>NC_054383.1:108520064-108856314 GCF_017654675.1 Xenopus laevis | reverse complement strand
ATACTCTCTGGCTTGTCTTCAAAACATATGGAGACCATAAATACGATAGCTTTCTCTTATTGCAAATAAAGTGGACTAGATCAACACATTACACTTTTCTCTTGGGAAGCTCGGCCCATAAACTAATTTGGGAAACCTCAACTTTCACTCACCCTGTCCTTGGCAAGAGGCCTCCGTATCAGGCAGTGCTGAGTATGTGGAGATAAAATGGTATGCATACCATCTGAAGACACTGGAACTGATTTGGTCATGTGACTGGCAGTCTACACCTCATGGAAACCGCTAAATTAACTGAAGTCTCTATAGCCAGCTTGTTGATTAGAATAGAATGTGTGCAAATTCTCTGATGGGATTCTGCTGTCTCTGTCATGTCAACACCCTTGCAAGGGAAAAATACAGTGAAAAAACAAAATCAATCATAATAACTTAACTCTGGACTAATATAGCAAACACCATATCAAAGAAGCTAATGCACCACAAAATAATGCAAAATATCATTAAAAGAATCTTCATAATATGGAGCTGTCTAAGCTGCTGCATTTTGAATTGAAGCTCCCAGCATCCCATTTACAGCTGAGGGCTAAAGCTGGCCATACACTGGCATCAACGTTAATGGACCCCATGTTAGGGCCGATAAGTTGTCAACTGAGACCAAAATGATCATGTCAATAGCATTTGTCAGCCTGCGAATGGCTGCCTTTAGTTGTATGGTAGCAATATCTTAAAATTGTATTTTTTCAATAAGATAAGTCCTTGTCCTTTATTGGTGTAAATGAGACATTAAAAGTAATCACCCTGATCCATGATAATAAAAATAGGCTTATATTTCATTATATTTACTTTATTATGAAGGTGTCCCCCCCAACCCCCAATATATAAGGGAGGGCTGGAGATTCAATAGTTTCTTACATTGGTAGGTTTATCAGTAAACCACAAACCATTTAGTATATGTCATGTTGTAGCATAACCTTCAGTTTTATCTTATCACCAAAGTATCCACCAAACCACTTTTGTAACAAGCTACTCCTCAACACCTCCCTCATTCCCTCTTATGCACAGTCAAGTGTTTGCTAGATCTCCATCCCTTTCCTAGTATTCCTCTCCACGCTCTATCAGACTTTCAGCCAGTCTTTAAACAATCTCCCACAATACATTTCTTTAGAGAAGCTTACCCTCACTTAGCCTAGCATGACTTCATGGTACACTTTAAGCCACTGCCACCTGCTAAGTGCAATACTCAGTGCCACAATCTCTCACTTTGCCGACCCTTGATTTTGACCAACTAACAGCTTGTTCCTCACCCCTTGTTATTTTAGGTTAGAAACCCTAAAATTTTTACCTCCAATATTTGTATTATTTGTATAAAAGTATCTGTGGCATCTTTATTTCTTGTATATACACCTTTACATTTCCCTGCATGTAACGTAATAAATATTGTTTATCAGATAGGTATGCCAACCCCCTCCTTCTGGAGCTGTGGAGATGTTTTCATTCAGTTTTCACAGAACACAATGTCGAGTGACAGGGATTGGTTTGAGTTGTTTTTAGGCAGATTGTAAAATGCTAATTACCCCATGTGCCATAGGCCCTACCGGTATTGCATTCTACAGCTAAGTACCCCTAGGTCGTTCTCCATCAGGGATTTGTTGTAGACCCAATAATGGTATAAATGGCTTGCTGGCCAGTTCTCTGTTCATGTACAAACCGCTTTGCAAAGATCAACATACATTATTTTAAAACAAATATTTATGTATCACTGTATCAAAACCTTTGGCAAAATCCAAGAAGATAACACCTACTGCAACCCCACTCTCAACAACCATCTCTTTACTACTAATGTACTTAAATATCTGGGTTAGCATTTATCTTTCGATTTGACGCAATTAATTCCTAATATTCTATTAATGCCTTCTAGATTGCTGCGAAGCATCCACCCCCTCTGAGTTTATTAATTTTTAAAGCTTTCCTCATCCTTCATATTAACTTCCTTACATCTGAGTTACACCTCATAGGTGGTCTGTAATTCTTTAATATTTATTTCTTAAGGGATTCAATTAATAACCTTAATGGTTTAATATTTTATATTAACACTGTGGGGAGAATGCAATACACGCTTACGAACGTTAGCGACCATGTTTGCATTCATTTTTGACTGATTAAAGACCTCAATGACTTCATCGCAAAATTTGCAAACAAATAGTTTTTGCGAACGTTCGCAGTGGATGTAATACAAAAAATGTGCAACAAAATATTTAATGAAACTCCAGAGCAGGTGTTAACTCCAAACCTTTGCTAAGCACTAATGAACAATGTAATATTCGCCAATGACTGATTTTACATTGCGAGCAGTGCTTAACATTCATAAAGATACCATTTTAAATAACGCTTGTGACTTTTAATTACATTCCCCTATATGTAAATTATGTTAACCAAACCAAGCCCTTTTTGAATCCAGTTCCTCTCCCTTAAAATGAGCCTGTTATCAGAGGCTTGTGAACAATAAAGCTAAATTAACTGATAACTTCAGATGTGATTTGCTTTGATACATTGAGTAATGGGCATAAATGAAAATATTTATACACCATTGCTTTGATTAGCAAACTGCATACACATGTAATATTTTGCAATGTAAATACTTTATGACAGCTGCATGCATATGTAGCTGGGAATGTAATGCTTATGCCCTTATGTAAAATCTGGCCCCAAATAACATTTCTAGTGTATGACGAGTGGGTTATGGTGAAAGACATTCTGAAAGGCTATTCTCATTGATTGACCACAACTGTGCTTTTGGAACAAAGCAAGCTGATTTCACAGCAACAGCAGCACAAGGAACCATACTGATCCTGTTCTGTGTGCTGGACATCTGGACATTCTTTGGGGAAGCCGTTGAGCAGGTGGGTCTGGGTAGCTATGACATCATTTCATTTGCAAAGAGACAAATGGCTGCCTGATTTTTTGGTTGCTTCTGTGTTTTTACTAAACCATTTCTGCATCATTCAAGTGAAAAACATAAATTGGGCCCTTGTCTAATGTGAAATGTTGCAACTTATACAGATGCATATAATTTGCAACATATACATATGGAAAAAACTTTTTGGCATAACAGCAATTATGGTGTCAATGACACAACATTAATAATGATCTGTTTTTTGATTTTTGATTGAGTGATATGGTTGGACATGGCAAGGCTTGTAAGCCAAGTGTCTTGATTGTTTGATCCTTCTGTAAGTTAAAATGTCCATAACATGTTATCCAACGTGATGTGTAAAATGATGCAGAATGAAAGAGCCCTCAACATTTCCTTAAATGTATTTAGACCATTGATCATCAAAGATGGTAATTAGATGAATTCCTTAGTTTTGGTTTGGGTGACAGCAGTTGGCATGCCAAAGTACACTGGGAGCCTTTCTTAATGCAGGATTTGATGTAACTTTGTCCTACAAAACACTTTTTCGGATCACTTTCTTGTTTCTTTCTTGTTTCTTAAAAGGCTGTGGAGCAGTTCACCCAAATAGCTAAGTACTGACCTATAGGAATACTCTTCTTTCAAAACGACCGGATGGAAGCGAGTAAAGTGCATTAGACTTATTTATGCAAAATACAAACGTTTTTCCAAAATCCCTTCATAATGCTTTTCTTATAATTTTTATTTAAAATTCCCAACAAATCCAGGCATTGTGATTCAAACACATTACAAACAAAAATGCATTATCTATAAATCTATGCCATGTCCCTATCTAAGATGTATAAAATAAAAGATCCTCCAAGAAAACAATTCTCTATCCCACCATCCCAAAACTAGATTTGTTCAAGAGGGTGATATTTGGCACCTTTTGTTGGACATAAGTTTTTATGTCAGTAGCACTTGCTGTATTATTAAAGACAAAATATTTATGGTGAAGGACGAAGTGTAACATAAGGTATCCCAAACTCAGAACAGCCAACTTACAGAGGACGAAGATGGATGCGTGGAACTCCGCTGGAAGAATCTGCGCAGAGGGGTAAGTATGGATTATGGGGCATTTCCCCGGGGGGTAGTTAGCATGGGGGGAGGAAGGAGGGGGGTCTACCTGGGGTAGGGGGTACAGGGTTTTTGTAAAAGGGTTTCCTTCTCTTTTAAGGGACTTTCTAAATATATATAAATATAATCAATGAAAGATACTGTAAATTTTCCGAAATAATAATTTTTTTCTGCACTATTCCTCTCTCAACATCTATTTCTCTTCATTCTCTCTTTATGCAGAAGTTGGGTGTCCGATTTTCTTTTCAATATTGGTTTGCCATTAATGTTTTTCTTTTACCTCTCACCTTGTGCTTTGTATGCCCTTCCCTTTCTCTTGTACATTGTCATTCAATCTTTAGCTGGGAAACTCTTTGCAGATCTGAACATACAATTAGTGTTTGTGTGTCTGAGTGAAGGTGAAGGTATCTCCTTTGTACAAAAACAGATTCCTTGGGAGAAAAAGTGTCCATGGTCAAAGCAGACACAAATTTGGGAAACTGGCAGATCCATATAATTTATTGTAATGTTATTACACAAGATCTACATATTTGACAAATATTGCAACAAAAAGCTTAATAATAAAACACTTGTAATAATCTCAACACACAATTCTCCTGCAACTATGATCTGGTTGTTGACCATTTACAAACATAAAGTCCCTGGTAAGTAAGGGCGTGCAGGTTGGTGTGGGGTATATTATTGGGCTGAAATTTCTGTTCACTAATGGAAATGTATCTTACATTTTCCCTGGCTGGTTTGTGCTGTTATGTGCACCCTTGCATATACCTGCATCTAAAACCCAATGTTTTGCAGTGGGTGGCTATGTGTAGTAGAGCCATAACCAATTAAACAATAAAGATGCACAGTGAAGAATGTTTTTTTATTTTTCAATTACTAATTCAATTAGTACACTGCCAGCAAGCATTCTATTTTCAAACAACTTGACTGTGAAGCTATCATTATTATTGTCGTAATAAGACTTATTTTTCTCCCACCCTGTTCTTATATATATTTATTCTATTCTGACATTTTGATTATCACAATGTTTTAATCTGTTTGCAGATAAAATATATAATTAATTATGAATCAACAACAAAAATTAAAAACAATGACAAATTAGACTGCTGCTATCTACATCATACAATATGTACTACAAATGAATTATAAGCTTCCCTTTTAGTTTAGTAGTCTGTACAGGGAGTTTTGCCTTCCTCATCCCAGTGAAGACCACTTAAGGCAGTATATAGGAAACAAACAGGAGCAAATTATTAATGCTGTTTTAGTTAGCAATAGTTAAATATTAAAAATATGGCAATTAAAAGGTGCACATTTAGTCTGGTGCCATAACCCATAGAAACCAGATATTTGCTTATCATTATTGTCGCTTAACTAGGCTGGTTTGCTGCTGTGGTTTATTCCACTGAGCAATTTATGTAATGTGACTGCTTCACCAAATATGTGCACACACACATTTCTACACTACATGCTATACATATTATTCTGCAAGTGCCCAAAACTCTTTATTAATAATAAATAATAATTAATTACTGTTTTTTAAATAGTTAAATAAAAGTTTAATGTGTTACTGTTTATTTAAACTCTATTAATTTGTAATTAAAAAATGTATGAATTGTCAGAACACATCATGTATTTGTGGCATGTTGTACAAGCCTAACTTCTAACATAGGCCATCAGTGCAAATTAGAACATTGTGTAGCTCAGTACTGTGTTGGCCCAATAAGATGACATACTACATGGCCTAGAGCATATCAAAGTCATAATGTCGGCATAATCAGGGGCCATAAATATATATTGGAGAGTAACAACCAACCCATGCCCCCCCCCCGGTACCTTTTTCCTGACCTCTTTCTGCATAAACTGCTTGGACTACAAATGGAATAGCCTTATGATGACTTATATGATGACATATTATGTTTTTTGTTTAGATATACATGTCAAAAAGAAAGGAAAAATGAAAATACACCTCTATTCTCAAAGTTTGCCATTATTCCCTGAAACAAAGAAACGCTTGATTCCTCCAGGTTCATGCTAAGCTTATCTTGTAGCTTTGGGAAGTCACACAATTCTGTTATCTGACACAGAGCAATGGTGGAACCTTGGCAGTGTTTTACAATTAAATATCTAGGTGATGAAGATTTAAATATGTGTCTGCAGAGCCTAATGTAATCCTCAGAGTGTACTCAATGTGCTCCATCAGCTGTTGTGAACTAGACATTAATTGATAGACCTGTTTTATCAACGTTGTGTTAGTAACATTAGCCTCAGCAGCTATTCACTTTTTGATTGGGAACATTACGCTACTGGCTATTGGCAAGATAAATACATTATGTGAAAGGTAACTTAGAATCACACATGCACTGCACATTGTAGAACAAGTTCACTGCTGCATATTATAGTATATCAGATATCATGTTGGATATATATCTTGTGCCTGATATATTCACTTTTATAGCAAAACAGGACAATGCTCTATAGCCTAATCTTGCTGTCAAAGGTTTATGACATTCCGTTTATTTATCTTAGTATAATAAACCTCTCTTGGGAGCTGAGAAAAATTCTCGATTTGTATAGCACTTCAAGCTTGGGCTCTTCAGCTGTCCCTAATGTTTGAGGTAATATATAAAGTAAGGGTTGATGATAATTTACAATTTATTGACCCATCTTCCAATAAGTATACCCCTTTGTTCAACATGAGTGCAATGAATTGGGCATATGCTGAACATACTTTTTGCCTGTTGTTTTAATCATGAAAATTCTATGGGTTATTTGTTGAGCTGCTGCACAGTAGGAGTGGAAGAGAGGTTGGACTGCAATACTCTATGTTATTCAACCACTTGGTCCACAAGCCATACAGACAGATACCATACAAATGGGCATACACATGTGTGTCCAATTCAGATAACCCACCAGCACACCCTGGCCTCTCCCGTCAATTTTCGTCTGGTTTCTCAGCAAAGGAGGGGATCGGCACCCCCAACAGCATAGATAAGAAGAGAAATTACGTTTCGGGGCGTACCCCTTCGTCAGACTCTGAGTCTGATGAAGGGGTACGCCCCCGAAACGTTACGTTGAATAAACACGCAGGGCTTGGCCCGCTTGCATCAAAGTCCTGAGTGACGGTAATTTCTCTTCTTACATACACATGTATGGTCACTTTTCCATTGGCATTGCATACTGTTATATTCCTCTTTAGTATTTAGGTTGCATCACTCTACTTAGTGATAAAGTGAACCTGAGGCATGCACTCGTATTTGGCAATGTGCCCTTTAATCTGTCACTGACTTAATGACAGCATGGCATCAGCTTACAGTGAATAGCCAGAGCTTTGCTATCTTTTATTCAATATGCCGTCATTGATGAGGTCTACAAATATAAATATCGACCACACTTGGTTGTATTTGTATCAGACTAACTTTGGTCTGTGTTTTATTTCCTTGTTTCCATAAAATAAAAGTTATGCTTTATTAGTTGGTTTAATTACAAACCATCTTGCATTCTTCTTTTTTCTTTATGGTATACTTAGAAAACATATCAAAACCAATAAATGTAATTTTCAAAACCAATAAAAGTCAATTTAAAATAGGTGGACGCCAGCCCACTGCATCAGCTGGGATCAGAGCAGCTACTGTATTCCTTGACTATTAACTAGGCTTTTATATTTATTTATTTTTTGCAATTTAACCCCTAATTCTTAGAATCCTACCTAACACCCTGTCCTTATGCCCTGTATTGTACAGCTAAACCATGGCATCTAATGCCCTATTTGTTTAATCACAAACATTGATAGTCCTGATGCACACACATACAGTACTTCATTATTGTAACAAGCTTATGCAGGTAGAAATATACTATAACATATTCAATTTCTTCCACTTGTTGGGACTTGTACGATTGCCATCTTGGAGTCAGGAAAAACAAATTTCCCCTCTGATGCACTCCGTGATGAAGATGCTCAAGTCTAACTCAATCTTAATATAGCTCCAACAAGTTTTATACTTTTCATATAATACTATAGTATAATATTAATAATATATACTTTTCATATAATACTTTAATTTAGACTAGTTTAGTTCCCTTAAAGTCAGAAACTGAATATATCTTTAACAGTTCATTCAATATGTGGTTCTGAAGCTCAAGACAAATAATATAGAAATGCGCAATTCTGAATACTATGTATCAAAAATAAATTTTAGACCTTCATTCTACTTTTAAGAATAGCTTGACACCTATACAAGTATTAAGAAAGGCAGAATTTCACTTTTCTGCGCGTTACAAGACAGAAAGTGTTTACTGTACAAATACATGGTGATTGCACCAAGTTATCCTATTGTATTGCAATAAACAACTACGTAATTATAACCCATAAAAAATATCTTATAACATGAATCTGTAAAGCTGCCCTCTTTGGCTGCTTAGTATTGTTTGTATGGGATTCATTTAAAATGTCCATTCAATGTGTTTTTCTTAAACATTGCATATTTTCTCATCTCTCTACAATTACAAATCCAGTGGCAAGTTTGCAAGACCTACCTTCTATTGCACAATCTATACTGAAATCCTTATTAAATATGAACAAATAATGTGGACACCATCATAACTTGAGACAGTGTAGGTTTAAGTGTGACTGGCTAGAATGCTGTACATCTGCAGGAATGGGTAAAATAATGACTGCCAAAGAAACAGCCAGTTAAGGAAAAGTAATCCAGTAAAATCAATGTAGGAGAAATGAAGCTAAAACTCCTTTTAACTTGGACATAAACTATAATAGCCCTTGATTAATGCATATCAGGTTCAATGAGGCCATATTATATTTAAATTGCAGATGAAGGAAGCCATTAATCCAATCCTTCTATTGCTCTCCAGTTGTCAACTCTCCATGGATAGTCCAAATATTTTAAGGCCTTGTTGACGGGGCTTCTCACTGTTGGATTCAGAGCCATTAAGTTGCTGAGCATGTCCATTGCTTCTGCAGTCAATTTCTTCCAGTGACGGGATAAGTCTTCGCTATTGCCTGTTTCTTGCCACACCACATAGTCTTCAAAGAATGGGTCAGAAGGAAGTGTTTTTTCCCAAGGAAAATATCCTGTCATTAGACAGAAGAGAAGAACTCCAAAAGCCCAAGCATCAAGAGTAAAATCAATGGGCACTCCGTCCCCATTCCTGGTGTTACTCAGTTCTGGTGCAGTATAAGGGATTATCCCGGATATCAGTTTGAGAATTGTGCCTCTGGGCCGAGTTAAACCAAAGTCTGTGAGTTTGATGTGTTGGCAGTCCCTGCCAAAGAGTAGCACGTTCTCTGGTTTAACATCTCGGTAGACCAATCCTCTGCTATGAATGAATTCAAGAGCACTGACCAGTTGCTTAGTACATTGCTTGCCTGCTTGTTCAGGTACTCCTTCCTATGGGGAAGAAAAAAATCTATATATGTACTGTATATTATACTGAAAAGATGTTTTTAATGTATTAAATGTATTTCTTAATATTAGTAGGGATGGGCGAATTTGACCCGTTTCGCTTCGCCAAAAATTCGCCGCCGGCGAAATATCGCAGACGCCCATTAAAGTCTATGGGCGTCAAAAAAATTTTGTCGCGCGGCGAAACTGTTTTGATGCGCGTCGCCATACGAGTCTATGGGCGTCATTTTTTCGGCGAAACGAGGCGAAAAAATTCGACCATCCCTAATTATTAGCGATCTCTTAAAACACACTTATTTCGAGAAGCCTACCCTCACTCTGTTTAGCTACCAAATGCAATACCATATGCTACATCTCTCACCTGCTGATTTGTGATCTTGCCCACTCCCAACCCTTGTGTCTCATTCCCTTCCCCTTTAGATTGTAAGCTCTTTTGCACAGGGCCTTCCTCACCTTTTGTACTGGTACTGGTTGTTATGTATGTAACTCTGTATGTTCTATAAAAGTAATACATGTGATTTCTTTGTATAAACACATTTATTTTACAGTGATGCACAATATGTTGGCACTCTAAAAATACATTAATACAGTTAATAATAATAACAACTTAAAGAAGAATTACCAGACTAGTTATTGCTTTTTATTATTCTACTACTGTAAGACTCATAACTAACTATTTTTGCTTTGAGTTACTGGAACTGATCAATCTATGTAACTATCTGAGCCCTAAAAGACACTATGGGATAGCTATCTACCCAACTATGGACCATGTGCCGTTTTTCTGCCCCACGGTGCGAGAAGTAAAACCATGTCCCATGCAGTTGCTGGCTATACATGTTCTCTTGGCTTCTTGCTCAGGAAGCAAACTATAACATGCCTCACGAATATTTTAAAACCTCTGATCAAGAAAAGTGTAGGAAGCAAGATTAAATCATCTGACACCTTGAGCTGTCTAGTTACCATAGAACCCTACTTGTACTTGCATGCCAAGAAACCTAGCTACTTACATAACGCTACTTACATAAGCTACTCTTCACTATATCCCTCTCAACATCTGGCTTTTTTCATTCTCTCATTCATGCAGTCTGGAGTCAGATTTAGATTGCCAGATCGAATACATCTTTTGGGGGGCTGCCTTTCCTACTAGATTTATTAAAGCAAACTCAACTAACTGATTCCGGCAAAATAAAATAACTGACTTTGGCACAAATCTTGCATGTAGAGAGACACGATTTCTAGTAATTTTGAAAGAGTGAGCTACATCCTGCAGGCAGAAAAGCACCCCTCCCACCAAAGGCTGTTTTAGACCTAAATGTAAATCAAAATCTGACTCCAGACTCGTGCATAAAAGAGAATGATGAGAGATAGATGCTAAGGTGGGATAGTGAAGAGTAACTTGATTATTTCAGAAACACTACAAAATGTATAATTGATTATATTTAGAAAATGTCGTATTTAAGCATGATAAAGCTTTTATTACTGTAGAAATAAGTCAAATCAAATGGACATGCTGTTTTTTTTTTAAGCCGTTTCTCCAGTCATCTGACTGGCTTTCTCAATTCAGAATGATTTGTAAAAAAGATCTTTCTGGAATAAATACACTGGAATGTTACTCCAATCAGCATAATCTGTTCAGCAAAAATCTCATGAAATTAGGTGTTGATTGTATTAGCGCAAACTTTGAGGTGTTATTAAACCTTCCAGGGAGAGGTGGCAAAACAGCATTGTATGTGGCAGACAATAGATGTCGCACCCCCCTCTGCCTCTATTCAAACTTGGTTTTTCCGTTTTTACATTCATGGCTTCTTTAACACCTCTTTTGAACCAGTCGTTCTCTCAGTCTAGAATCTGGATTTAGCAGTCTTTTCCTTTAGATGTAGGTACATGGCTTAGTCCTGACTGTTCTGTGCTGTGCCATACGCTGGTGTAACTGTTGTTTGGTTTCTTCCACATACAAATCAGAATACTCCTCACTACACTGCACTGTATACACAATGTTACTCTTCTTGTGCTTTGGGTTTGGGTCTTTTAGGTGAACCAGTTGCCTCATTGTGTTGCTGGGTTTAAAGCAGACAGGGATGTAGTGTTTATTAAAAAAATGGAGCAACATTATTCTAGAAAGATCTTTTTACAAGTCATAATGAATTGAGAAAGCCAGTTGGATGACCTGGATGAATGAGAATCTTCACAAACAAGCTTTTATTACATTTTCATTTTCGCTTATAGTTCCCCTTTAAGGAACAGCATATTATACATGCAGTATACTGTATATTGCAGGGTATATATTTGTGTGTATATATTAGTGTGATTCTTACTTTTGGTTTAATAATGGAGATTAGATCCCTCTGTAGAGCAGCTTCATACAGAAATCCATAATGTTCTGCAGATTCAAATGCAATTCCGAACATGCCAATGATGTTTGTATGGGCTGAGAGGGTGAGTGCCACACAGTATTCATAGAGGAAATTTTGCTTTTTGATGTGCATCTTTGGAAGAAGCTTCAGGGCCATTGGTGTTCCTTAAAGAAAAAGTGTTATATGTAAGAAGAAGAAAACATATAAGACTCTCAGAAACAGGCAAAGAGTTAACATTCTATGATTTGATTCTATGATTTGTTCATTTGAACATTAACATGACATTGCTTTCTAGTTAGACCATTCAAAAAAAGCAACATGGTAGTCTATTTCACTTTGGACCATGAGATGAACATTAGCCATTGTTGCATTGCATGTTACCTCGCTGACGATGGATCACTAATACCACCTGTCCATATTTTCCCCTTCCTAGTTCTTTTATGACTCTGTAGTGATCCGACACCTCCATCCTGGACAGAGTTTGGGCAGTCAGTTCTATCATCTCATCCAACATACTGGCTGCTTCTAGACCACTGTTGAGATTCATTGTCGATGTGTCCTAGTAACACACAAGAAAGTTAGTATTGACATGGACATTGCTCCAACATCTTTAATTTACCAGTGTTTGCATAAATACTTGTGTCTGTCTATGCCTCTTTGACTAGCATGCAACATTCCCACATCCTTACCCTTCAAAATCCTTTTATCACCAAATTAAAACCACTGAGCATACAGTATGCAGGTACGTTTTGTTCCTTTCATTCATCAATGTTATATTTAATTTTTAAGTTGGTTCATCAGTTCCCATATGTAGCCAAACCACTGGTGAAATAGGAGCAGCTTGCATAGATCTTGTCATGTAGAATCATTTATGAGATTTGTCATGTCTGAGACATTCCTTTCCGCACCTGTGGCAAGGTCAATCACGACTAAATTATGAAATTATAAAAGTGTGTCTTTGTAGGGGGAAATCCTAGTGATAACACTATTTCACTACTAGTTTATAGTAATTAACATGCAAAGCGAAAACCCTATATGAGTCATATAAAAAGTGCAAGGCAGAGTGCAAACTGCAAAAACTGGTCCAACTGGCATGTTTTTTTGCACACTTGCCCTTTTCTGAATTGCCAAAGATCTCAATGCTGCAAAATGGTAAGGACAGGACTACGTTAAGCCTACTGGCATTGCATTCACCAATCCCACGCTAGGTGCAGAATTGCCTTTATCTTGCAACATTATACTGAACATCCCTTTGCGATTTCTATTTATTATTGCAAAGCAATAGGGATATATTGACTACTTCGATGTGACATCACTATGGAATGTTACATGTTTGGTGTGAGAGAGGGGCGACATGAAATGGCCTTTGCATTGGGATTGGGTTGGGGGTTGTTTTTTTTTCCGACTTGTAATGGGAACTATTTACATTGGCACATTCCATTTTCATGTGCTAAATTGTCCAAAGGAAGGTCTTAAGGAAAACTTTGTTTTATAGTCTGTTTATTGCACAGATAGCTAAAAATCTCACTGATTGGTTTCAGAGCATTACACACAGAGACATCCGATAGCTCTACTGAAGTTTACTTGAGCCCTTTAAGTTCACATTCATTATTCGTTCCACATATTTGTTCGCTGCACAAGGACACGATTTGGACAAGCTGTAATTACATTACTGACACATTCAGAAATGTGAAGAATGAAGCACCGTTTCAGTGGGGGAACAGGATTATGTTATGTTTCAGTAGGTGGTTTCATAGATTGTATTTTTCTTTTTTATTTCAGTTTCCCACTATTTCTATAGCGTGCTAATCTCCCATTGTCTGCACCTGATCATTTACCATCTTTCTTCATTCATTTCAAACTCTTCATCTAACACTCTAAAGCTGATCATATGTGCCTAGATTTGGTTGGGCAGTTTGGACCTTACTGCCTTAACATCTTGGCATGTTTGCCTGATCTGGTGCCATTTTGACACACTTGTGATCCTCTTCAGCTGCAGATGATCTCATATGTTTGAAAATGTTATCTTCCAATGCTCCATTGGTGGATCTGAGAGGGTATTTCCAAATATTTGCTGGGGATCCATAGATACAGTATATATTTACTCATCTGCCCCTGACCAGCTAGATCAGGGGTCCCCACCCTTTTTACCCGAGAGCCACATTCAAATGTAAAAAGAGTTGGGGGGCAACAAAAGTATAAAAAGTTCCTTGGGGTGCCAAATAAGTGCTGGGATTGGCTATTTGGTAGCCCCTATGTAGACTGGAAGCCTACAACAGGCTCTACTTGGCACTATACTTCGCTTTTATGCAATTAAAACTTGCTTCCAAGCCAGGAATTCAAAAATAAGCACTTGCTTTGAGGACACTGAGAGCAACATTCAAGGGGTTGGAGAGCAACATGTTGCTCACGAGCTACTGGTTGGGGATTACTGAGCTAGATAGTGGTCACAGTTTACTAAAATTTTAGCACAGATAATGCAACTGATTATCCATATACAGTAGAAGCTCACTGGGCGTCCATGTGGCTGCATAAGTCTCATGATCTGCCTCTGTCCAAAGCTGCCATATTGCTGGACCAAGACAACAATTGTGTTTAAAAAGCCCATTAATACTGAAAGCATAATTCAGTAAAAGCATTGGTACATATGGTTGGCGTGCATAAAATATAATAGCAAAATGATGTCTCATTGGTTTTCTCATCTATAATTATTTTCACAGTTGCCACTGAAGAAGCAAACATTTAGGGGCAAATTCACTAAGCGCCGAAGCACCTAACGCTAGCAATTCGCTAGCGTTGGTCATTTTCGTTACTTCGCAAATTCACTAACGAATGCTGGCGTAAATTCGCTAGTGTTACTTCGCACCCTTACGCCTGGCGAATTTGCGCATCGGACGTAACTACGCAAATTCACTAACGCACGCATTGTACTGAACGCTACCTTTTACGCTAGACTTCCTTCGCCACCTCAGACCAGGCAAAGCGCAATAGAGTAGATAGGGATTGCTTCAAAAAAAGTTCACATTTTTTCTAAGTCCCAAAAAACGCTTGCGTTTTTTCTATATTATGGGTGATAGACTGAAAAAGATCGAAATTTTTTTTGGGGGTTCCCTCCTTCCCCCCTACATTTCCTAACTCACGGCAACTTAACTATACAGTGGGCACATGTGTAGGGCAAAATAACATTTTTATTTGATGTTTTGAAGGTTTGTGTAGTGATTGTACGTATTCCTCCATTGAAATTTGAATTTGGCGCCGTATGCAAATTAACCATCGCTAGCGTAACTTCGCTTCACTTAGCGAATCAACGCTAGCGCAACTTCGCAACCTTACGCTACCCCTGAGCGCAACTTCGGATTTTAGTGAATTTGCGGAGCGCTGGCGAAACTACGCCTGGCGAAGTTCCGCCTGGCGCAACTACGAATCTTAATGAATTTGCCCCATAGTAGGCAAGTACTTAACACATCATATTTACAACATTTGGGATGGAAACATTTGTGCTCTTTATTTCTTATTGGCAGGCACCTCATCCTCTTTAAAATGAAGATGATGTCCTCGTGATTTGCCAGATTTTGTTTCCAACTGCAGTAAGAGCAGCAAGTGAATGTGATTGCTAACAGGCAAGAAAAGACATGTCAAGGACTCCAGCTGGGATTTCTGCCCAACTTGTGTTCCTTTCTTTCTTGCTTTGACGTGAATGCCTCTGATAAGGACACTGACTACAGATGAGCAAAAGATTTTGCTGCCTTTTGCTGGGAAAAAACACCCATAGACTCTAATGTATAGTAAAAAATGTCATATAGTTTGAAAAATGTTGCAAACCCAAAGCGTGCAATATAGAGTTTTGGGTTAATTAATGTGGGGGTTACATTTGGGTTGTTTGCACCTCGTCCAAAAGTTTTGCATATTTTGCTCTATTGTTGGAGTGCCCTCCGCTAAGCTGTATTTTTTGCTCCTACCTTCATACTCATTTCATGGAGTACTGCCTCCCCTGTCACAGTGGTGGGTGTACTCCATATAGCGAATAGGAACAAATACTGTGTGTGTTTTATTACTGTATTCCTAGTGGGGCCACCCGTAGGTACATTCCCGGATCCCACTAGGTGCAGGCACTGTGCTAGTAAGTACCAGGTACCCAGTCTCTCCCAATACCACTGCAGAGTGGCTCAGGTTTGTCCGTGCCATTAGGTAAGCGCCACATGTGGAGTGTAACACCGACAAAAGGCTCTTGAGATGTTTACACATTTACCACATTTGGTTACCTACAAGCAACCTAGATTTTTTCCTATTCCCTCTATTCCCACATAACAACAGCAAATTCAGTAATTCGTAACAACTTCATCTGTGCTACTGTTCCCTCCCTGAGCTGACATCTTATCTGTGCACACAAATGTTCTGCTCCCCATCTATCTAAAGTGATCTCATTGACTTTCCAGACCACCTATTCCTTTTCCTCCCCATCGTGCACACTTCCAGCCAATTTTCTCTTGCTCTAGGGATCCCTTTTCTTTGCCTGAACAGAATTACACAGTTAATTGGCTGTAGAACGCATAGCTAAAATAGTGACTTAATTGCTATGAAAACTGTAAATCTGATATCTCTGGCAAAACAGAATCCAGCTGCTAAACGGAAAGTGTTTCACTGCAAATCTCAAACAGTCATCTAAAACACAAATGAAACTGTCTAATTTTATAGACAGAATAGCATGCAGGAATGCCTGTGTAAAATACTTTTATGGGCAGTTAGATGACATTTGTAAAGTTATACGGTATGCATAATGTTTATGGGAAAAGGGACTTTCATAATGTCTGGTGGGTTTAAAGCTGAATATTGCAACTGTTACCGAAAAGGTAAAATAATATAATCTATTGCACAAGAGCTTGTTCAAATAATTCATAACTCTTTTAATATGTATACCATGTATTTTAAAGGGACCGTTGTTGTCCTTAGCACATTGTCTTGAAACAGTGTGTATGTCACTACTATTAAGAAATATCCCAACATCATTGCACCAAACAGGGAACACTGTATGTGATATGTCTATCTAACTAATACAGGTATGTATCTTATTGTCATCTTCTACAGGCACATATGATAGCTGCAACTGCCGACACCTTGTAGCTCAAGACATCCTTGTGCCTTCAGGGAACGTTACCTTTCTGTGCATGCAAAATGGTAGCACAGCATTCCGAGTGATGCAATGCAATATCAAATCACAAGGACTAAATGTATGGGAACTGCAGGGAACACACAGCTGAAAGACCCATAAGCAGAGCAGGCTTAGCTGTGATCAAATCAATCCTGAAGTTATCCGTTACATTGAGTAACAACCTTTTGGGTTTAAAAAGTTGAAGTAGCAATTGTAGTTCTTGGTGTAGGTTACACATACCTGCACACATTAGGGGCCATTAAGGGACTATTATGCTGTTTAAAATAATATTCGTAGAAGAAACAGTGTAAAAAGTTGTGTATAATAAACAGTTAATTTAGCAAGGTGTGTTTCATTTTATGCCATGTGAATGGCAGATTTACAGCTGTTATGTTACATTGCTTCTGCCATAAGTCACTGTAAGAAAAAATGCATAAAAAATGTACGCCATTTTTTACACAGCAAAGCCTGCTGACGTGTGGTGTATTTTTTTATACCACATAATAAATATGCCCCTAAATTTTTTCTCATTGTTTCAATATTAAAAGCTCGACCAAACTCTCATCCTCTTTTTTATTGATAAAATTTATTGGATTGGTAAAAAACAAGATAAAATCTAGCGAAAACCCGAATGGTACAATTTTTCGAACTCTTTGTACAATACGGCTTAAAAAAAACGGCTTTTTTTTCTTAGAGTGACTTCCTCCGGAAGCAATGTAAAATAACGGCAGCAAATCTGGATCTCACATGACTTAAAATTACACTACGCTGATGGGTGGTGTATCATCCCGCCATTTTTTTCGCCACATAATAAATATGCCCCTAAATGCCCACTTTTTCATTGCCTCATCCAGTGTGCATCGATTTTATCTCATTATTTCAAAATTAAAAGCTCAAACCAAATTCCCATTCCCTTATTTATTAATAAAATAACTGAAATAAATTGGATTGGTAAAAAACTAGATAAAATCGAGTGAAACCCGAATCGTACAATTGACAAGTGAGAAGTGACTTCCGCCAGAAGCAACTTCGCATGACTTAAAATTACACACATCTTGATAAATTCACCACGCCGCACGCTGCATCTTCATCCGACAGTCGGAAAAATGTAGTTTGTACCTGCGATTTCAAGTTCAGTTCCATTATCTTCTTCACATCCGAGTCTTCATATGGTGACAAATCGGACATCAATGCGCCGTGGAGTTCAGCCCTTATTTTACACAGTTTTTTTGGCAAATTTCATTTTACACAGTGTAATAAATATGCCCCTTAGTGTGACTTAGTCACTAACGGAACAAAAGGATGGTTACTAAAGGTTAGTTAAAATCACTCAGGTTTTTGCCCGAAAACCCTAAATTTTTCGGATTATGGGGCTAAACCCAGTGCAAACCACAATATCTTCAAATTAGCATAGGGACATCTCCCATTGACTTATACATGGCCTCAACAGGTTGAGATGGTAGATTCTGGGATTCAGGCTTTTTGCAGCATTGGTGTATAATAAATCTTGAAAAAAAATCAATTTTTTTCAATGTTTTTGCCCCAAAAATCCCGACCAGAAAAATTGAGGTTAAATAAATAACCTCCGTAATATTCCAACTTCATTTGCTGGACTGTTTAGAACATTTGTAAACCATTATAATGCGAACTGAATGTAATTTATCATGGGAGACAATTTCAGTGCTGGCCACGGTTTCCCCTTGTTCATGATGTCTTCAGTTTAGATTTACTGCACATGCCAACAACACGTTAGCCACAAATCCTCGTGAAATCTGAATATGAGCAGTGTTTGTCACTGCAGCTCCTGCTAAACATGCCTGATTAAGCAACCTGCTCTCAAAGGCACAGAGGTCTGTTACGCACATGCCCTGCATTTTATAAATGGGATTGAAAATTCGGTAAAAAAAACAGTGCTATGAGAACACCAGATTGGTCACCATTATTTTATATTGCTTCCGGCGGAAGTCACTCTAAGAAAAACTGTGTAAAAATGTTACGCTGATTTTTATGCCATTTTTTACACAACAAAGCCTGGCAATGTGTGGTGTATTAACCCCCTGTTTTTACACAGCATAATACATAAAGAATGTTCAAGGGTACTTTGATATTGACAAGCCATACAACATGAAAGCTTTTTAAAAACAGCTCTGGGTGTGATATCAAAGGAAAGTGTTTTGCTTTTAAACACTATTTTCAAATACAGGTATGGGATCCGTTACCCAGAAACTCATTATCCAGAAAGCTCCAAATCACAGGAAGGCTGTCTCCTGTCTCATTTTAATCAATTATTTAACATTTTTAAAAAATTGTCTCTGTAGTTATAAAACAGCACCTTGTACTTGATCTCAACTAGGATATAATTAATCTTTATTGAAGGCAAGACATTATTTGGTTTATTTAGAGGCAGATTTATCAAAATGTGAGTTTAGAACTCACCCACATTCTATTTATTCCTATGGGTTTTAAGAATCATATTTATCAATGGGTGAAAGTTAGAACTTACCATTTGATAAATCCAGTTCTAAAAATAGATTTCATTTATCAAGTGGTGAACTCTAACTTCCCCCATTGATAAATATGATTCTAAAAATCCAATTGGAATGAATAGAAAGTTAATACATTATTCTGGGGTGAGTTCTTATCTTACATTTTGATAAATCTTCCCCTTAGCCTAGAACTACACTGTGCGCGTCCTTCTGATCTGACGCGATGAGAGGAAGCACAGGTGTCATGTCGGATGCGCCGAATCTAAATGATACAAATGTCGCATCTTCAAACTGATTGCATCAAACGCGACACGACTGTTGGATGCGTACACTGCAGGTTGCGTCTTCATCGTGTCGGATGCAATCAGTTTGTAGATGCGACATTTGTATTACTTACATCTGCGCATCTGACGTGACGCCTTGGCTTCCTCTCATCCCATAGGATCTGAAGAACGCGCACAGTGTAATTCCAGGATAAGAGTATGGAGATCTAAACTACTATCTGGAAAACCCCAGGTCCTGAGCATTCTGGATACAACGCCCCATACCTGTAATTCCTTGTTTTTATCAGGAAAATCACATTGACTATTTTCTCCACTTTTTTTTCCACTATAAAACCACGGAGATCCGATCATCAGGTTGTTTCTTTATACTTAAGATTATTTTCAGTCAGGGGCAAAAGAACATTCCACACACGCATTATTTGTAGTAATTGTTTCTTTTACATTTAAGAAACCTTGGCTCCTATGTAATTTGCAATTACACTGCAAGCTTTGTATAAAGTTGCATCATTATTCTTTTTGCACAAAAGAACTGCTTTTGCAAAGGCAAAATTATTAGTGCCGAGGAAACATTTATGTGTTGTGCATATTTGTATCACATAGTTGGTTTGTATAGTATATAGGGGGGTATGTAATAAACGGCATTAAGTTTGCCCAGGAGCAGTAACCATAAGCAACCAATCAGAAGGTAGCATTTACAGGTTACCTGTTTAAAAGCAAACATCTTATTGGTTGCTCCTTTTTTCTTTCACTTATTGGGTTTGGTCTCTTACTATTGTCACTTATTACTCTCTCCCTGAACAGTTGAACTTTCCCAACTGTGCCAAGTAGCCAAACCTCACTAGGACTAGAATAATATATTACCTTCAATGTCATAAGCTTTTCTATACAGTATATTGCAAGCTATTGCAAGTATATTGGTAACATTGGTAAAATTATTTTGTTTATAGTATACATATTACTATAAAAGCAATATGTAGTACTAATATTATATGCATTGTGTTTTATTGCATATATAGTGAATAAAGTACCCCCTCTTGTAAAATATAAGGATATTATAAGTTACCGAGGAGTTTCATGACCTGTATAAAAACACTCGGCCTTCGGCCTCGTGTTTTTATATAGTCATGAAACTCCTCGGTAACTTCTAATATCCCCATATTTTGCAACTGGGGGTACTTTATTTATTATAATACACAAATTTCAGTGAGTCATGTGACAGAAATGACATCAGAACTCACCGTTTATAACTGATGACATCAGACCTCACCGTTTATAAGGATATAATTTACAAGATATTCATAGCTTTTGTGTATTATATAGTAATATTTTCACTTTATATAGTTCCCGACAAACAAAGGAGAATAATGTCATGTCAGCAGCAGTAACATTAACGTGGCAATATAAACATCAAGCAGGTGAGCTGACTGTGTTTCTTATAAACCCAAAGAAAAGTACTTAACCGCTAAAAGCTCTGAGGACGTAAATAACGTATTTAAAAACAAAATTGCTGGCAGATATATATTGCCACTTAACAAGTCATTTCCCATAGTACAACACAGCTGAATGACAGACTTGCATTAACAATCATCTCACAGTCTCGCAGCTGCTACTACTTTAAAAGATATGTTTGCACATAATTATAATGGTATGTACAAACCAAGTGTCCTAAATGCTCTAGAATTTGTATCCAAGCAATCTATGAAAAGCAAAGGAGATCCAATACTTGGGTATAGATAATGAGGAATCATATCACAAAATACCAGTTATTTTAAGGAAGAGGATATTAATGATCTCACTTTCCAAGGACTTAAATGGTTCATTAATGCTTCTTGCATATATGAACATAGTCTATTCCCCAAAGGTAAAATTGTCACAGATTATGTTATTCTTAATTTTAAGGAAATAATAAAATGTTGGTTCATTGCCTATTTCTTATGTCTTTGTTTTCTTTTTAAGCATTGATATGGACATTTGTTTGTGTAAATAATCAATATTTTACTATATTTTTCTATCTATGTATCATCTATCCACATATGTATTCTTTGTTAGTATGCTCATTTTACACGTACAAGCTTCTAATCCCAAAAAAGGAATAAGCAGCTAAATAACAAGAAGGAATAGAATACATAACTTGGGTTATGGGCCTACATACGTTTATTTTATTGCATGTCAGCAGCAGACTGCTTGGAGCATTTAATAAATACACTTGGATAGATCTAAATAATGACAGTAACTGAAAACAATAGAGTTTATATTATACATTTATCTTAAATTAATATTTTTTTTAGAGCCATATCTGGTGCAGGTGCCTGGGTCATCTGTAACACCTACACACTTATAATGATAGACAAGTGCCATTGGATATTTTTGTTCCTTAGTCCTGTCATCTATTAAATTTCGTTAAAGGACTTAAACGCCATGTGCAAGTGTGTTTCTCGAGGGGGTGGAACCATGTGGTATAAAAATAGCACCATGCCCATATTAACCTCTATAACACTGTATATGACCATCCTGGTTATCTGTGACCAAATATGTTGCTACGCTTATTACTCATTTTTTTGTGTACTTGACCATTCCCTTTATGCCCTGGAAAATGGTTCCCTACAACAATTTTGTGATAATACAGATTTTATCGCTTTACAAAACAGTGTGCCTTTTCCCCTTGCACGCATTGAACCTTTATTGAACCTTTAACATTGGTAAAATACGGGTAAAATTGAACTTTAATTAAAATGTAATGTTCTTTAGCCACAAATTGTTTGACAAGTCTTCTAATGTGCAAATGCAAAGCTGTAGGGAAGGAAACGTAACATTTAAAAATAGATACAGTTAAATACACCCATAATCCATACTCCTAATGACCTTCTGCTCCCACTGTCATATAGCTGCACTAGCAATTTCAAGGATTACCGTGTCAATCATATAGATGTTTATGTGGGCGAGATTACCTGGTTTCCCATATTATATTATTTATGTCTTCACTAATAAAATAAATAATGCAAAAATATTGTTATATTATTTAAATCAAGGTTGACAGCAAGGTTAATGCCTAAGGGTAAAGTTTATCCCTTGATTTAGGGAGCAAGTCTTTATGAACTAATGAACTAAACACTGAATTATTTGCCTATGGGTATTACTAGTGAATACTGTTATATCTTTATTTCCATTCCATGCTCATGTTTTCCCATGTTCGGGACCTGGGATTTTTCAGATAATGGATCTTTCCGTATTTTGGATATTCATACCGTAAGTCTACTAGAAAATAATTTAAACATGAAATAAACCCAATAGGCTGGGTTTGCTCCCAATAAGGATTAGTTAAATCTTAGTTTGGATTAAGTACAAGATATAGTTTTTTTTACAGGGAAAAAGGAAATAACAAATACAAATTTGGATAATTTAGATAAAATGGAGTCTATGGAAGGTGGTCTTCCAGAAATTCAGATCTTTCTGGATAATGGGTTTCCGGATAACAGATCCTATACCTGTAATTACTTGGTTAAATAATATGCCCTGCAACATCACTCTTTTTTTCTGTCATTTCTTATGAAAATTAACATTTTAACCCGCCATTTGCTATTTTTTTTCCAGATTCCTACAATGTGTGTATTGGTGTTGCATTTTGATTGTGCTTATTTTATATAACTCAATGTACTCTATGTGCTTTTGACCTGGCAACTTATTGAATATCTGCCTTAATTCTTGGCTGATTCACAAGAGCTGGAAAGCCAACAGTTTAATTCCTTAGTCTATTCTATAACAGTCCCATGGGCCAACAATGGCAATGTTTTCTAAGTGTCTCTAATCCATACATTTTAGGGGCAGATTTATCAAGGGTCGTAGTGATTTCAAGGGAATTTACGAAGTAAAAAAATTAGAAATTCGAAGTAATTTTTAAATTTTTTAATTTGACCATCGAATAGGATACTTCGAATTCGATTCGAAGTAAAATCATTCGAATATTTGACCATTCGATAATCTAAGTACTGTCTCTTTAAAAGAACTTCGACTTCAATACTTCGCCAAATTAAACCTGCCGAAGTGCTATGTTAGCCTATGGGGACCTTCTAGAGCATTTTCTAAGTTTTTGGAAGTCGAAGAAAAATCATTTGATTCGAAGGATTTCATTGTTCGATCAAATGATTTTACTTTGACCGCAAATGGTCAAATTCGATGTAAAAAAACTTCAACTTCGATATTTGAAGTCGAAGTATTCCAATTCGATGTTTGAATTTCAAAGCTTTTTCTACTTCGAAATTTGACCCTTGATAAATCTGCCCCTAAGTGTAAACAACTGGCAGTATTTTCAGTGTTACTCAAGTTAGCGATTCATTATTACATTAAGCTTGTTTAGATTACCATTGGATAATGTTTCTTTGCTCTATACCAGCTTGTAAAGCAAGTCTGTTGTTACTCTGGAATACTTGAATTTGAAAACCACTCTAAAAAAATGTATACAGATTTAATTTGCCTATTTTGCAAGCCCAGAAAAACTAAAAATGATCCATCAAACCAATGTTATAAATTAAAATTAAAAAATAATACAGGTATGGGACCTGTTATCCAGAATGCTCGGGACCTGGGGTTTTCCGGATAACGGATCTTTCCGTAATTTGGGTCTTCTTGCCTTAAGTCTACTAGAAATTCATTTAAACATTAAATAAACCCAATAGGCTGGTTTTGCTTCCAATAAGGATAAATTATATCTTAGTTGGAAACAAGTACAAGCAACTGTATTATTATTACAGAGAAAATGGAAATCATTTTTAAAAATTTGGATTATTTGGATAAAATGGAGTCTATGGGAGACATTCCGTAATTCGGAGCTTTCTGGATATCGGGTTTCCGGATAAGGGATCCTATACCTGTACAAGTCACTGTATTATTATTACAGAGAAAAAGGAAATAATTTTAAAAAAATTGGATTATTTGGATAAAATTGAGTCTATGGGAGCCATTCGGTAATTCTAAGCTTTCTGGATATCGGGGATAAGGGATCCTATACCTGTACAAAGACTAATGTTTGTTTCCAAAAAACTTGGCAACCTAACAGAGTTTACTGATCTAGTGTATATCAAATTATAGGTACAGTAGAAGGACATTTATTTTCTTTGCATTGTTTTCTACATGATGAGCATGATTCATGCCATTTTATTGGTGATTTGTGGTTATGCAGGTATGTGACCTGTTATCCAGAATTCTCGGGACCTGGGGTTTTCTGGATAATGGATCATTCCATAATTTGGATCTTCATACCTTAAGTCTACTAGAAAATAATGTAAACATTTAATAATCTCGATAGACTGGTCTTGCTTTCAATAAGGATTAATTATATCTTAATTTGGATCAAGTGCAATGTTTTGTTTTATTATTACAGCCTGTTACAGTTGTTTTTTGTTATTACAGTTGTTTTTTGCCTTCCTCTAGATCATCTGGAAGCTAGGCAGGTTAAAAAAAAAGTTAAAAGGTTGAACTTGATGGACGTGTTTTTTTTTCAACCTAGCTTACTATGTTACATCGAAAAAGGAAATCATTTTTAAAATCTGGATCTGTTATGGATAACAGATTCCATATATATATATATATATATATAGTCCAAGCGAACGTGGAGCGCACACCATAAGTGGAATACAAAAGCTGGGTGCCAGTCTGTAGAAATATACAAATGTCCCATAGGTGACGGCACTCCAAAAGTAATCAGGATACATAGGTCATCTAGTTATAAATCAGGTTTATTGGTGGACCAACGTTTCGATTCCGTATCGGAATCTTCGTCAGGGTGAGGGTTCTCACCCTGACGAAGATTCCGATACGGAATCGAAACGTTGGTCCACCAATAAACCTGATTTATAACTAGATGACCTATGTATCCTGATTACTTTTGGAGTGCCGTCACCTATGGGACATTTGTATATATAT
This sequence comes from Xenopus laevis, assembly GCF_017654675.1. Taxonomy (NCBI): domain Eukaryota; kingdom Metazoa; phylum Chordata; class Amphibia; order Anura; family Pipidae; genus Xenopus; species Xenopus laevis. The sequence continues at coordinate 108,830,681 of NC_054383.1, read as the reverse complement.
ATATATATATATATATATTAGCATTAGTCGCTATTTAGTAAAACTATAACTCGCAGCTTAGCTTATTGAGGGTATACATTGTTTTGGAAAAATGCCTTGGTTAAAGAGTTAGTACAAAAGCAAACTTATCAGTGGAATGTTCCATGAATAGAATTTCCATTGTGGTGTCCATGTCAATACAACACAGAGGCACACCAGTCCTGAAAAGAACATGATTCCTTATTATTTTATAAAGCTGTTCACTGACAAATAAACAAATAAAAGTCACTGGTGCTGTCCATTCGTTTATGCTTTTCCAGCAGCCTCATATGGCAGAGGTGACTCAGTAAGTCTGTATTTTATTTTCCAAACAGCATAGTTTGATTTATTTTAAATATAATGTAATGACATAGTTATTAGGAGGAACTGAAACAGTTTAGAAACTTGAGCTATGTTTATTAAAAGGAGGTAAAACACAAATTTACTTTTTATTTTTACTATTAACACTGATTCAGAAACTCCTAAAATACCAGAGTGCAAATATGGGAAGCTAAGAAATGAAATGGCACTAGAATAATAATAATTAAATACATAACCTACAGTTCATTTTCTGCTTCATTCCCACATACCCACTTTTACACAGCACATATAAGATATATATATATATATATATATATATATTATTATCATCATCATGAAAATAATGATGTATTTACAATGTTCTATTGGCTATTCTGTCTGTTATTTTTGCAGGTTCATGTCATGATTTCACTGTGTGACTGAGCACTTCCTGTGTAGGCCTCTCTGTCTCTGCCTTTGCACTTCCTGTCTCTCTAAAGCAATTGCATCTTTTCCCAGACTTTACTTTTTCTCAAAAACTCCATCTAGACTCTTTGTTCCTCTAAAAGCAATTTTGAAGTGTAATGAATCACCTCCCCTTTTTGTCTTTTTTTTATCCAATAAAAACATAAAAGGCACTATTTCAAGATCAACTAATATCTTGCAAATATTAAAACTACTTGTGATCATTATATTCAATGTTTTAATATCCAAATCATTTTAGAAGTTTGCCATTTTATCCCATAAATTAATAATTCAGTCATATTTAATTTATGGGATAAAATGGCAAACTTCTACCACTTCAGTGAATATCTTAAGGGCTCTTTTGAGTGGTTGTTTATAGGGGCATATGGCCTCCATTTGTGTGACATTATTTTGACACAAGAAAAAGTGTAATGCAAGTAACACTCATCTAAATCCCCTGATATAAATGAGCCCTATATTATGTTTAGGGCCTTATTTATCAAAATCCACATTTTTCTGACTATTTTAATTCATAAAGTCTGACCAAACTAGAATTCACGATTGGAGCTTATTTATTATTAAAAAAGCACAATTTAGTCAGTGACAAATCCCAAAAAATCAAGTGAAAATCCAAATTTTAAGAGTTTTTTCCTTAATCGCTCAATTTTTTCAGATTTTTGCCCAAAATAGCCAGATTTTCAGGCTAATTCTAGCTCACACCACAGAAAATTCCAAATAGGATAAGGGCCTCTCCCACTGATATATACAACCTCAGTAGGTCTGAGATGCTGGATTTTCAGATTCAGACTTTTTCCATCTGAAGGGTTTTTTTCCACTAAAAACTTCGGATTTTATAGTAAAAAAACTAGAATTTTTTTTCAAGTTTTTGGCATTCGGCTTTAATAAATAACCCCTTTAATCTGTATTTTTTTTTAAAACACAAGGCAGACTAATAAACAGGTGTTAAAATATCCACTCATGCACATTCTCTGAAACTTTTTCTTTCCCTTGGTTGTCACGCCAGGATTTCTGGAAAACCAGGAATGCTGATTTGCAGCTGACAAAATGATTCCATTCACACAATTCCTATTTCCCTTAAAAATGAAAACACGCGGTAACGATTACTGATGTTAAAAAGCTAAGCACATTTTCATGTGGGTTTTATGTAGAGTTGTAACATATGGGCAATTACATACTATAGCATATTTATGCAAGCAGGAAACCACTTCGCATCACAAAATTCATAAAACGTGACCATTTTAAATTTCATTAATTTCTACCATTTCAGTTGGCAATAGAAGACCAGAAACAGCCCCTGGTGCATGTTCATTATTTTCCAACTCCAAAGAAATTTTAATTCACGCTGTTAAATGCATAAATCATTGGCAATGTGCTCATTTGCGGTATATAATTATGCATGCTTTCCTTAAATCGGCAGCCCAGTACCTATTGCAATAACACTAATACACCATTCCTCATGCCACGTTATTTGCTATGGGTTTTCTTAGAAACACCTGCATGTTCTTGTAAATTGAAATGAAAGCATGCTTCAGTAGTATCTCCCCGTCGCTCTTACTATATGTGTGTATGTTTGTGTATGCAGTCGCCTCTCTCACCTTTTCTCCTGGGGTTCAAAGGCTGTGCTGTGACTTGGCTTGTGCTCTTGTGTGTCTGGTCCTGAGAGTGACTTCAATCTATCTTTCTAAAGTGTGCATTCTGGTCTGCTGCCAGCTTTACCCAGGGAGTGAGGCTACTGACCAGCCCCACCTCCTTTTGCCCATGATTTGATGAGACCCTGTTTTTCAGTTCCTTCGCATGCCACTTTAACTGTGAGGATGCCGAACGGGCAGTTGCACGCATGGAGCAATTTCCCTAAAATTATATGTAATAAAAGCTGGCGAATAAAAAGTGACGCCTACATATGTTCAGAGCATCCATAAACAGCTGTCCCCTAGACAAGAAACGTTAGACAATGGGAATGGCCAGAGGCATCTGTTATCAGTTTTGTAGGCTGTCAAGAGATTTCTGGGAATCGTAGTACAGCAAGAGCTGTAGATCTAAAGGTTTGACATCCCTAAATTATGTATTAACCCCACCCAAAGATAAAAAGCCAAATCCCTCTGCACTGCTACCGCATCTTCTATAACTGAAACCCTGACCAGCAGTTATACAATAGGAATCCAATTTCATATCAGCAGTTACATGGCCTAGTTTTTGGTAAATTTCTCACTGGGGCCAATAATGCCATGTGCTTGAGTAGGAAAATAACCCCAAACTCATATACAAAACACATAACAATAGCTCCATTAGGAATGTTTACTTACAGGCTGCACAAAAATTTTTGGAGTCTGCAGCATGTGCCAACATTACTTTTTAATTAGCAGAATGTGGATTTCTTAAATGTCCACTTTTATAAGGTGAGTTGCCAAATCAGTAAATGCCTAGTCAATAAACAAAGGGATATTTCCAGCTTTAAATTTTAGAGTCACTTTAACTGCGTGGATGCGAAATGGCCCATTGCACGCATGGATCAATTTATCTACCTAAAAAAAATGATAACTACATATGTTCAGAGCATCCATAAACATATATCCCACTAGAGAAGAAAATTTAGACAACGAGACTAGCCAGAAGCATCTAAGCTTTAGCAGTTTGAGAGCTTTCATTTCAGTAGTTACATGGCTGAGTTTTTGGTCAATTTCTCACTGGGGCCAATAATGCCATTAAGTGAGAAAAAACTGCGCAAATACAAAACACATAAAACATAATTACATCTCCATTTAGGATGTTTACCTATGCAGCTAATTCAGATGACTAATAAGCAGAATGTGTATTTAATATGTGTCCACTTTTATAAAGGTGAGTTGCCAAATCAGTATCTCCCTAGTCAATAGACAAAAGGACTTTTTCAGTTTTGGATTATAAAGACCTCATTAAAGGGGTGCAAGTGTGGAACTTAGATGCTCAAACCACAAGGAAATTTGGCCCAAATATCCAGGTTTATTCACACGTGGGGCTTAGATTTGATAACATACCAGTTGTTCCAACATCTCACATTTAAAATCCAGGGGAAGGTTTGCAAGTGAGGCATTTGCCCCTGCTACTCCTATATCAGATAGGGAGATGGCACCATTAGTGTGTAACTTGTTTATTTTGAGTATGTATTCCATATTGAATTTCAATATTATCCTGCTTGGTTTTGAACATTTATGTTGATGGGTGGGTAATGACCACTACTTCCTGTGGGCCACTGTGTTCTCTTTGCCTTAAACCAAGCATTAGCAGCCCTGGCCGAATAAAATCACACGTGAGTGCTCGCTTGCTGTAGACTTCCACTGAAATCACGCATTATTATAGCAATGTAATGCAACTGCATAAATTTGCTACTCGCATACTTCCACTTCATAGATGCCACCTCACCCCTTAAAAACCAGACACAATTTAAATGAGGAGTGAACTCCTTGGTGGTGCGGATTATTTAAGCCATTCCCATATGGTCCCAGTTGCTTTCCCAGTCTCCCTGGAATGCGAGCAGCAAGTCTGTTTAATAAACAACCCTTTCTGTTATATTGAGCCAAAGTGGTGCCATCTTTCTGTGCTGCCATCATTGGCTTGGCACATAGGCGTGTTAGTATGATAGTTTTGAGCAATTTTATGGATCTAAGCAATAGAGATGGCACAGTCCAGAGAGACCTGGTTACCAACTATCCCATAGCTAACTTCCCACTGCTTGCATTGGGGTGAAGTGGCATACATTACTTCAATTTTTTCATCCATATATATAGACAAATTGTAAAAACATTTAGCAGGTGTCCTCAATTCTTTTTTTTACCTGTGAACCACATTCAAATGCAAAAAGAGCAACACAAGCACGAAAAAGTTCCTCGGATGCCCAATAAGGGAGGTTATTGGTTATTTGGTAGCACCTATATGGACTAGCAGCCTACAGGAGGCTCAGTTTGAAAGTGTGCCTGTTTTTTATGCAACCAAAAGTTGCCTCTAAGTCTGCAATTCAAAAAGAAGTATCTGCTTTGAGGCCACTGAAAGCAACATCCAAGGGGTTGGGGAGCAACATGTTGCTCACAAGCCACTGGATGGGGATCACTGATCTAGACAGTATATTAATTGCTTTAAGGGCAGTGTGACTCCTGGGTTTCACCATTCCATTGTGGCCCTCTTCAAACCACTTTTTTGATGTGATGTACATATGGAGCTCACTGTCCGAGAGTGCAAAGTACAAGTGCATATCTTACTACTTGCATCCCTGCACAGTGAATTGCTCATTTGTTACCCCAGGGTGTCATTAGGTCATTGGAAATTGAAGGCAAGTTGGAACAGGGGCTGGAGGTGGTACAGCAACCCTATTCCCTATTATAATGCTACAGATAAGAAATTTAATCTTGGCATAAGTAGTCCATTGACTGATTGGCTTCAGGATTTACACTTGTGTGAAGCTACCTACCAAAGGTATGCTTAGATATGTCTCTTGTATTTGAAATTTAATTTATACAGTGTAATGTTTCTTGCATGTTGTATATTTCTCAGATCTGTCTAGATTTTGTTGCCAGAATATATTCTGTAATTAGGGCATAACTGAAAAGAAGGAAACATTAATTTGTGTGATTTTTTTTTATAAAATGAGTTTATGATCTGGTATAGATTATAAAACTTCTATAGCATTCTCACTGAGAAAAACAAAGTGATCAGAAGCAAGACCATTTACTGTAGCTACGAAGGAGTACACCACTCAAATATGCATATCAGCCAAAGTTTAATGGCGAAAGCATGGGAAGGCATAGACAGCACTGGATGTAAAGAACAGAATATGCTTTAATTTCTAAATTGATATATTGATAAACAATGCTATATGTACTTCATGGTAATTAAAATGCACAAATCCATATTGGCGGCAAAACAATCTTATTAGGTTTATTTCATGTTTAAATTATTTTATAGAAGACTTAAGGTATGGTGATCCAAATTCTGGACAGACCCCTTATCTGGAAAACCCCAGGTCCCGAGCATTCTGGATAACAGGTACCATACCTGCACTAACCTACCTCATTCAGCTTCTTTCTTCCTTTATCCCTCATCCTTTCATCCCAACCAATTTTGCACTTTAAATCTCAGAACTAAGCAATTGCCCAATAACAACAAGGATGTACTTATTCTTGAAAAATGTTTCTTTAATTTCAGTTCAGTATAAACGACATGGTTACATGTGGACGTGTGTTGTATGATTCAATAATTGTTCCAATAAAATAATAACAATTTCTTTATACAAATTATATTTGCTGTTTTATATAATCCAGGGGTGCCCAAACTTTTTGCAACGAGGGCCAGATTTGGTGAGGTGAAAATGTGTGGGGGCCGACCATTCAGCCTGACATTCTTTGAACCATTAACATGAAATTACAGGAATCGAGTAGTCGTGAAATGAGCTGACACTTGGTCTATACTGCTGCCTGTGTGCTGAAGGTGTTAGTAATAGACACGTACTGGCACGTAGTGATGCCATACTTCTTTAGTTTACTGTACCTGCACGTCAGTATGTCTATTGACACCTTCAGCCCTAAAGAAGTATGGGAAAACAGCGCATCTCTACGTTCCAGTACGTGTCTATTGCTAACACCTTCAGCACACAGGCAGCAGTATAGACCAAGTGGCAGATCATTTCACTGATGTGCCTTAATATTACTGCTATGTGCAGTAATATGATCGCACTGTGCTGGAGGGCCTCATTATTATTAATTTCATGATGGAGGCTGAGGGCCGGTGCAAATTTGAAAACGGCCCGCAATTGGCCCCCGGGCCATACTTTAGATATGCCTGATATAATCCATTGTACAGAAACCTGCCACCAGTTAAATCTTTATTTGCTGTAGCTGCCCAGTTCAGACTGTGATTTTGCTGTGTTCTCTTGGCAATACAAATTTAAAACGCATTCAAAAATAGTTTCGAAAATACAATTGCTAGCCTATATTGGGCAATACACTACTGGGATATTGCCCCTGTCCCCAAAGCACCACTTATCTATATTTCACAAAAAATATCCTGGAGCTCAAAATCTATAAAAATCCATTTTTATTTAAATATCAAAAGAATTGTTTGCATACTGACCCCATGACAGGACACCTTACGCGTTTCGTACATAGGTGATAATATGTGAATTGAATTGAATATTTAAATTATTATATATGTGCTGCCAGTAACAGGGATTCTCCAACAACTATACTTTCGGTACATTCCATCCCTGAAACAACCCTGAGCAATATGGTTATATTAAAGAATATTTACTCCAATTTCTAGTCTGTAAATATGTATATTATATAGCCGCCCCTAAATCTCCAGAAATGGCTCCCAGTTAACTGAATGACAATGTGCGGGTGCTGTCCAGCAAAATGAGTCAGCGTTTCCAGGCAGACAACTCAAAGCACCTGCACTACCACTAATAGGGAATTTCCACAGAAAGTGATGGGACAATTTCAGAATTCTGCTGTTCGAAAAAACATGTATCTCAATGCATTTGTATGTCTCAGTTGTCTATTTCAAAAGCTCAAAGCTTTCTTTAATTCTGAATATAGCATATAAAAACATGAACATGAGTCAAAAATGAAACAGAAACTTAACAACAGAAGAGCAACAATAGATCAAATAAGGCACAAAAATAATTTCTCACATATCATACCCGGTGCTTTTATTCCTGAGCTGTAATGCAAACAGGATTTGATAAAGTGCCACACAGGAGGCTGTTCATTAATATCAGGAAACTCAATATACGGGGAAACAGTTGCGAGCGAATTGAGAGTTGGTTGAAAGATACGGAGAGGCGAGATGTTGTATATAGAAAGCTGCCAAATTCAATTAGGGCTGATAGAGTAGAGAGTATCAAGATTCACTTCTAAACCCATCTGCTTTTTATTAATGACCTTGAAGTGCTTTTATAAAGTGATTTTGCTTTTTTGGCATTTTGTAATTTATCCTTTAAAGGGATACTGTCATGGGAAAAGAAAAATTTCCAAAATTAATCAGTTAATAGTGCTGCTCCAGCAGAATTCTGCACTGAAATCCATTTGTCAAAAGAGCAAACAGATTTTTTTATATTCAATTTTGAAATCTGACATGGGGCTAGACATATTGTCAATTTCCCAGCTGCCCCAAGTCATGTGACTTGTGCTCTGATAAACTTCAATCCCTCTTTACTGCTGTACTGCAAGTTGGAGTGATATCACCCCCCCTTCCCCCCCAGCAGCCAAACAAAATAACAATGGGAAGGTAACCAGATAGCAGCTCCCTAACACAAGATAACAGCTCCCTGGTAGATCTAAGAACAACACTCAGTAGTAAAAACCCATGTCCCACTGAGACACATTCAGTTACATTGAGAAGGAAAAACAGCAGCCTGCCAGAAAGCATTTCTCTCCTAAAGTGCAGGCACAAGTCACATGACCAGGGGCATCTGGGAAATTGACAAAATGTTTAGCCCCATGTCAGATTTCAAAATTGAATATACAAAAATCTGTTTGCTCTTTTGAGAAATGGATTTCAGTGCAGAAGTCTGCTGGAGCAGCACTATTAACTGATGCATTTTGAAAAAAAACACGTTTTCCGATGACAGGATCCCTTTAAGGATAATGGAATGCAGAACATTTTCTCATCTGTCAGAGAACACCTGAAATCACCCCAACGCCTCCCCTTCATTTGAATCAGAAATGCCTGATATTGCGAGAACTGGGGCATTTTTTGGACTTTTTCTGTAAGGACAGGGCAGCATTATGAGTTGGTGTTCATGCCCGAGCCTCATTCACTAGCACAATGGTATCCCATTGGCTGCCAGGCAGAGATGTAGGGACCAGGCATGCACAGTAGCACTTAAATCCACACTGCCCTTAATGGGCTGGTTCACCTTTAAAGTGATACTGACACTAAAATATTTTATTAATCTAAATTAAGGGGCAGATTTATCAAGGGTTGAATTGAAAAATTTAATTTTTAAATTCGAATTTCGAGCTAATTTTAGTGTACTTTGACTTGAAAACTCGAATATCGAAATTTATCAATTTATCAACTTCGACTATTCGCCATCTAAAACCTGCTGAATTGCTGTTTTAGCCTATGGGGGACCTCCTAAAACCTATTTGGAGTCAATTGGTGGACTTTGAAAAATCTAAGTTTTTTTTAAAAAAAATACTTCGAATTCGAATTTGATCGAATACTATCCAAATTCGATTCGAACAATTAAATACAGACTGTTCACTCGAAGTTAAAAAATTTAATTTTTTAAATAAATTTCGGTTGTTCTTTTTCTATTTGAATTTTGAATTGATGGGAGTTTAAAAAACTCCCATTACCTTGAAATTTGACCCTGAATAATGATAGTTCTGATTTTGTAAGTAATTGTTACTTGAAGTTCCTAAACCTGACTGTCCCATCTCAGCCTGTCAGTTACAGTTTCAAATGCTAATGGACTCCTGCTGCACAAATATGGCAGCCCCCTCATAGACCAGCACGGGGGTAAGAAAGAGAATGTAAAAGCATCACACAAATACTTTTATGGCAAAGTTATAAATAGCATTCAAAGACAATGTTATGACAAATACAAAAACAGGTTATTTTCTGGTGTCAGTATCTCTTTAAGTTTACTTTTAGTATGTTACAGAATGGCTAATTCTAAGCAACTTTTCAACTGGCCTTCATTTTTTATAATATTGGAATAATTTGCTTTCTTCTTTTGACTCTTTTCAGCTTTCAAATGGAGGTCACTGACTCCATCGAAAAAAAAAAATGCTCTGTAAGGCTACAAATGTATTGTTATTGCTACTTTTTATTACTTGTCTTTCTGCTCAGGCCTCTCCTATTCATAGTTCAGCCTCTTATTCACATCAATTGTTAGGGTAATTTGAATTCTAGTAACTAGATTGCTGGAATTGCAAACTGGAGAGCCGCTGAATAAAAACCAAAATAACTCAAAAACCACAAATAATAAAAAATGAAAACCAATTGCAAATTGTCTCAAAAATTCTACATCATATTAAAAGTTAATTTAAAGGTGCGCAACCCCTTTAAAGAAGATTTGTACCAACTGGCGATTTCTACATTTACATAGTGGAGAAGTGGGTGAATGACCCCCCTTTTCTAAAAGTGAAGCCCAATGACAATTTGTGATAAGTGCAGAATTTGATGACTAATAAAATTCAAACAATCCATTTTTGATAAATTCATGTATTTCAAAAAACGGCTTCTTTTGCAAAGTCCTACCACTTTGGCCAATTTTTGTGCATTGTCCTTTTCACCTTGCAGGTTGCTTTTTTCTTCTGAGACAAAGTAGGGGAAAGAACATTGGTTAAGCTGCACAGTTCTGGCCTACATTTGCCTTTGATAGTGGATGCTTTCTGGTTTTCAAAGGATACTATTTCATGCAGATTTAAATCTGAAAAATAAAATTATGTGATTTAAGAAATCAGGACGAATCATGTGTTGAACATTTCAAGGACAACGTTAAATATTACTAGGCTTTATCTCTTCTTTTTGTTATAAGTTATAAAAATAAAAAACTTGCTCTGTTTGTGCTTATAAAAATGTGGGGCTCAATTTCCGCAAAAGAATGCGGTAAAAACTTCTAGTATTACTTGAGCCTTATTTCTTTTAAAAGGGTCTACTATGCAAAAACTATTTTTCCACAGTGAAATTCTAAGCAACGTTCCAATATACATTCATCACACATTTCTTTTGGATTAAAAATTATTTATAAATTCACTTCTTATCGAAAGTTATATTTGTCTATGTTTAAATTTTCTGTGTGCCTGGGGCTGATTTCTGAAACTGTGGGGCAAAGCAGCTTATTAAAGCTGATTAAAGGACCTGGAGTTAATAATAATAATTGTTATAAGAGTCAGACCCAGAGACCGGAAAGGAATAAAGAAATACTACTTTCAATGCAATTACATTTACAACTTCCTTTAAAACCACTGCAAATCTTTAAGGCAAGTATATTGAAAAGTTGCTTAGAATTATGCAACAAAAAAACATTTTCAGGATAAAAATAAGTTATCTCTGTTTTATATATTTGTTATATATTTGTTTTTTAATTGCAGTGGTTCAGATCATTAATATGATTAGAGAATGTGAAGCCCAAAACTGCTTTTATGGGTCTTAATTGTATCAGTTACTGTTCTCCCAAACATTGACCATCTGTATTGACCAACTCAGTGAATACAATGACACACTCTTGTACCCCTTAGTCGATTTTTTGGGGACAGAAATATTGGAATGCACAGTATTTGAAAATAAAGTGATTATTTGTGCAAGATTAGTGTGGATCATAGAATGCTTATCTATATGTAGCATATGTGTGTGTATGTATGTGTATGTATGTACAGTATGTGATATAGAAATCATCACACATATTATGTACTGTAGTGGGGACTTCTTTGTAAAGAAAAATATGCGTCTTGATCTAGAATGCATCTCCACTTTGGGCCCTGTGATATTATTTTGTAGGGGAATGGGGGCCTCTGCTGGTCATTTCTACTAACTGGTCTCATGAAGGGAGTGTCTGGGCATTCTTCTTTCTTAGTAAGTGGATCGGGAGGTAAAAGATAGAGAATTGCAATTTGTGTCTGTATACATTGTCCAGGAATAGCTAAGGCAGTAAATAAGTGTTTACCCCAAATCTCACTCTACTTGACCATCAACCTTCCAGCAGTATCTAAGGACACCCACCCAACCAAGGCTCTTGTTCCCCCTAGTAGAGCCAGTCCAACAGTTTGGGAACCACCATGCTAGAGGGACTGGAACTGGATGTGAAACAGCTCTCTGGTGTATAGCACAGTGGGGAGAAAGGAGTGGATGAGCATTGAGTTTCTATTTCTGGTATATAACGTTTGATGCAGCACATTTTTCTATGCGATGGTATAGTTAGTTCCATTGTGGCCTTCAGTATGCACATTTAGGCAAAACTTACAAAGATATATTTTCTAAATATGAAATGAATATTTAGGTTAAGAATGGCACTATTGCTCTGGTCAACCTTTAATGTGTATATTGGGTGATTTATTAACAAAGATGTTAAATGCTTCAGTTGATTGTCTTAATGTTCTAGTGGAATATATCTCCTTTTCTAGTAGATCAGCTCCATAATAATAATTCCTGGTTAATAAACAATTACCTGAAAAAAACTCTCTAACTATTAACTTTTAGTATGCTATAGATTGACCTGTTTCACTTGCTCTTCAGTATTTGCTTTTTATTGCTTATTTATTTGCCTTCCTCTACTGTGACTCCACACTTTGCAGTTCTGCATGCTATTGTTTCATGGGGTCAGTAACACAGACACCCAAACATTGATTACCTGTGAAATCACGTCTTTGTTGTTATTGAAACTCAAGCTTGAACCTTGAAAGTACACAGTTAAACGGGAACTAAAGTCTTTACTGCTTTCGCTACTTGTACTTACTTCATGACGCAGCTGTTTGCAGCAAAGACACAAAAGGGATTGCAAGTGCCCCATCAACTACTGTACCAGTGGTGTGACAATTTCATAAGAAATATTTTTAAAATGCAACTTCCAGAAAGGTGACAAGCTGGTGTGTAAGAAACTGTGCCTGAAGGGTTGTCTATATGGTGACATATACATTAATAACACTGCTCCCACACTGCCATTGACACAAACTTGTCAGTATCACTTTAATCTTTTGCATTGTTTTGTCTTTATAATTAATATTTTAATATGCTATGCATTGTGTTAGTGTATAGTTGAGAGCTGCATTTTGCTTTTCTGAGCTTGTAAACCACTAGGTCATAGCACAGTGCACCGTATATTTTTCTTTTTCTCCTATATTTTAATTACATAATTCACAACCACAGCACATTCCTTAGACCAAAGGTCCCCAAATTGTTGTATATAATTAAACACCATGGTTTGTGAAGCATATTAGCCAGTCTAGGGTTTGATATCTTTCCCCTTTTTCCTTAATGCTGCTAAATTGTACCTCTAGTACCTGGGACAGGCACCCGAATGGCGTTTCAGAGTAGGGGTTGAGAAGGCTGTAGAATCCAGTAAATTTATGTCACAAACCTTGAGCTAAAACAGTACTCTGTCTTTATTTGTACATAAACTCACTGTGTAAATTCACAGAATAGATAAAAATAGATATGTCAAGTCGCCAATCACTAGATATGGAAAAGGGGATTTCTGTAAATGTCATGTTTATAAGCTAATTTCCAATGCCACCACAACAGTTTCAAATTTTAAAAGGAAATTTAAAAATGGATCAGTAATACTTGCTTGTAAGAATGATGTCATCAACTTCCTTCTCTATAAAAAGTCAGGAATTGCTTGCTGCAACACAACTTTTTCCATATAGTATATTGTTGTTTACTACTTAGGCTGTTTCTAAGAAAGCTATAAGCAGTTAACTGCAAACCAGGGCAAACACGGGTCCATAAGGTAAGATTTTAACTTTCTTTTGCACTTACTACTGTTGCCAACATTACCGTTTTTCTATGGGTACAACTAAGTTTTATTTTCCATCAGAGAAATGAAATGGTTAATGATTGCCCACTAGAAAGAGAAAACACAGCCTCTGCTCTCAGTTTTGCAACAGTTCTGAAATTATTAATATAGAAAGAGGACCACAGGCTTCTAGATGACAATAGCAAAGAATTTAATCACATCTTAACTAAGAGAAAACACAGCCTCTGCTCTCAGTTTTGCAACAGTTCTGAAAATATTAATATAGAAAGAGGACCACAGGCTTCTAGATGACAATAGCAAAGAATTTAATCACATCTTAACTAATGTCGAACTGTGTTTTAACACTTAGGTTTTTTTTTCACTAAACTCCGAATGCAAAAACCCCGATAAATTTGTGATTTTTATTTTTATAAAATCAGACTTTTAAAAAAATCACAAATTTTTCAGAATTTATTAAACCCAGAGGATGGAAAAGTCAGAATCTGAAAATCCAGCATCTCAGACCTGTCGAGGTTGCATATAAGTCAATGGGAGAAGTCCCAATAATTTTTTGATGTGCGCTGGGTTTCTGAAAAAATCGTGAAAATCTGATGAAAAATCTGCAAAACATTGTGAAAATCAGTTTTTTTTCCACAAAGCAAATTTTCGGGGAAATGTAATAATAAATAAGTGTAAAAAAACCGAGCAGATTGAAGTTTGTAGCAGAAAATATTGAGATAAATTCAAACTTTGATAAATAAACCCCTTAGGGATTGAAACTCATTATCTTTGCTACTATGCTATTTTTATCTAAAAGATTCTGCAGTCCCTTTTCTATATTACATAATGCAGTTTTTGCTAATTATTATTGTTATTGTCATACATTGCCAATTTCTGATATAAAACTAGTAGTGACATACTGTATAAACACGTGCATATAAATGTCTGGCTAGTGGTTGAACTGGTGTATTGAGCATTAAAGCATTCAATGGGCAGATGCTTCTCTTTTCCTTTACATGATAGCTAATATTCACTGCATATTTTATTTTTCAGTAATATTGTTGGTTTTTCTGATTGTTAGTTTGTAGTTGTTTTTTTAAAGGTGAAGGAAAGCTACGGAGGCATTTTATTGCCAATAGATTAGCTGCAATAGTGCAAGCTAGAATGCTATATTTATTCTGTAGAATGTTTTACCATACCTGAGTAAAAAGCCTTAGAAACTCTCTGTTTGTTTAGGATAGGAGCTGCAGTATTAATGTGGTGTGACTTCCTGCCTGAGTCTCTCCCTGCTCTGGGCTCAGATTACAGTAGAGAAGCGGGGGAGGAGAGGAACAAACTGAGCATGCTCTTGCCCAGGGCAATGAGGTTTAAGCTGAAGGCAGGAAGTCTGATACAGAAGCCCATGTGTTCACAATAGAAGGAAAGAAATGCAGTGTTTCTTTTGACAGGGGACTCAGAGCAACATTACTTTGGGGGTTTACTGGTATATTTAGATGGACCTTTCTGATAAGGCTTACTTAGTTTTAACCTTTCCTTCTCCTTTAAGATATTATGATCTGTCATTAATGGCTATTATACGAGTTGTAAGAGTCTGAAAACAGAAATAGAATAAAGTAAGACCACAATAAGACTATGAAGATTTTCATTCATCCAGGTCATAGTATATTTAATATAAGTAATTAAAAAAAACGAAAAAAAAAACAACTGGCTGAGTCATTTTATTGAAGACGTTTCACTTCTCATCCGAGCAGCTTCTTCAGTTCAGCTGACTGGTGTGGGAAGTTCTCGGGAAATAGACTCTTCCACTAATCAAATCACAACGGCACATTGTAACTCTTCAGAGAGGTGACATCTGAAATTCACAGGGGTGTTGATTCTGTGTAGTTACTGTGATAGGATTACCAATGTGTCATGCAACTCCTAGATACAGGTGTTACTTGTGAGAGTTGCATGAATGGATGTGTGAAGTGTTCTGGGGTACATATGTTAGAACAACATTGTATGTAGCAGACAGGTGGTGTTGAAGGACCTAGCAACACACTGAGACAAAAACTGGTACACCCAAAGGATCCAACGCCTAAAGAAAAACAGAGCAATGTGGTATATGCAGTCCAGTGTAGCGAGGAGTGCACTGAGACTCGGGTGTCTTTCTACACCTAAAAGACAAGGGACACTCCTTTGAAGATAGAAAGGTCCAAATCTTGAATAAAGAAGACCGCTGGTTTGAAAGAGGCGATTCATGTCAAGGTGGAGAAACGATCCCTGAACAGAGGCGGGGGCCTTCAACACCACCTGTCTGCTACATACAATACTGTTCTAACTTCTGTACCCCAGCAGTTTCAGAACACTTCACACATCCATTCATGCAACTCTCACAAGTAGCACCTGTTTCTAGGAGTTACATGACACATTGGTAATCCTATCACAGTAACTACACAGGATCAACGCCTCTGTAATTTCAAATGTCACCTATCTGACAAGGTAACAATGTGCCATTGTGATTTGATTAGTGGAAGAGTTTATATGCCGAGAATTTCCCACACCAGTCAGTTGAACTGAAGAAACTGCTTGGATTAGTAGTGAAACGTCTTCAATAAAATTACTCAGCAAGTCCAGTTGTTTTTTTTTTTTAATTACTTATATTAGATAAGACCACAATAAGTATGAAGGACCTTCAACTGAGTTGATTTTGGGTTGTATAATAAAAATGGAATCCTAGTGACAACCTTAAAGTAGGCAAATTGGCAATTATAGGTTACTGATTATCCTGGTGGTGCAAGTCGCACTGAATGATATATAGCGCTGAAGCTATAAACAATATTTACTGATTGGCTTAGAATAACAAGAGAGTAAAATTAATAATAAAGGTATTAATTGTTCAATATGTAGAATATTTCATTCTTAAAAGCTGTATTACATTTAGCATTGTAGTCAGATCTTGAAGAGGAACCACCTTTTAGTGGTTCATATGAAATCTAGAATATTTTGGTCAGGTAAAAAGGAATCTATCACAAAAAGATTGCTTACTCTATGCGATGTGTGTGCTCCAGCACTGCTAACTGTGCCAGTGTCAAGGATTAGGTTGGGGTCGCTGTGGAGACTGATGGGGAAAGGGCGAGTCCTTGAGGCAGGAGCTGTATGTGCCTAGGGAACACGTAAAGGGAAGGCAGGAACAGGTTGATGAGGGCGAAGAGTCAGACTGGATCAGGTGCAGAACAGGACAGAGAGGGCGAAGATCAGGACTGGACTAGGCAGGATGAAGAGGCGAGGACTCAGGACAGGAACAGACTGAATGGAGCAGGAGTGGAACAGAAACAGACTGGATGGGACAGGACGGTGCGGGTGTAGAACAGATCAAACTGGGGATAGAGTGCAGAAGGAGACTAGAGCAGATAGCAGGAAAGGACTGGAGACCAGGATAGCAGGAGAGAACTGGAGAGCCAGATAACAAGAGAGGACTGGAAAGGCAGGGCAAGATGCAGAGCGAGATGAGTGGGTACAAGGCAGGGTCAGGAAGCAAGAATCAGGAACAGGCGAGGCAAGGTCAGTACAAGGTGAAGTCAGGGAAAGGTACAGGGTAGAACAGGAAGCAGAAATCAGGAACAGGCAGGGGTCAGGTCAAGGTCAAGGCTGAAATAGGTCAAGGCAAAGTGAAATGTAGAACTGGGAGGGAAAGACCAGACAGGAACAGAACAAGGAAGGATAAGGAGGAAAGGTTCAAGGTAGGACAGAACAAGGCAAGAAGGCAAAGGCTGAAACCCTTAGTTAGGGACAATGCCACACTGCTAATCTGGGAAACAATGCTCTGGCAAGGTGTGTTTGGAGGGCTGACCTTAAATAGGGCAGAGTCAGCCCTGATTAGCTGATTGCAACTAATCAGGCTGCAGCTGGGCTGGGGCTGCAGAGGCCAATCAGGTTGGTAACATATAGCAAGTAACCCTACAGGCTGCTCACCTGGCCAAATGGTTAAGGCATTGAGCCAGAAACCCAAAGGTCCCTGGCTCGAATCCCAGCAATACTTGACAGCCAGGAACTCACTCCAAGTGTGGAGAGCTGAGCACTCAATAGGGTGCTATTCTTGCAAAAAATACTATTGTTTCACCCACACGGAGTGCAGACTCAGTTGACCCACACATCTGCTGTGTTTTGTGATAGTTTCCCCCTTAACAGATTTCAACATACTTTGTCTGAACTTTTAAGATAAACTCTTCACAGAATCTACTGGTTTAATTTCCTTCCTTTCCTGTAACATTTTGCAGCTGCTGTCTCTTCCTCTTTCCTCCCACAACTTCTGAAATTCTAGAACAGGGAAGTTTTTTTTTTGTTCTGACAAATTTTTCTATAATACATTTGTTAAGAAGCTGCAATTGGCTGACATGAATGATGTTCTTAAAGCGATACTGACGCGTTTCTATAACAATCACAGATATGTGTCAGTATGAAGTAAATGCTGCACAGAATAGTTCCCCTGCAAAACCCCCTGCAAAGTCACCCCCAGCCTCGTGCATCTGTGTGCAGCAGACCAGCTGACAGAGCTAAATGATCTTCCGGGTTGCTTCGGTGACGCAGGGCTGGGGGCGGAGCGATCCTTCCATAGGCTAAAGACCTGTTTTGATTCGTAATCAGCCTATGAAAGGATCGTGTCGCCTCCCAGCCCAGCTTCACTGAAACGGTTGAGAAGATCATTTAGCAGTGTCAGAGGGTCGGGCGAACGCGGGTTTACGGGGGCGGGTTTACGGGGGCGGCTTTACAGGGAAATATTCCGGATGCAGCATTTACTTGATACTGACACGTTCCTATGTTTTTTATAGGAACGTGTCAGTATCGCTTTAAGGATTTGCAGGATAATATCTGCACAAAATGGAGGGATGATGATGCTTATGAATAGCACACAGGCTTTACTGATGATTGTGACCGTTTTCTTAATCTGGATTCATATGAAAAGTAGTACAAATTGTTTGATCATCATTTTAAGGAAACCCCACATGGGTTTACTAATCACACAGGGTTATGTGCCTAAAAACCCCTCTACAATCTTCGTTATTTTACCCTAACAGGCTTTTTAAACTAAGAAAAACGTTGGCACCTAAAAGCTGCTGAAAAGGCATGAGCAATCTTGAATTGGCCCTTAAGTGTATTGGCGGATTAGAGAAGTGAAGAATGAGTTGAAATACATTGTCTTGGGTGAAGAAACAGAACCTGAGATGATTAGATAAAGCCTGTGTCTGTATATTTTTATGTGCCTCTGATGAAGACCTCCTTGCTGGGGTTGAAAACATGTTGAGTTATGTCTTTTTGATAAAAATGTTTTATCTTTCTGCTAGAGTGCCCTGTTCCTCTTAATTTTTGATAGTATGAATGTGAGGACTAGCACCCTTACATTGAGCACCCAGCCAACCCTACATAAAGTTGCTGAGAAAGAAATTGTAAGAATCCTGCTTAAAAAGGCGGAATCCTGGCCGAATCCTGGATTAGGTGCATCCCTACAATACAGTAAACAGTATACTTAGTGCCAACATTCTGCTGCCTTAGATAAGGACATCTGATGGTTTGCTTGACCATGATTGCTGTTAATTTCTTGATGTTTCCTTGCTTACCCAAAGGAATGTACAGGGTGCCAAAACACCAAATACAGGCTGAAAGCAAATTTTTGATGGTTCTTATGCCGGATTATGTAAAATTATCAGTCTGCCTAGGCTGCTAGTATTGTTGAGAGGATTCCATTAAGGGGTGGTTCAGTTACATTTTAGTACAATGGCCAATTCCAAGCAACTTCCCAATTGGTCTTTCTTAATTATTTTCATTAGTTTTTATATTATTTGCCTTTCGCTTCTGACTCTTTCAAGCTTTCAAATGGGGGACACTGACCCCATCTAAAAACAAATACTCTGTAAAGCTACAGATATACTGTTACTGCTAGCTTTTATTACTTATCTTTCTATTCTGGTCTTTTCCTATCCATATGGGAGATGGCTGTACCATAATTTGGAGCTTTCTGGATAGTGGATTTCCGGAAAACTGATCCTATACCCGTACAAGAATTATACCTTGATTGAGTTATTACAAGTATCTATTCCAAAAGGGGAACACATTTTGAGAGTAAGGTTATGGAACAGGTTTGTAGGCTTCACACGACAATTGTAACAAAGAAGTGAAAGTGTCTTTTGTTTTAGTGATAGTCATGGGTAATCTCAAATCCAAAACCAGTCAGGATTCAGATTCTAGATTGCCTGATTATAATGAACCGTCTCGCCCTTTAAAGGATAAGTAAACCTTTAAAATAAGTAAATGTAAAATTAACGAGGGTGCTATTTTAAGCACTTTTGTAATGTGCATTCATTTTTTATTTTCTTTTTTTCCCAATATATTAAGGGAAATATGTACTTTTAATACTTGGTGGTCAGACTGGTGAGAAACTGACCACTTGCTGGTCAGTTTCCCACCAGTCTGACCACCAAGTAGTCAAGGAAGTTGTCAGGATAAAGAAAGCGGATGCTCTGATGTTCTTCTGCCTAGTAATAAAATTAGAAATCTTTCTCAAAGCTTTCCTAAGCAGAAGAACATCAGAGCAGCCTCTTTCTTTATCCTGACAACTTCATTGACCACTTGCTGGTCAGACTGGCGGTAAACTGACCAGCAAGTGGCGCTGTTGTAACAAAATGGATGGGAGGTACAACATCGAGCTGGCCACTGGTCCTGTATGAACTAAAATAAACAACAATTGCATATACATTACCTTACTGACCACAGGCATTTATATATTGGTAGCCCTTTTATAATATGAAATTGTGCCTAACCAAATTTTGAACTGAATTAAAAAAAAAAACATGAAAACTCTGAAAGAACAACTGGTAAGAAATTGTTGTTTATAAACCAACTAAGCTGGTTTTCTGAACTACTATGTGTTGAAAGCTTTAATATCCAAGGATTTAAGGCCAGCATTCTTTCTTTGGCACTATTAGTGGTGTGCTTTCAATTATAAGATCCAGAGCATCAAACTGCAGCTATATAACAACCTAGCACTCAGTGTTGGCAAATCCTTGTATGATTTATAGGCACTGATGACAGTTCCCTTTTCAGTTAACATGTAGATAACTTAATAAGTAGGGATCATTATACAGTAAGCCAGCATTGATGGAATAGAAAATATACTGGCAACACCTGTTCCTGATTTGTTATAGAAAAAACAAAGCTCTGCACTGAATGCACACTATGATCCTAAAACAACATTAAACTATTTTAAATGGATGCAAGAATGCTGCAGTTGTGCAAGGCCTTGTGATTAAGAGCTAAGAGTATGTCCTGTTTTTTTTAATTGCTTCTCAAGAAACTTGTGTTTCAAACCAGGGATAACTTTGACATAGTTGGCCATCATAAATATAGTGCAATATGTGGACAAACAATCCCTGTTTTGGTTAAATGGGAAGTCATTTTAAGTAGTTTTTTGCACAAAGTTTTATAGTGTACAGGTATGGAATCTGTTATGCAGAAAACTCCACATTTCGGAAAGTCGGTCTCCCATAGACTCCATCTTATCCAAATAATCCACATTTTTAAAAATGATTTCCTTTTCCTCAGTAATAATAAAACAGTGCCTTGTACAAACTAAGATATACATTAATAGATCCTTATTGAAAGCAAAACCAGCCTATTGTGTTTAATGAATGGTTAGATCATTTCTAGCAGATTTAAGGTATGAAGATCCATATAACAGATAGATCTGTTAGCCTGAAAACCCCAGGTCCCAAGCATTCTGGATAACAGGTCTCATACATGTACTATAATACAGTGATATGGGTCAGCACAAAGGACCTTTTATTCTACTTTTTGATTAAGGCCTTGTTTAATGCAGTAATTTTACCTGTCAGATGGGTTTGGATGTAAATAACTGATGGTTCATGTTTCATTAACATCTGCTATTTTATATAGAAAGCATGTTACAGGACAACCCTTTTGAAATAAAAAAATAACAGTGGTATAAAGGTGATACCTTTATTGGTAACTAATATAATCATAGCAAGCTTTCAGAACCTTTTAGTTCCTTTTTCAAGCTGATTACAATGAAGCTGTGGTGTTCTCTGGTATATATACAACATTCAGCTCATAGCTCAAATAACCAACAAAAAGGAATATCATTAATGTGTAAGGTGTCAAAGTCATATAAATTAGGGCTGAATTATTGGAGTGTAGAATCAAATTAATTCCATATGATCTCTTAGTCCATATCCAGACATGTTGGTATTTCTGACCTGGTGCAGTCCTTTCTTAGTCCAACAGAAATACCAACATGTCTGTTTGTTATTTTTTATTTCAAAAGGGTTGCACCGTAACATTTTTACTGGCTAACACGGTACAGCAACTTTATCTGCATATAGAAAGCATTAAACCACAATAATCAGCAGATTTTTTGAACCAAAAAAAAAAATGCATATATACGTATGAAGTTTTTCTGTTGAAGTCTTACTGGTTGATGGTCAACTTTAAGTGTGATTAAACCAAGTCAAACCCTATGCTATAATACAGCGATCCCCAACCAGTGACTTGTGAGTAACGTCCTTGGATGTTGCTCCCAGTGGCCTCAAAGCAGGTGCCAATTTTTGAATTCCAGGCTTGGAGGTAAGTTTTGGTTGTATAAAAACCAGGTGTACTGCCAAACAGAGCATCCTGTAGGCTACCTGTCCACAAAGGGGCTACCAAATGCCCAATCACAGTATTTTGCTCCACCCAGGTTGCTTTTGCTTTTTACATCTAATGTGGTTCAGAGAGAAAATGTTTAGGGACCTCGCTATAATATCTATATAAATTAGGAATGTTGAAACCTGCTGCCCTTCAGCCTTCATTTGGTGCTAGGAGTTGTTGTTGGTCCTCTATTAAGCTGTCCCGGTTAAGACAAAAATACCATCTTGTAAAATAGTCACCATTATGCTCTTCTCTATCGACTTTCCCCCATATTCTTCTACTTGCAGCTGTTTTACTCTGGGGCCCAGTTATGTTTGGAACTCAGAGCAGTGACTCCCCCCAAAGAATTCTCACAATGGAGTCAAAATATCCTCGGTTTAGAGATCGCTGTATAGGATATGGTTTATAGTAAATGTCACTATATACCAGACTTACTCACAATACTTTTTGTTATGTGGCATATTAGAGAAGAGCAGTTTTTTCCCAAACTGTTGGTCTGCCACCCCTGGGGCTGTAGAGCATTGGAAGGGACTTACCTTAAAGGCTAGTTTGTGTGAAATCTGGGTAGAATGTCTGTTGGCTTTCATATATACACCAGAAAGCCTGGCTTGGAGGTCTGTTTGGGTAAATGCTTATATCTTTGTTTTATTGTGTCTCAGATGTGTTAGATATTATAACTAATACACTTATAAACTGAAAAGTCTTATTCTTGCATATTCTCAGGTTGGGAACACCAGCAGACTGTGTGTTAAAACATGAGAGCAACATTACACAAACTAAAAACAGAACTGAAAGAAGTCTAACAACATACACCAACCCTACTTTGATTTCAGAACAGTTTAAAAGTGATATTCCATCTAAAGCAGAAATATTTTGTTCCTACTTTAGGCTAAGTAGGAAGACCTGCAAAGAGAAAGGCTACAATCATTTCAGCCACTGAGCTCCTCTTTATACGGTAAGAAATCATTAGCAAATTGTGAAACTTAAATCTTTGTATAGCTTACACTGGCCACAATGAGCCCCTGTTCCAAAGAGCTAACATGCTGGGTTTTGTGTGTTGGGTGATATAGCATTTTTATCATTTATGAATATAGGTGTGATATACTCTCATAAGGGGAAAGGGAAAACAGAATCTTGGTTGGCAAAGAGTTGTGCTATTCTGTGCTTTAACTTGAGGTACATCAGTCCATTGCTTTGCAGAGACATGGTTATTCCTTTGCACAGTTCCTAATTAGTGGATTTTAAACGTTTCCTGATCATAACTGCTATTAGAGGACATTCTGTTACAGCTAACTGTTACTTACTTATCAGCATACTATGACCCATTCCATATAAGCAACAGAACAAAGTGAGAGTCTTATCTTTGTTTCAGACAAGACATTTATGTTTGCAATGACATAATATATCATGGCAGATCCTTCATTTTAATGAATTTGACATCTTTTCATACAAAGACCCTTTAATAAAATGCTAATAATTTAGGGTGCTTGTAATATGAAGCTTCACCCAGGCTTCTACTGCCATTAGTGGTTTAAAACCTTGTTACCTCTGTATCCTCTGAATTAACCTTTTTCATAATCTTAATCATTTTTCTTTCAAAATGCATCAGTTAATAGTGTTTCTTCAGCAGATTTCTGCACTGAAATCTGTTTTTCAAAAGAGCAAACAGATTTTTTTTATAATTAATTCTGACATGGGGCTAGACATGTTGTTAGTTACTCAGGTGTGCTCATTCATGTGACATGTGCTCTGATAAACTAAAGTCACTCTTTACTGCTGCACTGCAAGTTGGAGTGATATCACCCCTCTCACTTTCCCTCTAGCACATGAGAATAGCACTCAATAGAAAAAATCCAAGTCCTTCAGTTACATTGAGTAGAAGAAACAACAGCCTGTCTGAAAGCAGTTCCATCATAAAGTGCTAGCTGTTTCTGAAAGCACAGGATGAGTCAAAGTGACCTGAGATGGCTGCCTACACACCAATATTACATCTTAAGAAAATACTCTTTCAGGAACAACATTTTATATGGTAGAATGAATTATTTGTGATGTAAACAGTGTAATTTAGAAATAAAAACAACACCATAAAATCATTGAAATTAGTTTTAAGGCAGTCTATCCATGTATGTAGCATGAAGCATACTTGTATTATATTATGTGTGTGATCTCAATCTCAGTAAAACACTCCTGCTACAGGTATGGAAATTTCTTAATCCAATAGGCTTCTCTCTGTAGTAACCCTTTTTTCATATTACCACC
Organism: Xenopus laevis; assembly: GCF_017654675.1. Lineage (NCBI taxonomy): Eukaryota > Metazoa > Chordata > Amphibia > Anura > Pipidae > Xenopus > Xenopus laevis. The sequence continues at coordinate 108,806,506 of NC_054383.1, read as the reverse complement.
TCTATATAGGGGACTAACTACCTCCAAAACAGCTTAATTGTGACTGATCATGGTTAGCAGTATTAAAGTGTCTAGAAACTGTAGTGTCTGTAGCTGTTCCCATTTATTTTATAATTCCGTATGTTTCGTTAATGTGGATCTAAACAGCTCTTGCTGTTTGACCAAGCAAATCTGCAAAGATAAATCACATTACTTGTATCACAAGTTGCAGAAGAGTGTTTTAACTTAACCGGAGTTCCCCGTGCAGCGTGTCGCATTCGTTTTATAATAGAGGAACAACAGTTACAATTTAGGCAAGCATATGTGCCTACCTTTGAGTTCCCTTTTTTGGGGGGGAGGGAGTTAACCTCAGATGGGCAAAGGATATTGCAGTGGGACCTGCCTTCTTTGTAGCTGAATACAGGGGGGGGGTTTACCAACACACTCTAAGGGCAGAGACACACGTGGAGATTCAAAGAGATTAGTTGCCCAGTGACAAATCGCCTCTTCTTTGGGCGACTAATCTCCCGGCAATGCCTTCACTCCAGCTAGAATCGAAATCACCGGCAGCTAGGGACTCGTATGCTTCATTTACCGAAATCACCCGAAGTTTCCTCATGAGGCAACTTCGGGCGATTTCAGAAAACGTATCGCTCTGAGTGCCTTCCTGCTGGCGATTAGATTCTAGCTGACAGGAAGGCAGTTTGGGGAGATTAGTCACCCAAAGAAGAGGCGATTTGTCGCTGGGCAACTTATCTCCCGAATCCCCATGTGGGTCTCTGCCCTTAAGTGTTTTATCTTGTTGCAGCAATGGCCAATACCTGTAGATAATGTGCTTTATCTCTTTACACTGAGCACTGTATTGGCTCACAAATGGGAAAACTTCCCTGGTACTTTTTGGTTTGTATGTCAATAGCGGTTTTCTGGCCATTTTGCCCACTTCATTAGCACAACTTTCTGTCTTTGTTTTATATCCTCTTTATAGAAATCTTTGTTTCACGGTCTACACGAGGTGTAGTTTTCCTCTTCAGAGGAATTTCTACGTGCCCTTATAAATTGACCCTTAGGTATTGCCCTAATTACCTTTGGGGCATGAAAACTAAAGGCCAGTAAAATATTGTATTTCTCTGTATTCTTACGAAAGAGGTTAGTAGTGATGTTATTATTTTTAAGCGTTATTGTGACATCTAGAAAATGTCCTCCCACTTCTGTGGTGTGGTTAATGGTAGGGTGTGCCTCATTTGCCTTATGTACCATTTCTGTAAAGGCTACATCTGGACCTTCCCATAAAACCAAAATATCATCCACAAACCTGTAGTGTACAACCAAAAGGCTTGAATGACAGCTGGAGCTTGAAATGCCTGAGCGCGCTGAATACCACCCGATTAGATGGGACTGATGCACGATTCAGTAGAGAGGGTGGCGATTACACAAGGGTGATCCTGCACGCGGGGGAGGTAGCACAGACATCTAGCACTGATCATTGAGGTGAAGGTTGGATACCGAACACGGAGGAGGTAAGCTGATGTATTTTGGGAGTAAAAACACCTTTTAGGATTGCTTATAGATTTTTATCACACTATATGCACTTGTGGAAAGATTACATATGCAAATTGGTTCATTAATATGCAATGGGGCTAATGGATTTCCGACTTGGATGGCAAGGAACAGGTTATTGGGTTATTGGCTAAGCGGTGGAGAGATACTTTTGTTTAAATGTTCCGACAAACAAACAGGCGATCATGCTGATAAGAGAGTGACTGGGAAATGTTTTTTCCTTGATGGATATTACAATGTAAATTATGTATATATTTTGATGATGCATTTAATCTAAATAAACAAAGGGGAACACGTCATAGTGGGAGGGGATTGGGATTTCGTGCCATTGACCTGGTATTTAGGGGTGATTCAGATGGCATTATGTAACTTTGACAAAGGCTGATTTGCAGCTGAAACGTTAGTTTCTAAATAAAACATTTATACCTTTTTGATAAGTCCTGCGACTGCGGCTTCTTCATTGGAGGATTATATATATATTCTCCTGACGAAGATCCCTGTGGGGGATCGGAACGTTGAGTCTCCAATAAAGTATCACATTTGTGATTACATGTTTGCTGGCACCCGGGCATTTACACAGGGAACGGAGTGCACCTTTGGGACTTGTGTATATATATATATATATATATCAGTCCACGAAAGCACTCACGGCCACGATCATCAAACTTATATCAAAAGGTTTTTATTTGTACATGGTGTATCAATGAGTTTCGACCAGAAGTGAGATGCATCATTAAATAACCACCCTATCCAATGATGTGCCAGATAAAATTCTCACACCCATTAATAGATTAATATCCAATAAATGTGTAACAACATTTATATATACAACTATTGTGAAACATCTAAAAATAGAATTCTAGATGCTTATAATGATCAAAAATTTGTATCAAATAGTAAAAAAAAGTTACATCACCATAATTGTGTCTTTGTTTAGGGTGAAGTGAATTAAATTTCTTGATCCACCACATCTTTCTCTGTTTTAATCTTAGTTCACGGTCACCTCCTCTCTTTAATGGAGGTTTTGTCTCTAGCACCATGAACCGTAATTGATCAACGATGTGACCATTTTCTTTAAAGTGTCTAGAGAGTGGTAATGCCAAATTTCCCAATTTTATTGTTGATTTATGTTGGGAAATATGTGATTTAATTTTTTGGACCGTTTCCCCAACATTTATCTAGCCACAGAGACATACGGTCACATATACTACAAACTGAGACAAACAGGTATATTAATCCCTAATCTGAACTGACTCTCCTGTGTCTGGATGTACAAAGGTCTTCCCTCTAATCACATGTTTACATTGTATGCAGTTGAAACATGGATACATAACCGTATTCCTAATACCCAAAAATGTGTTACTCTGAGTCTCATCCTTCTGTACTAGGGTGTGAGGAACTTCCTGGTTTCAAACCAGAGACCTATTGTGTTCCAGGCGCTGCTGCTCCTCCTGCTTGAGCCACAGGAGGCAGTGAGGAGAGGCTCCAGGTCAGCCTTTCTCAGTACACGCCCCCAATCCAGATGAGGGCAATTACTCATTTGAGGGCTACTTAAACCTAATTCCCCAACACCCCTGGATTATTAGCCCTACTGCTGATGCCAAGCCCTGTGGTATCCTGATCGTGTTATTGATCTTGTCCCTGCCTTGTTTTTTCCTTTGGACTGTCCCTCAACTGTTTTTGCTGCCATTTGAATCCTATACCGGGACATGTTTTTGCTGCCGTTTAAATCTTTCTGCTAAGGTCTGTGCACATTTTTGGTTAATAAAGACCTTGAAGTTATTCAGCACATAGGCTCCTATCTGTGAATCCATACATAGGGATCTAGATATTTTTGACCCAATTGTTTTGCCCTTTTTGTATGATATCAATAGAGGGGAAGCAAATTCCCCCACCATGGGATATACCCTACGTAATATATTCCAATGTTTATGTAAAATCATGTTCATCTGCATACTAAGTGGCCCATATTAGGTAACAAATGTAATCCTCTGCCCCTATATTTTTTTACCCTTTCTGTGGTTCATGATTTTTTCTGCTCTTTCCAACTCTTTCATTTGTTTGGTTTGAAGTTCTCTCATTCCAATTGGCTAATAGGTATTGATTGTTTTTTATGTAAAGGACGATTACTCTCAAAATGCAATATCTGATTGCGGTCAGTAGACTTGGAAAATAATTATGGGCTATTTAAGCCTCCCTCACCCTCCAGCCTGTGTTAGATCACTGCATTCCCTTGGTGATTTAACCCTTCTACCAGCACATATGAAGTTGAGGGTCCTCAGCCCTGCCCCATATATATCTTCCATCATTTGATTTCCTGTGTTGATACCTGGCCTGTTTTTATAAAACAGAGACTGTTTAAAATATTCATTGCAATCACCAAACCTGAAAACGAATACAGGAACAACAGAATAAGTACTTTTCATGCCAAGATCAGTAGAGATAGCCAACAAATGAATGGCCAAAACACAAATAAAATGTGAAAGTAATTGTAAAAGATTATTAGGGCTAAACAGAATAGCATTAAAGACTAACTGTGCCGGGCACATGCTGGGGTTTGAAAAGGAATAGCGTCTTACTAAAAGATTACATACAATATATATAACACCTAGGGGCACATTTACTAAGGGCCAAAGTGAATTTGAAGTGAATTTTCGAATTCAAAACTTCGAATTTCTAAGTAATTTTTGGGTACTTCGTCCATCGAATAGGCCAAATTCGACTTTGATTTGAAGTGCAAATGCTTTGACTATTCGAGCATTTGATAATCAAAGTACTGTCTCTTTAAAAAACTTCAACTTCGACACTTTGCCACCTTAAACCTGCCGAATTGCTATGTTAGCCTATGGGGACCTCCTAGAACCTATAGCCAGTATTTGGCTAAGTTTAGAGAAGTCGAAGGATTTTTTTGTAAAATCGTACGATTAAATCGTTCGAATCTTTAGATTCGAAGTGCGATCGTACCATCTTAAAATCCTTCGACTTCGAATGTCGGACTAGTTTTTTTCACTTCAAAATTCGACCCTTGATAAATCTGCCCCCTGGTGTATTCTGCAGAGATAGCCAGGCAAATTTGCCTCCTTCTCCTAAATAATACATATGTACTTGTGATGTGATATGTACTTGTGATGTGGTAATGCTAAAAAAGTAGGGCAGAATTGTTCTCTATTTAAAAGACACAAATTCTTTTGATTCTATAAATACAGTACAAGTTTGGGAAACATGGTACCCCAGTGGTTAGCATTGCTAGGGTTGGGTTTATAGTTAAAACTCCAGCCATGGTTCAGTTTGCAAGGAGTTTGTATGTCATGCCTGCATCAGGTTTCCTTCCTTACTCCAAAAATCTTACAGGCAGATTGATTGGCTCCTCATAAACTTGACTCTTGTGTATGAATGTGATAAGAAATTTAGGATGTGTCCTTTAATGGGGCAGGGACTGATGTGAATGGTGTATAAGCAACACGTATACCCTGGCACTATATACATATGGTATGGAACCTGTAATTCAGAATGCTCGGGACCTGTGGTTTTCCAGATAAGGAATCTTTCCATAATTTGGATCCTCATACCTTAAATCTGCTAGAAAATCACGTAAACATTAAATAAACCCAATTGGCTGGTTTTGCTTCTGATAAGGATTAATTCAATCTTAGTTTGGATCGAGTACGAAATACTGTTTTAATATTACACAGAAAAAGGAAAAGATTTATAAAAATTTGGATAAAACAAAGTGTATGGAAGGTTGCCATCCCATAATCTGGAGCTTTCTGGATAACTGCACAGAACATATTTTGACAAACAATAAGCAGGTTTGGCCAATAACTCTCCTCTTTTGATTTTAGGAAGATCGAAGATCGACCATGGGTTTGTGTCTTAAACGAGAACATTGGAAGAACAGCTACTATTTAATTGTCTGTATTATTTTTTTCCTGCCATCTGTTATTTTAGGGTGGACTGTAAAAAAATGCAGTGTTGCAGATAGTTCTGTGCAACTTCGTGATCCCAATTTTGGCAAACGTTGTGCTTTGTATAATAATGCAACTTCCCTGGCCTTGTGTGCTAATGTTACAAATATAACTGCTGACATATCAGATGTTCCCTCAACAATTGAAATCCTCTGTCTTTCTGGCAGCAACAAGTTCATTCAAGGTGGCACCTTTGCTAATTTTAAGAGGATCATATACTTATTCATGAAGATGCCTTTGGCAGGAATTTACCCAAATGCCTTCAAAGGACTGGATAATCTGGAATCTCTCTCAATCTCATTTCTTGGCCGTTCAATGTGCAATAATCTCTCTTTACCCACGGATGTCTTTAGCAATTTACACTCTTTGAAACAGCTCACCCTAGAAGGATTTAAATTGTTCAAAAGCATGAGAATCAATCTGCCTTCTTTTACATTTCTCTATTCCCTTGCACTTCCTGCAAACTGCATCACTGACTTGTTTCATGTGTTTCATATCTTCCAAAACGTTGTCTTTATACATAACTTAGATGTGGGTTCTAACAAAATCGAGAGTGTCAATATTCAGCACATACAAAATATAAGTCTGCCAAACATAACAGAGCTTGTATTGGAGAAAAATCCCTTAAAAGTCATCCAGCGAAAAGCCTTAGCAAGATTTGATATACGTCTTTTGAATCTTGGTTTTACAAAGTTACATTTGGAAGACATCTTGAACTGTGGAACAGAGAAATTACAAAGTTTGAGTCTTACTTCTGCCTGTAGGAATGCAATTAACAAAACACATATTTTGTGCTCAATAGCGGATAGATTTCAGCTCAAATTACTCAGTGCACCCGTCAACCGATTCTCTGGAATTTACACAAAAGACTTTTTAGGTTGCTCTTCTCTTGAATTCCTCAACTTAAACCATAATCATATACATATTGTAGACCCTGAGTTACTATACATATTGCCAAAGTTAAAACAGCTTCATTTGTCATTTACCCTTATTCCTATGAATCTATGCCCATTATCGTATAAAAATAATTTTACATCAAGTCTAGAAGTGCTGTATTTTATTAGCAACAATATCCCTGTATTAAAAAACAGACAATTCTTTTGCATGACTAAACTTACAGATTTAATTCTAGCTACAAATGGCATAGAACACATTGAAGAATCCGCTTTTTGGGGGCTGAATAATTTGCAATTATTAGATCTAAGAAACAACAAACTTACCTCTTTACAAATTAGCTCTTTATCAGGGCTTTCTAACTTAAGGGAACTCTATATACAAAACAATGTGTTGGAAAGTATCCAAAGATTCTCTTTAAAAAGGCAAACTAAACTCCGCCTTGTGAAAATGGACTTTGTGTCTGTTTCTGTTAGTTTTGAACTGTTTCCAAACACAGAGACATTAGACATCCAGACAACTGGTAAATATATAACTGTATATATGAATGACACTGCAGCTTCCTCTTTGAAATCACTGAGTGTGAATGGAAGTCAGGTCATTTTAGATATTAAGTGTGGCCATCCATTTTTTTCCACCATAAGGGAACTAAAATTATTTACCACTAATAAATTAATTTCATGCTCTCATCATGGCCCCCCGCTGCAGCACTTTAAGAATCTGACAAATCTACAATACCACTTTAGTGGCGTACCTTTGACTGGAAGTGTCAATTTTTCAAACCTTCCTTATCTGATAAGTTTAGAAATAGAAAACCTTGCGACAGCTCTTGACCCCAAAGTCCCTCATAACGATCTTTTCCATAAACTATATAAACTGGAAATTCTCAAGCTTTCCAATTGTGGCTTTAAATACTTCACTGCCATGCTTTTCAAAGACATGATATCTCTCAAAGTTCTTGTGCTGAAGAATGAAATGATTCTGGCAATGGACCCAGGATTACAGAATATACTGAGTCCAGTTCAATTCATATATTTGTATGATGTGACATTTCAATGTGAATGTGAAAATTCTTGGTTTGTTACCTGGGCACTGAAAGACAAACATACATTTGTATCAGGGATCTGTTCTTTATTTTGCCTTAATCTTAATAAGAAGTATAACCTGGTGGATTTTGACGAAAGGAGCTGCAGACTGGAAATGGGGTTCATGTTATTTATAGTAACATTAACTTCATTAGTTTTGTTTATTGTACTAACTTTGCTCTACAATATTTTCAATTCAGAAATCATCCAACTTTTTTACGTGTTTCAAATTTGGCTAAAGAAGCTTAGGGGTAAAACAAACAACCCCACTGCATATGAATATGATGCCTTTGTTTCTTACTGCAGCAGGGATCAAGGCTGGGTTGTAAAGTACCTTGTCCCTAATTTAGAAGAAAAGGGAAGAAATACTGTAAACCTGTGTTTGCACAACAGGGATTTTCTGGTTGGAAAAGATATTGTGGATAACATAATGGACAGTATCTACAAGAGTAGGAAGACCATCTGCTTAATTAGTTACAATTACTTACAGAGTGACTGGTGCTCTTTAGAAATGAGGATGGCCACCTATAAGTTACTGGCTGAGAAAAACGATGATCTGATTTTAATATTTTTGGAAAACATTTCTGATTATCATTTGTCGGCATATCACAGATTAGCCAGGATCGTGAGAAAGAAAACGTACATAGACTGGCCTCAAGAAGAAACCGAGCAAGCTGAATTCTGGGAGAGGCTGAGAATGACAGTTCTGGAGACTATGGAAAATTAAGCGAACTGTATGGGGATATGCAGTTATGGCACCTGGATGGACAAACATTTCATATCCATGGGTGATATAGGGTTTCTCTTAAATTACATCAGTCAGGATTTGCTGGGTTTCAAAATCTGGACTCTGTGCTGAGTTACTTGTGTACTTACCTGTTGTTGGAGGTCGTTAGTGGTGTCTTATTCTTATTGTTCCTGTTATACTCCTGTCTTCTATTTTATCTCTCCGCTCATCTCATTATCCCCATCTGTATTTCATTATCCAATCCTGCCCCTTTATACGCTTGACCTTTGCCCAGTGCTTGGTTATTAAGCTGATCTTGCCTCTGGTTCCTGTGTTTTCTGATCCTGTTCCAAGTTCCTAGTTCTCGTGACCCCCTCTGGTTCCTTGTTCCTGATTCCAAGTCCTTTTCTAGTTCCTGCCTTGTTCCTGTACCCTTTTGTATTCCTCCTTGCCCTGCTTTTGGATTCCCCGGTTCTTAATCCTGGCCTGTCCCTAGACTTTGCTTGTCTGCCGCCTGCCTCAACTCTTTGGCCTGATTCTGTACTATGTCTCTGCCTGCCGCTTTCTACTATTTCAAGTTTGTACATACATTGCGAGCACCATTACTTCCATGAGTTTATTAAAGTATTCTTTCACCATTATCATGAATTCTGACCTCAGTAATGCTGTGTATGGTTACACCCTGGGTTACCCAGTCTTTAGACTCCCAACTTCCTGGTTCTCCATGATGTCTCCCCAGGGAAGATATGATGATATGCCTAGATAACTGCTCTATCCTGACCCATGTACTGCTGAGTTGTTATAGACCTTTATATGATATTAATATACAGCAATGATGAAAAATGATGTTTCTTGTCTAGTAAATGCTTAATTTTGCTGTCAGTGGACCTAATTTGGCTACAGAGCATGAAAAATAGGAATAGGTTTTGGGTGGACAACCATCCCTCCATCAGACCAGTAAATGTTACCTACTGATTGGTAGCTATAGGTTACTAGACCAGTAGCAAACTTAAAGGATAGGTAAACCTTAAAAATAAGTGAATGTAAAATTGATGAGGGAGCTATTAAAAGTACGTTTGCAATGTACATTCGTTATTTTTTTTTTAATATCAAAATATTAAAGGTTACATGTACTGTTAACACAAATTAATTTTATTACACCAGTGCCACTTGCTAGACATTTTCTGACCAGTCTGACCACCAAGTAGTCAAGGGGGCAAATTAACTAAATGGTGATTTACTTTGCTGATTTACTAATGGGTACCTACTCTAGCGCTACTTCGCACCCTTACTCCAGGCGAAGTTGCGCTATGATGAAGGGACGTAACTACGCTAATTCATTAACTTGCGGATTTTACTGAACGTTACCTCTTGCGCCAGACTTGCCTTCGCCACCTCAGACCAGGCGAAGTGCAATAGAGTAGATAGGGCTTGCTTCAAAAAAAGTTGAGATTTTTTCTAAGTCCCAAAAACGCTGGCGTCTTTTACTTTTTTAAAGGTGATCGGCTGAAAAAGATCTTGAATTTTTTTGGGGTATCCTCCTTCCCCCCTACATTTCCTAATATATGGCAACTAAACTATACAGTGGGCAAATGTATAGGGCAAAATAACAACTTTTTTATTCTATGAAGCTTTCCTAGGCTTGTGCAGGGGAAATTTATTTGATGCTACATATACGTCCATTGTACTTTAACTTGGCGCGGTATGCAAGTTAAGCATCGCTAGCGGAACTTCGCTTTGCTTGATGAAGTAACACTAGCGCAAATTCGCTACCTTTCGCCTCCCTGAGCGCAACTTCGGATTTTGGTGAATTAGCGGCACCCTGGCGAAGTGCGGCGAAGCCCAAGCTGGGGCAAATTCGAATGTAAGTAAATTTGCCCCAAGGAGTTTGTAAGGAGAAAGAAAGAGGCTGCTGTTTTTCTGGTTAGGAAATATTTGAGAAAGGTTTCTAAATTTTTTTCCTAACCAGAAAACCCCCAGAGCAGCCTCTTTCTTTCTCCTGACAACTTCCTTCACTACTGTGTGGTCAGACTGCTCAGAAAATGACAGCAGGTGGGGCTGTTGTAACAAAATGTATTGATGTTAACAGTACATGAATCCTGGAATTAAAAACAATATATAATGAATGTACATTGCAAACGTTCTTAGAATAGTCCCCTCATCAATTTTACATTCACTTATTTTTAAGGTTTACTTATCCTTTAAGAAACTTTATTGCATTGCCCCCTTTTGTGCTTGACTAAATCTAAAAGCATAAATGACTAATGTCACGTCATATATATTTATATGTATATTGGTTGCCAAACTAATTTCCAAATGAAGAACAAACTTGGTGCAGCACCAGGAAGTATTTGGTATTGTATATACAGTGTTTTCTCTGACTGTTTTTTAATAAAAAAAAAAAGCTGTGTTACTTATTCATACTGTATGTAGTGCTGTTATTTCCTTCCTAGGGAACATTGTGTCCAAGTGATCTCTCTTAATTTAAAAGACCCTGCTTGGTTGTATATATAAGGCTGATAGATATTCTGACTGTCTGATTGTTGCAAATGCATGATCTGTTCTATTTTTTGGCTGCGATGCATAGTAGCTAGGGATGTAGCGAACGTCGGAAAAAAAGTTCGCGAACATATTCGCGAACTTGCGCAAAAACGCGAGCGGTTCGCGAACGGTTCGCGAACCCCATAGACTTCAATGGGAAGGCGAACTTTAACATCTAGAAAAGACATTTCTGGCCAGAAAAATGATTTTAAAGTTGTTTAAAGGGTGCAACGACCTGGACAGTGGCATGCCAGAGGGGGATCAAGGGCAAAAATGTATCTGAAAAATCTGCCTGTGTGTGCTTGGAAGAGATAGTGTAGGGGGAGAGCTGTTAGTGATTTCAGGGACAGATGATAGTAAGTTTGCTGGCTAGTAATCTGCTTGATACTGCTCTGTATTGGAGGGACAGAAGTCTGCAGGGATTTGAGGGACATTTTAGCTTAGGTAGCTTTGCTGGCTAGTAATCTACTGTTCTCTTTAAACAACTGCCATACGTTGACCTTGTAGGCATTGTTTGCCCAGTTTTTTTGGACGCAGCCACTGAAGCACAGTTGCCAGAAAAAATATGCCATATAAATGCTGAAAATAGTAATTTTTCGCCATAACGTTGACCTTGTAGACATTGTTTGCCCAGTTTTTTTGGTTGTAGCCACTGAAGCACAGTTGCCAGAAAAAATATGCCATATAAATGCTGAAAATAGTAATTTTTCGCCATACGTTGACCTTGTAGACATTGTTTGCCCAGTTTTTTTGGTTGTAGCCACTGAAGCACAGTTGCCAGAAAAAATATGCCATATAAATGCTGAAAATAGTCATTTTTTGCCATACGTTGACCTTGTAGGCATTGTTTGCCCAGTTTTTTTGGTCGCAGCCACTGAAGCACAGTTGCCAGAAAAAATATGCCATATAAATGCTGAAATAGTCATTTTTTGCCATATACGTTGAGTCAACGTATGGCAAAAAATGACTATTTTCAGCATTTATATGGCATATTTTTTCTGGCCTCTGTGCTTCAGTGGCTGCGGCCAAAAAAACTGGGCAAACAATGCCTACAGGGCAAATAATGCCTAAAAGGTCAATTTATACACTAATACAGCGATGGATACGGATTACGTAAAATATATTATGGCTGCTTGAAAAAAGTCACTCCGGTGTTTTTTCTGGAGACGGTAATATTATGGATATTTAGACAGAATGTGAACAAGGTCACACAGCTAGATGGCGGGTTGAAGAAAACAGTGTGCAAATAATGCCTACAGGGCAAATAATGCCTAAAAGGTCAACTTATACACTACTACAGCGGTAGTAAAAATAAAAAAAAGTAAAATAAAAAAAAAATGAATATTAAAAAAAAAAATTAAAGTTGGTGCTGCTGAACTACTAGGAGCAGCAGATTAGCACACCAGTCCCACTCCCCAACACTGCTAGACTAATAGCACTGGGCTCTTATAGTAGTAGTAGTAGTAGTAGTAAAACAACAAAAAAATAAATAAAAGCAGTCCTTACAAGGACTACTGTTATTGCAGCAGTCAGCAGATGAGATCAGAAGCAGGACAGCTGCCCACAGCAGCTACATACAGAGCACTGCAGTAGAAGGTAGATTACTAGCCAGCAAAGCTACCTAAGCTTAAATGTCCCTCAAACCCCTGCAGACTTCTGTCCCTCCAATAACAGAGCAGTATCAAAACGATTACTAGCCAGCAAACTTTCAACTGTCCCTGAAATCACTAACAGGCAGCAGCTCTATCCCTACACTATCTCTTCAGCACACACAGGCAGAGTGAAAAAACGCTGCAGGGCTTCGGTTTTTATAGGGAAGGGGAGTGGTCCAGGGGAGAGCTTCCTGATTGGCTGCCATGTACCTGCTGGTCTGGGGTGAGAGGGCAAAAAAAAGCGCCAACAATGGCGAACCCAAAATGGCGAACGTCGCGCGACGTTCGCGATCTTCCGGCGAGCGCGAACACCCGATGTTCGCGCGAACAAGTTCGCCGGCGAACAGTTCGCGACATCTCTAATAGTAGCTTGTGTAACCATGTGTGCAAGATTAAACAAAGAATATGTTAATTCCAGGGCTTCCTTGCATCTGTACACCTTGCACTTTGCAACTTACTAAGAAAAGCAGATACAACTGACCATTGTGTGCAAGGAGCAATTATAGAGGAGCACAGACTGTTGCAAGTACCTTTGAGAATGGGACCTCAAAGCAAATAGTCTATAATACACAGTAGGAGTCTATAACAGAGGTGTCAAAATGCATTAACTCTTAACAACCAGATAGAGATGTAAGAAATATGTAAAGATATCCATAGTATAGGATATGAATGTTACAGTGGTTCCGAAAATTAGTTATTGTGTGGTCAGCAGAACTTTCAAAAGGTTATTTTTGTATGTGAACAGATACGTCTGCAAAATTCACTTCCCCTATAATTAATTATGGGATGATAAAAAATACAGAAGCAGTGGAGAAGCTTCTGGCACGACACAGAACAACACAATAAGTTCAGAACTACATTCCCTTATATTGGGCTATATACTTAAATCTGCTCTGTCTGAATAAGCAAAGATGAGGCTGTGAAATGAAATAATATGAAGAACAAGTTAATCGAAGGAACAATATGAAAACCTGGGCGCATCTTTCTTTGGGATTTGGCTGGGGGGGCTACAGGATATTATCGATGACATCCAGAGTTGAATTGGTACTGTGATTAAAAGTAGAACTTCCAGTGGACAGCAGAACAGCTTGAAAAGAATTGCTATGGATAGTGATACTCTGGCTAAAGTAGCTGTAAGAAATTACATTTTATGTTCACTTTTAGTTTAAGTAGGAAGACCAGCTAAGAGGAAGGCTGCAATCATTTCAGCCATTAAGCTCATCTTTCAAGGTAAGAAACCATTATGAGCAAATTGTAAATCTTAATCTTTGTATCGCTTAAACTGGCTAGGTTTTGTGTGTTAGGTGATATAGCATTTTCATTGTATCTGGGAGATATGATATAATATACAGTATAGGTGTCATATACTCTCATTAGAGAAACAGGAGTCATGGTTGAGAACCAAGTGTGCTACTCTGTGCTTTAACTACATTGTGCTACATCAATCCATACCATTTGCAAAGACATGATTGATCCTTTGGACAATTCCTTATTTGGTGATTTTTACTTTTTCCCAATTATAACTGCTATAAGAGGACTTTCTTCAACAGTTAACAGTTGTAGACTTGCCAGCCTAATATGAACCGATTTCGAATGTTTTTTTTGGCTACTTCGACTACGACTTTGACTTCAAATCGAACGATTCAAACTAAAAATAGTTAGACTATTCGACCATTAGATAGTCGAAGTGCTGTCTTTTTTAAAAAACTTTCGACCCCCTAGTTCGCCACCTAAAACCTAGCGAAGTCAATGTTAGCCTATGGGGAAGGTCCCCATAGGCTTTGCTAGATTTTTTTGGCCGAAGAAAAATCGTTCGATCGATGGATTAAAATCCTTCGAATCGAACGAATTGCGGTAAATCCTTTGACTTCGATATTTGAAGTCGAAGGATTTCAATTCGGCAGTCGAATATCGAGGGTTAATTAACCCTCGATATTCGACCTTAAGTAAATTTGCCGCTAGGAGTCGAAACGTTGAAATAAAATAGTTTTTTTGCTTATAAAAGACCTGTGAGTGTGATTCATGTGCTGTTTGGAGATATATATATATATATATATATATATATATATATATATATATATATATATAATATATATATATATATATATATATATATATATATATATATATATACATATACATATAAATTTATAGTCTTTGAATTATTTGCCTTCTTCTTCTGACTCTTTCCAAATGGGGATCTAAAAACAATGCTCCGTAAGGCTACACATTTATTATTATTGCTACTTTTTATTACTCACCTTTCTATTCAGGCCTCTCCTATTCATATTCCAGTCTCTTTTAAAGACCACCTTTAAAGGAACTTTTTAATCCTGTTACAAATGAAACTGGGTAAATAGATGGTTTAAATATAGTTAGCAAAAATATAATCTATAAAGGCTGGAGTGAACAAATGTCTGATAAAAGTCAGAACATTACTTCCTTTCTTTCATCACTTTAACTTGTTAACCTGCTTTTGAATCTGACCTGTGTAAAAAGTAAACAGTTATATTCCATGGGGCCCCCACATCAAGGGTAAGAACCAGCAATTTGATCACTGCCATAAAGAGATAGATCAGGAATTGTAAAAAAAAAATAGATCTGTTCAGTAACTTGCAATAGTTGGAATTTCAATGACTGTGTTTTATTTTATATTTGCAGTGTATTCTTCATGATATGATTTTAGGAAGATCAAGTGGACCATGGATTTGTGTCTCAAACGAGAGCATTGGAAGAACAGCCACCATTTAATAGTCTGCATTCTTTTTTTCCTGCCATCTGTTATTTTAGGGTGGACTGTAAAAAAATGCAGTGTTGCAGATAGATCTATGCGCCTTCATGATCGAATTTTTCCTAATAACTGTGCTTTGTATAAAAACGCAACTTCCCTGGCCTTGTGTGCTAATGTTACAAATATAACTGCTGACATATCAGATGTTCCCTCAACAATTGAAATCTTCTGTCTTTCTGGCAGCAACAAGTTCATTCAAGGTGGCACCTTTGCTAATTTTAAAAGAGTCATAAACTTGTTGATTAAGATGCCTTTGGTGAAAATTTACCCAGATGCCTTCAAAGGACTGGATAATCTGGAATCTCTCTCAATCTCATTTCTTGGTCGTTTAATGTGCAATAATCTCTCTTTACCCACGGATGTCTTTAGCAATTTAAACTCTTTGAAAAATCTCAACATAGAAGGATTTAAACTGGTCAAAAGCATGAGACTCCATCTGCCTTCTTTTACATTTCTCTATTCCCTTTCACTTCCTGCAAACTGCATCACTGACTTGTTTCATGTGTTTCATATCTTCCAAAACGTCGTCTCTATACATAACTTAGATGTGGGTTCTAACAAAATCGAGAGTGTCAATATTCAGCACAAACAAAATATAAGTCTGCCAAACATAACAATGCTTGTATTGGAGAAAAATCCCTTAGCTGTCATCCAGCGAAAAGCCTTAGCAAGATTTTGTATCCGTCTTTTGAATCTTGATTCTACAAAGTTACATTTGGAAGACATCTTGAACTCTGGAATAGAGAAATTAGAAAGTTTGAGCCTTATGTCTGCCTGTGGGAGTGCAATTAACAAAACACATATGTTGTGCTCAATAGCGGATAGATTTCAGCTCAAATCACTCATTGCACAAAATAACAAATTTTCAGAAATCCACACAAAAGATCTTTTAGGTTGCTCTTCTCTTCAATTCCTTAACTTAAACCATAATCATATACATATTGTAGACCCTGAGTTACTCTACATATTGCCAAAGTTAAAACAACTATATTTGTCTTATAGCCATCTTCCTATGAATCTATGCCCATTATCTTATCAAAATAATTTTACATCAAGTCTAGAAGTGCTGTATTTCAATGGCAACAATATCTCTGTATTAAAAAACAGACAATTCTTTTGCATGACTAAACTTACAGATTTAATTCTAGCTACAAATGGCATAGAACACATTGAAGAATCAGCGTTTTGGGGGCTGAATGATTTGCAAGTATTAGATCTAAGAAACAACAAACTTACCTCTTTGCAAATTAGCTCTTTATCAGGGCTTTCTAACTTAAGGGAACTCTATATACAAAACAATGATATGGAAGATAGCCAAAGATTCTCTTTAAAAAGGCAAACCAAACTCCGCCTTGTGAAAATTGGCTTTGTGTCTGTTGCTGTTAGTTTTGAATTGTTTTCAAGCATAGAGACATTAGACATCCAGACAACTGGTAAATATATAGCTGTGACTATGAATGACACTGCAGCTTCCTCTTTGAAATCACTGAGAGTGAATGCAAGTCTTGTTGAATTATCTATTAAGTGTGGCCATCCATTTTTTTCCACCTTAAGAGAACTAAAAGTAATCAACACTAATGAATTCATTTCATGCTCCCATCATGTTCCCCCACTGCAGCACTTTAACAATCTGGAGAATCTACAATATCGCTTTAACAAACCTTTGACTAGAAATGTAAATTTTTCAAATATTCCTCATTTGAGAAGTCTAGAAGTAGAAAACCTTGCAACAGCTCTTTACCCAAATGAACCTCCTAATGATCTCTTCCATAATCTTCATAAACTGGAGATTCTCAAACTTTTAAATTGTGGCTTTAAATACATCACTGTTGGGTTTCTCAAGGACATGAGATCCCTCAAAGTTCTTGTGCTGAAGAATGAAATGATTCTGGTAGTGGACCCAGGATTACAGAATATACTGAGTCCAGTTCAATTTGTCTATTTTTATGATGTGACATTTCAATGCGACTGTGAAAATTCTTGGTTTGTTACCTGGGCACTGAAAGACAAACACACGTTTGTATCAGGGATCTGTTCTTTATTTTGCCTTAAGCTTAATAAGAAGTATAACCTGGTGGATTTCGATGAAAGGAGCTGCAGACTGGAAATGGGGTTCATGTTATTTATATTCACATTTACTTCACTGGTTCTGTTTATTGTACTAACTTTGCTCTACAATATTTTTAATTCAGATATCATTCAACTTTTTTACGTGTTTCAAATTTGGCTAAAGAAGCTTAGGGGTAAAACAAACAACCCCACTGCATATGAATACGATGCCTTTGTTTCTTACTGCAGCAGGGATCAAGGCTGGGTTGTAAAGTACCTTGTCCCTAATTTAGAAGAAAAAGGTAGAAATACTATAAAACTGTGTTTGCACAACAGGGATTTTCTGGTTGGAAAAGATATTGTGGATAACATAATGGACAGTATCTACAAGAGTAGGAAAACCGTCTGCTTAATTAGTTATAATTACTTACAAAGTGACTGGTGCTCTTTAGAAATGAGGATGGCCACCTATAAGTTACTGGCCGAGAAAAACGATGATCTGATTTTAATTTTTTTGGAAAACATTTCTGGTTATCATTTGTCGGCATATCACAGATTAGCCAGGATCGTGAGAAAGAAAACGTACATAGACTGGCCTCAAGAAGAAACCGAGCAAGCTGAATTCTGGGAGAGGCTGAGAATGACAGTTCTGGAGACTATGGAAAACTAAGTGAACTGTATGGGGAACTGTTGTCTTAAATTATATGCCTAGATAACTGCTCTATGTCCTGCTGAGCCAGAATATTTTTATCAATGTTGCTCATGTTTTTTGCGCTAACAAAACATATTACATTCCCCCTTAATCAGATACTGACATTAATGCTGTTTTTTTACATTCATCATGATATTGTCTTTCCATGCTATTTAAAATTTTGCAATAAAAGTTTTTTCCCAGTGCTTTTACATTACCTATCTGATTATCCACGTTCTTTTATCAGGGGGTTGCCATATTTGTGCAGCCGTAGTCCATTAGCCTTAGAAACTCTAACTAACAAGCTGAGATGTGACAGTCAGATTGGCAAAACAGTCAGCTTTAGAAATTTCAAGTAACACTTACAAAAGCAGGCCTATCAGGAAAAAATGATAAACATGATCTATAGGTAATTTTGAATGTAAAACCAAGGAAAAAAAGAAAAAAATGTAGACTGCATTTCTTCATAAGATAAAAAAACACTATTTATTGTTACATTAAAAAACACAGGTGAAATGGCCACCTAATGTGTTTCAGGAACACCCCTTAATCATAGGCTAAACGACAATAGCTATAAAAACATTATAAGGAATACAACATACTATATTATGAAAATACACCATTGTATTAAAAGGATTTACAAAGTGAGTGACAGAGGGAAGAAAGGGGACATGTGAAAATTATTATACTTACTGTATATACAAAGTATATAAATTATATTATGTAGATAATAAGTCACACACTGGGAACAAATATCCCATAAAATTTTTTAAAAAGATAATATAGAAAAAGCTCCTGAAGTAAGAGGTACAAATTATACATTATGGGGGTTATTTTCTAAAAATCTAATTTATCTGGTCGAGCTTTTTGAGGCTAAAACTAAAATTTTTGTGAAAAAAGAAAAACCTGAATTTTTTGAGATTTATCAAACCCGATGCTGCAAAAAGTCTGAATCCAAAAATCCGTCATGTCAGACCAGTCGAGGTCATGTATAAGTCAATGACAGATGTCCCTATCCCAATTGGAAGATATTGTGGCCTGCACTGGGTTTAGTCCAATAATCCAGCAAATTTGGGGGTTTTCGGGCGATATCCTAAAAAAATTGAGCGATTCGTTAGAAAGTCACAAAAAAATGGACGATTAGGGTTTTTGCTAGATTTTATTGAGTCTTTCTGTGATCTGATTATTTTGGGTAATTTTAATGATAAATAAGTTCAAATCGTGGATGAGAGTTTGGTCGAGCTTTCTTTATTAAAATAATGAGATACATTGGATTTTAGTAAATAACCCCTACATCAAATAATATAAGAAATATCCCATCTGGTATTCAAACCTAAAGGCAGGGGCGTAACTACAGAGGAAGCAGACCCTGCGGCTGGAGTGGGGCCCAGGAGGTATAGGGGGCTTCATGAGTCCCTAATTAATGAGCCATTTTCAATTTCATATATTGGTAAAACAGGGCAACTTCTGGATATGTTGGGGGCCCTAAAATTAATGCTGTGGGTCAGAGTATCATCTAGTTACACCACTGCCTAAAGGAGGGTGTGTACTTAGCTCAAACATCCAGAAAGCTTCTTAAAAAATTACCTCCTCTTATTGGGGTCTCGATTTTCTCTGTTATTTGTACTTATAAATCCTTTTAACCTCTCAAATTACACCTTTTGAAATGTTTGTCTATAGGAGAATTAGAGCTGTCCTTACCAATAGAGTAAATGTGTTATCTTATTCTATTGTTTAGGGGATGTAAACTAATCCCTTGTTCCAAAAACGCATTAGGCTGCCATTCAACAGAAGCCAACTCTGTTTTTTAATGTAACAATAAGCAGTGGTTTTATTTTTTGTGGAAGTGTGCTCTACATTTCTGTCCTTTTTCCTTGGTTTGGAAGTTCTACACTAATGCAGGCGCACTGAATCCTCTGCAGTCTGTATAAAATATCCAGTAAAACGAGCAAGGGTGAGTCTGTACGTTATTACATCGCCCCCTTTTGTGCTTGATTTAATCATGTCTCTTAGTTATATACAGTATATGTATATGTATATTAGTTGCCAAAATAATAAAGGATTTTCAAGTGAGTGCACACCTTTTTTGAACTTTTTCCGTATGAAGAATAACCTTGGTTAAGCACCAGGAAGAATTTGGTACTGGATATATACAGTACTATGTTTATGACCATAATGCTGTTACTGTTTCTTTTTGATAAAAAAAAAGCTGTGTTACTTATTCATATTTAGTGCAGTTATTTCCTTCCTAGGGTCCATTGCTCCCAAGTGACCCAGTCCTGACAGTGCTAATGTTTGCCCTAAACAAAGAATTTCCTGTTTATTTTAAATGAAATAGACGGCTGGTAGGAAGGTAAAGTGACTGCCGCACTTCTAAACGAGAGAACTGCAGCAGTCAAAAAATGCCTAACATGCTTTTTATTTAAAAGTCCCTGCTTGGTTGCATATATAGGCTGTTATTCTGAAAAATTTGGGCAGCACACAAATGAGGTCTCATATAAAAAGCAAATGCATGATCTGTACCAGCAGCGTTCCTAGAGGGGGGCAGGCCCTGGTTCGTGATGCGCAGCCGGGCCCCGCCCCCTCCTTACGGCGCGCTGCCGGGTTGATTTCAGTAGCGTGCGGCACTGCCGGGGGGCCCTGAGGGGGTGCAGGCCCTGGCCCGCTCGCACCCCCTGCTCCCCCGGTAGTTCCGCCATTGATCTATACTGTTTTTTTTTGTGCCACAATGCATTGTAACGTGTGTAACAATGTGTACATGATTTACCAAAGCAGATGTTAATTTCAGGACTTCCTTGCATTTGTACACCTTGCACATTGCAACTTACTAAGCAAAACACACAACTGGAATTGAGTGCAAGGAGCAATTATAGATGAGGGCAGACTGATGCAAGTACCTTAGAAAATGGCACTTTAAAGCATACAGTCTATAATACACAGTAGGAGTCTATAACAGAGGTGTCAAATGCATTAACTCTTAACAACCAGATGTAAGAATTATGTAAAGATATCCTTAGTATAGGATACGAAAGTTACAGTGGTTCAGAAAAGTTATTCTGTGGTCAGCAGAGCTGTCAAAAGGTTACGTTTGTATGGGAACAGATACGTCTATATAATTCACATCACCTAAAATACATTATGGGATCATAGAAAATACAGAAGCACCCGGGAATCTTCTGGCACGACACAGAACAACACATTAAGTTCAGAACTACATTCACTTATATTGTGCTATATACTAAAGTCTGCTCTGTCTGAAAAGTGAACCTGAAGCTGTGAAATTAAATAATATCAAGAACAAGTCAATGGAATGGACAATATAATAAACCTAGCAAGGAAGCACACCTGGACACATCTTTTTTTGGGATTTGGCTGGGGGGGGGGCTACAGGATATTATTGATGACATCCAGAGATGAATTGGTATTGTAGTTCAATGTCGAAGAAGCTCTTCTAGTGGACAGCAGGACAGCTAGAAAAGAACTGCTCATCTTTCAAGGTAAGATTTTCAGCAAGTTATTCAAGTCTTAATCTTTGCATAGCTTACACTAGCTAGGTTTAGGTGTGTTGGGTGATACAGCATTTTCATTGTATCTGGGAGATATGATATGATATAATATACAGTAATGTCCAGGTGTCATATCATCTCATTACAGAAATAATAGTCATGGTTGATAGACAATCAAATGCACTATTTTATGCTATAACCTCATTGAGCTTCATCAGTCTTTCCATGGCAGAGACATGATTATTCCTTTGAACAGTTGCTAGTTTGTGGTTTTTTAATGGTTTCCAATTATAAGTGCTGTATGTGCTATATATATACATATAGGTGTATCCGTGAAAAAATTAAAATGGGCAAATAGATAGGCTGTGAAAAAAAAAAAAAAGTCAATATAGTTAGTTAGCCAAAAATATAATCTATAAAGGCTGGAGTGACTGGATGTCTAACATAAAAGTCAGAACACAAGTTCCTTCTTTTCATCTCACTAACCTAAGTCAGTGATTAAAGGGTGGGGGCACATGGGACATAACTGTTCAGTTACTTTGCTTTTGAATCTGAGTCTGACCTGCGAGCTCAGCAAACTAATTAAACAGTTATGTCTCATGTGCCCACCCCATCAAGGGTGAGTACAATTTGATCACTGCCACAATAAACTTGGAATTGTTGGCATTGTAATGATTGTGTTTTATTATACTTTAACAGTGCATTCTCCATGATATTATCTTATCTTTTGATTTTATGAGGATCGAGTGGACCATGGATTTGTGTCTGAAACAAGAACATTGGAAGAACAGCTACTATTTAATAGTCTGCATTCTTTTTTTCCTGCCATCTGTTATTTTAGGGTGGACTGTAAAAAAATGCAGTGTTGCAGATAGATCTGTGCAACTTCGTGATCCCGTTTTTAGCAATCGATGTGCTTTGAATAAAAACGCGACTTCCCTGGCCTTGTGTGCTAATGTTACAAATATAACTGCTGACATATCAGATGTTCCCTCAACAGTTGAAATCCTCTGTCTTTCTGGCAGCAACAAGTTCATTCAAGGTGGCACCTTTGCTAATTTTAAGAAGATCTTATACTTATTCATGAAGATGCCTTTGGTGAGAATTTACCCAGATGCCTTCAAAGGACTAGACAATCTTGAATCTCTCTCAATTTCATTTCTTGGTCATTCAATGTGCAATGATCTCTATTTACCCATGGATGCCTTTAGTAATTTACACTCTTTAAAACATCTCACCCTAGAAGGATTTAACCTGGTCAAAAGCATGAGAATCCGTCTGCCTTCTTTTACATTTCTCTATTCCCTTTCACTTCCTGCAAACTGCATCACTGACTTGTTTCATGTGTTTAAAATCTTCCAAAACCTTGTCTCTATACATAATTTAGATGTGGGATCTAACAACATAGAGAGTGTCAATCTTCAGCACAAACAAAATATAAGTCTGCCAAACATAACAGAGCTTGTATTGGAGAGAAATCCTTTAAATGTCATCCAGCGAAAAGCCTTAGCAAGATTTAATATATGTTTTTTGAATCTTGGTTATACAAAGTTAAATTTGGAAGACATATTGAACTCTGGAATGGAGAAGTTGGATAGTTTAAATCTTAAGTCTGCATGTTGGCATGAAACACACAAAACAGATATGTTGTGCTCCATAGTTGATAGATTTCAGCTAAAAACACTCAGTGCACCAGCCAACCGATTCTTTGGAATCTACACAAAAGACTTTTTAGGTTGCTCTTCTCTTGAATTTATTGATTTAAACCATAATCATATACATATTGTAGACCCTGACTTACTCTACATATTGCCAAATTTAAAACAACTGCAATTGTCTTATAACCGTCTTCCTATGAATCTATGCCCATTGTCCTATCAAGATAATTTTACATCAAGTCTAGAAGTGCTGTATTTCAATGGCAACAATATCCCTGTTTTAAAAAACAGACAATTCTTTTGCATGACTAAACTTACAGATTTAATGCTAGCTACAAATGGCATAGAACACATTGAAGAATCAGCGTTTTGGGGGCTGAATGATTTGCAATTATTAGATCTAAGAAACAACAAACTTACCTCTTTACAAATTAGCTCTTTATCAGGACTTTCTAACTTAAGGGAACTCTATATACAAAACAATAATATGGAAGATATCCAAAGATTCTCTTTAAAAAGGCAAACCAAACTCCGCCTTGTGAAAATTGGCTTTGTGTCTGTTGCTGTTAGTTTTGAATTGTTTTCAAGCATAGAGACATTAGACATCCAGACAACTGGTAAATATATAGCTGTGAATATGAATGACACTGCAGCTTCCTCTTTGAAATCACTGAGAGTGAATGCAAGTCGTGTTGAATTAGTTATTAAGTGTGGCCATCCATTTTTTTCCACCTTAAGAGAACTAAAAGTAATCAACACTAATGAATTCATTTCATGCTCCCGTCATGTTTCCCTGCTGCAGCATTTTAAAAATCTGGAGAATCTACAATATCACTTTACTGGCATACCTTTGACTAGAAATGTAAATTTTTCTAATCTTCCTCATTTGAGAAGTTTAGAAGTCAAAAACCTTGCGACAGCTCTTGACCCAAATGAACCTCCTAATGATCTTTTCCATAATCTACATAAACTGGAGATTCTCAAACTTTTCAATTGTGGCTTTAAATACATCACTGTTGGGTTTCTCAAGGACATGAGATCCCTCAAAGTTCTTGTGCTGAAGAATGAAATGATTCTGGCAGTGGACCCAGGATTACACAATATACTGAGTCCAGTTCAATTCATATATTTGTATGATGTGACATTTCAATGCGATTGTGAAAATTCTTGGTTTGTTACTTGGGCACTGAAAGAGAAACACACGTTTGTATCAGGGATCTGTTCTTTATTTTGCTTTAAGCTTAATAAGAAGTATAACCTGGTGGATTTCGATGAAAGGAGCTGCAGACTGGAGATTGGTTTTATGTTGTTTATAGTAACATTTACTTCACTGGTTCTGTTTATTGTACTAACTTTGCTCTACAATATTTTTAATTCAGATATCATCCAACTTTTTTACGTGTTTCAAATTTGGTTGAAGAAACTTCGGGGTAAAGCAGACAATTCCATTGCATATGAATACGATGCCTTTGTTTCTTACTGCAGCAGGGATCAAGGCTGGGTTGTAAAGTACCTTGTCCCTAATTTAGAAGAAAAACGTAGAAATACTATAAAACTGTGTTTGCACAATAGGGATTTTCTGGTTGGAAAAGATATTGTGGATAACATAATGGACAGTATCTACAAGAGTAGGAAGACAATCTGTTTAATTAGTTACAATTATTTACAGAGTGACTGGTGCTCTTTAGAAATGAGGATGGCCACCTATAAGTTACTGGCCGAGAAAAACGATGATCTGATTTTAATTTTTTTGGAAAACATTTCTGGTTATCATTTGTCGGCATATCACAGATTAGCCAGGATCGTGAGAAAGAAAACGTACATAGACTGGCCTCAAGAAGAAACCGAGCAAGCTGAATTCTGGGAGAGGCTGAGAATGACAGTTCTGGAGACTATGGAAAATTAAGTGAACTGTAGTCATAGCATCTGGATGGGCAAAGGTTTTACATCCATGGCTGATATAGCGTTTCTCTTTAATTTCACCCATATAACAACTCTATCCTAACCCATGTCCTGTTGAGCAAGAATATTACTATAGGCATGTAAATAATATACAGACAGACCTGTGTAGTGATAAAGATTGATGTTAACAATTTAGTGTTGTCTCCTAAATGCTTAATTGGGCAGTCAGTGAACCTGATATGGGTAACTGTTAAGTTAAAAAAAGTGCACACTCCCTTTTAAATTATACAGACATTTTGGTTATAATAGAAAACGTTTATCAAGATATATCGCCTTGATATTGGTTTTAGATTATTATAAGTGAAACATTAATTGTTCGCCATAATAATAAAAAAAATATTAAGTGAGTTGCACCTAGAAGTATTTGATAACAT
The DNA here is from genome assembly GCF_017654675.1 of Xenopus laevis. NCBI lineage: Eukaryota > Metazoa > Chordata > Amphibia > Anura > Pipidae > Xenopus > Xenopus laevis. The sequence continues at coordinate 108,781,075 of NC_054383.1, read as the reverse complement.
TTGTTATCACAATTTATTTACATAATATATATATGCTCCAATGTATTATTATTCTGCTGAAACTACTGTTCTTTCTCAATAAAGCTATGTTTCTGATTCATAGGTAGTGTAGTTATTTACATCATTGGGACGTTGTTCCTGACTGAGCCAGACCTGACAATCTGATGTCTCAATGACATCAAACAAGGTCACAGTCTCATTTATGAAACCAATGCATGATCATTTTTTGGCCACAATAAAAAAATGAAAGCAGTTGTTAATGCCAGGGCTTCCTTGCAACTTGATTACATATAAGTAAATACAGATTTGACTGCTCTAGACTCACCCAACCGCGCTATACCCCTGTGTTCAGCTCCTTGAAGCTCCGTGTGCATCTTGCTTTCACTTTTTCACCGTGTACTTTACAACTTGCAATTTAGCAAAAAAGACACCACCCTGTGTGCAAGGAGCAAGTATAGAAGAGATTGGGATTTTGCGAACTGGTCTTTGAAGCTATTAATCTTCAAAACACAGTAGAGGTCTATTTGCTAACAGAGGAGCCAAAATGCAGTAAACCTTAACAACCAGAGAGAACTGTGGTATTCAGAACTGTACAAAATATGCAAATATATCCATAGCAGCCAAGACCAAAAGTAACGTTGGATATGAAAGTTACAGTGGTTCAGAAAAGGTATTCCTTGGTCACCAGGGCTGTCAGAAAGTTACGTTCATATGGGAACAGATACTCACGTCTGCGAAAATTCACATAACCTATAATATATTATGGGGTCATGTAAAATACAGTTGGGGTGGGGAAGCATCTGGCACAATGTTCAGAACTAATCTTTGACCCACTTGAAATTCCAAACTTTGGTCATACTCCCCTTAGCTCATGAAATGAATATGTATGAAAATATTATGGTGTATCAGTTGTTCAGTCATGGTTTGAAGAATATCTAGAGCAGCAAATACTTATTCACCCTAAATCTCAACATAAACATTAAATTGGGCTTTTAGCCATATCTAGGACAACAAATGTCTATTTATCCCAGTTGTCAGTCTAACTAGCCTTCAGGCTGAGTCTCTTCCACTGCTCCTAGCCCCCCTCCCCGGGAGGATCAAACCCTCAATCTGGAAACCACTGCTATATTGTAACTGTAATAGGTATGTCATGTAACAGTGTGGAAGGTCATTTCAAAACAGGTATAGAAATCACAAAATCGACATTGAAATCTACTTTAAAAAGTCAGACACTTTATTCAAAGTGAATCAGGAACGCTGACCTCAAAAGCATGATGCTTGTTGGGTTTTTCAGGTAGTTATGGATCTCTGGACTGTGCAAGCTAGTGATGTGTGGTCCAGGTTTACCCAGGTCCGGCCGGCTCTTGCACAAAATCTTTGGGTTGCAGGTGGGTCTGGGTTGAGTTCTTCTCCTGCTCTCCCGCCCGCAACCTAGCACTGCCAGCCTCCCGCGCCTAAATTTATAGACTTGTCCCCCCCCCCTTTTGTGACGTTTGAGCAGGCGCAGATCTATAAACAGAGGGGGAACAGTTACAAACACTTAATCATCAGTGGGCTGGGTCAGATACTGGTTGGGAGGGGACGGTAGGTTGGGCACGGGTCGAGAATTTCTTGACCCACACTCCACTATAACAAACCCTTTTTCTATTTGACAAACAGGTCATAGTGAACGCGCTTGCTGAAGACCCTAAGTTTATTTCCCCAGTGCAGACCCAACAATGAGCCAGATTAATTTCATGGTTTATCATGTTAAAGCTCATGGACAAATACAGTTCATTTTTTTTTCCCGTAGACTTCAATAGAGTTTTCATGCGATAAACAGTGAGAAAACTTTCTCTGAATTTAATTGCATCTCATCCATGAGTTTTCACACAATCAACCTTTTTCTCACTGAACTGAATCTGGTCCAATGTGTTCAGATTTCAAGCAATTAAAAAACCAAAGAAACTTGTACAGAAAGCATTGGATAAAATAAATGTTTGGTCCTGATGAAAAGTATTTACTGACATTTCATTGCTGGGTGTGAGTAGCAGAAGCTCCTGTCAGTACCAAATCCCCTTCCTTAGGCCTTTGCCTAGATCCTATATCTGACCACTGAGTCAGTGATTACTAATCACCGTAGACTTATGATCTGATAATCCCCGTGAGCCTGCTAATGTATGTTGCCTTGTAAACAAACACTTGTTTTCTGTCCGTGGAGTGTTCAAATATATCCTGCCGCAGTCTCAGCTGTTGCCGAGGTTGAAAGCAAAGCAAGTGAGACCTGAAATACACTGCAGAGCAATATTACTTGGGCCAAGCTGACAGTGGGCGAGTCATTGTTCCATCTAATGAAGTAGAGAAGCCACACAGGTGCCGGCCTAGTTAACAATGCTGACAAATACAGTTTTAATCCAATGAGTAAAGGTATCATCTGTCTTTTTCTAATATTTCTCTAATATTCAAAGATAATTCTCGTTCTGTCAAGCTTATCATGAGCATTCATCCTCTTCTTATATATTTTATCCACGTAACTTAAGCACACAGGCCAAAATCACATTTTCAGTCACTTGCATCCACTTGGTGCCAGCCATTTCTGGGGTGCAATTGCTATTTAACTTAGTCATGGAGGCCTATTTATCAATAGTCTCATTTTAGTAGTTTTAGAGTTTTTTGAAACCAAGACTAAACTCTAAAAGCACAAAGTCATTATATTTTAAAAGATCCGAACTGATACAGCACGAAAGGGAAAAGTCACGGAAAATGCAAATCTTTCAACTTGTCGCACAATAACTACGACTTTTCCATATTGTCACACAAAAGCCAGAAAACCCAAAAACCTCTAAAACCACAAATCCAAGAAAGATCTTCCAATTGTAAAAGAGATCTCTGCCATTGACTTCTACATGATTTTGACAAGTTTTAGCAGGAGTATTTTCTGATTCGCAATTGTCGCAGTTTTGTTGCATATTAAATCCCAGAAAAGTCACAAAACTCACAACTATTTGCCTGACCAGCAAATCAATCGGCCCCTCAGTGAACTAGAATGCAGGCAGTCCAAAAAAGCTGATGTGTCCTCTTTTTTTTGTCAAGTTTTTATTATGCATTCATTTAATTGCATGTTTTCAGGCTTATTTACCAACCCTGTGGAATGCAGCAATATTTCCAAGGCTTTACGACCTACACATGCAACTCATTTGCACTTAACAGTTTTCCAGCTAATGCCAATTTTGGCACTGCATGCATTGGTTCACCAGAAGTGACAACATTCTCTCACACAATGAGACAGAGAACTCTGCTGCAACTTGGGCATAGATGCTATTTAACCAGATTTTGTAAAAAATGAGTAGGGTTGCCACCTGTCCATATATCACCCAGACAGCCCAGTTTTTGGTGAAAAGTTCCTGTCCGGATTTCCAAATTAGAAAATCTCTGATCACTGCGTTATCAGTTCCACCCCTGATGCCACCGCCCCGCCTCCCCACATCACCTGACCCAACATCACTGACCCGCCCTCCGACGTCACTGGCATGCCCACCTACTTCACAGCCCAGCCCCCTGCCCGTTTTCATCCCAAAAAAAGTGGCAACACTAATAAAGAGCAAGTAGGCTCTTGTCTGCTATGATGCTGAAATCATGCCAAAAATGTTCCTCTTTGGGCAAAGAATATAGTTATTTTGGCTATTTTGCTACTCAATAAGCCATTTCTGAATATAGTTTTGTGTGTTCTACGGGGACAAGTAGAATAAAGATGTAGGTCAAGAAGAGATACCGGCAAGAAGAAGACAATATTTTTAATCATGATGATTCTACTAAAAATCTAAATACAGTATGAATGAAATCAAACCATATAACTATTTTATTTGCTCTATGCTGTATGTAGGAGAATTTCTTTTAAAAATATTTTTATTTTTTTCTGTATTAATAAAACAGTAACTTGTACTTGATCCCAACTAAGATATAATTAATCCTTATTGGAAGCAAAACAGTCATATTGGGTTTATTTAATGTTTACATTATTTTTTATTAGACTTTCAGTAGATCCAAATTACAGAATGTTCCCTTATCCTTAAAACCCCAGGTCCAGAACATTCAGGATATCAGGTCCCATACCTGTATATGGTTAAAGCAAAGTGGACAGGTATCAGTCTATGGGGCAAATTCACTATGCGCCGAAGCCGAAGACAGACGCTGGCGTAACTTCGCTAGTGTAACTTCGCACCCTTACGGCTGGCGAATTTGCACAACGGACGTAACTACGCAAATTCACTAACGCGCGCATTGTTCTGAACGCTACCTTTTACGCCAGACTTCCTTCGCCACCTCAGACCAGGTGAAGCGCAATAGAGTAGATAGGGATTGCTTCAAAAAAAGTTAAAATTATTTCTAAGTCCCAAAAAACGCTGGCGTTTTTTTCTATATTATGGGTGATAGGCTGAAAAAGATCGAATTTTTTTTGGGGCTCCCCTCCTTCCCCCCTACATTTCCTAACTTATGGCAACTTAACTATACAGTGGGCACATATGTAGGGCAAAATAAAAATTTTATTTGATGTTTTGAAGCTTTCCCAGGCATTTGTAGTGATTCTACGTATTCCTCCATTGAAATTTAAATTTGGCGCCGTATGCAAATTAACCATCGCTAGCGTAACTTCGCTTCGCTTAGCGAATCAACGCTAGCGCAACTTCGCAACTTCGCAACCTTACGCTACCCCTGAGCGCAACTTCGGATTTTAATGAATTTGCGGAGCGCTGGCGAAACTACGCCTGGCGCAACTACGAATCTTAGAGAATTTGCCCCATTTATGTTTTCACTTTTCACTCATTGAGCTAACAATTTTTGAACAATTTTTACTCACTATATGCATCTTTTATTGAAATAAGTAAACGTTCCATGGCTCCATGAAAGAAAATGACATCAGTAACTAACACGCTATAAGCAGACATAAAGCAATGACTGAAGCTGGCAACCTTAATAATGAGCAAGTAGGCTCTTGTCTGCTATGGTGCTGAAATCATCTAAATATGATTGAAATCAAACCATATAACTATTTTAGTTGCTGTATGTTGTGTGTAGGAGCAATGGTTATAACTCCAGGAAACATGGCACTGTGAAAGCACATACAGGTCCCGCTATACAGAAACCCATTATCCAGAAAGCTTTGAATCACAGGAAGGCCTTCTCCCATAAACTCCATTTTAATCAAATAACTAACATTTTTAAAAATATTTTTATTTTTTTCTGTAATAATAAAACATTGCCTTGTTCTTCATCCCAACTGAGATATAATTAATCCTTATTGCAGCCAAAACAGCCCTATTGGGTTTATTTAATGTTTAAATTATTTTTTAGTAGACTTACCGTAAGGCGATCCAAATTACATAATTTTCCCTTATCCTTAAAACCCCAGGTCCAGAGCTTTTCAGGTCCCATACTTGTATATGGTTAAAGCAAAGTGGACAGGTATCTGCCTATATGTTCCCACTTATTGAGCTGTTGTTGAACAATTTTTACTCACTATAGGAATCTGTTATTGAAATAAGTAAACGTCCAATTGTAGCTTCCATGGCTCCATGAAAGTAAATTACCTAAGTAACTAACCAGCTATAAGCAGACATAAAGCAATGACTGACGCACTACTTGCAAAATATGATTAAGGCAAAACCTACAGCCAAGATCACAACCCCCTCAGTACCATTTAGAGGTCAACAGCAAAATATAGAAGATGACAGATTGAATGCAGTGTGTAGGAAAATAGTAAAGGGAGTGAATGTGGTACAGAATATATTGACTGAGGAGTGTGTGGGTAACACTAGATGAAGAAACACTGGTTCTTTCCTTCCCATTTTGTCATACTCACTGATTCATCACCTATTTGCTCATCGTCAAAAGCTGCATATATTCTATATAATTTTCGTTCCATATACTTTTCATAATATGGAAATTCAGTTACAGAACTGTGAGAGAATATCTCCTAGGGATGGTGAGCTTGTAATGAAGACCGTGGAGGTAATTAAGGACAACCCTTGACTGAGTAGCACAAGATGTAGCAGTGTTATATAATACTACGGAGAAGCTGGTCAGTGAACCAGGCTGTGTGGTCAATAGAAAAAAGCAAAAAGTTAAACTGGAATGATTTCTCTTTAGCCTCAAAGATATTTTAAGATGGAAGTAACAACACAATTCAGAAAGCTCTGGTTCTGTTGCATAAAAAGCTTGTTGGTGCTACAGGTTATCCTTGAATTTAAATGTCTAATTACCTCTAAGGGGCCAATTTAAAACATGTTTGTTTCTCCGATTCAGGGTTTTTAGTGCAAACTGCCATATTTTTTATCATAGTCATACTTTATCATTTTTATCATTGTTTAGTAATTTATTAAGGGCCCAAGCAACAAAATCCACAAATACAAAAGTACACCAAATAATAGCTGTCGGGTCATGTGAAAGCTGTCATTCTTTCCTTGCAAAAATCTGTCTTTCGTTTCGTGGTTTTTTGAAGATTAGTTTGTTCGTTCGTTGTTCTTACAAAAATTTGAGGTTTAGGGAATTTTTTTCGGATCACTCAGTGATCAGGGATCTTTTAATAACTTTCGTGGCATTCATGGGTTTAGAAAAAATAAGTTTAATTATGGTTTCAAAAGGCTCAAATTCCACTAAAACTTGACTTTTAATAAATGGGCCTTCTAGTGTTCTTATACAGCACAATGCACATAGACCACAGGCAGGAGATTTTGTGCTGAGAAAAAATGTCATGTACCATAGGCATTTTTGAAACACACAGTACTAATTTTACTGATACTGATTCTACAGAGACTCTTTTAGCTTAGAGCTTTTTTTACTCTTTAAAGGAGAACTAAATCCCTCCAACAAGAAAAGCCCCTCCCTGCTTCTCCCCCACATAGTTCATTACTCCTGAAAGTGTCCCAAATAGTGATGGGCGAATTTCTCCCTTTTCGGCTCACCAAAAAATTCGAAACGCGAAAAATTAGCGGAAAAATCGTGAAATTGGAAAGTTCATGAAAAAATCGTGAAATGCTGACATTTTCACGAAAAATCTTGAAAATCGCCCATTTTACACGTAAAAATTGCGAAAATCAGACATTTTCAGGAAAAAATCAGGAAAAAATGTAAATTGATGTCAGCGAATTTTCACAGGAGATTCACCGAAAATTCACAGCAAATTTGTGCCAGGCGAATTTATTCACCCATCACAGAGCACATGAGCACCATCTTCCGGATCTTCGGTCTTCATCTGTAAGGGAGCACCAGATTGGCTGATGCGCAGTTGAAGCATGAGCCAAAACTGCTGTGAAAAGACCTGAAGTAGATCGAAGATGGGGAAGATGGCGCCCATGAGCTCCGCTGCGCTTACTCTGCACCGATATGTAAGCAATGTATTCGGACACTTTCAGGGGTAATGAACTATGTGGGAGAGGGGGGAGCAGGGTGGGGGGACTATCTAGGGTAGTAGGTAGGGGCCTTTCTTATTGGGTGGGGGTGTAGTTCTCCTTTAAGAAGCTTCCAGGAATCCTTTCAGTATGATTAAGGTCCATTTCAACAAGACTTTGTAATATTGACTATTTAAAAGCATATTTACTGCTCAGTTGTCTGCATCTAGTGTCAGTGGAGCTCTGTAAATGTGTAGAGAAAACCCATGAAATATATGGGAAAAGGAATGGGGGGATCAGTGGATGTGTGCTTTGTGGGTTGCGGGGGGTCAGTGGTTCTTGATGGGTCACCATTAAATGGAAATAAAGGCATTATCATTTAACATTGGAGGACTGGACAATTACAGTTTCTTTGAGCATGGAGTTAGGGGGGCAGGCACCCATGTGATTTTCTGATCAGAGGGCCATAATAATTCAGGGGGCTGAAAATAACTTACATTACAGGTGGATTTTTGATGGTACCCCTAACAATACAGCAGGAGATATAATGAGGTTAAATGATATGGTGCAGCAAATAATATACATCTTTGAACATCAACACTTTTGCATTACTTTTTATTAAATGTTTCACCACAAGAGGGCTGTCAAACCATGCAACTGAGATGACTGTAATTCTAAGCTTTAGCAGGGACATTGTCAATGAGCCTTCTGTGCATCAAGGCACATACGGTTTCAGAAGATATGCATTGAAACAATAATGGCCACTGTCCAAAAACAAATTATGCAAATTATGCAGTTTTTGATACATTCATTGTAAAGTATCACTAATTAATTAAGACCCAAAATAATTACAAGCATTTACAGGAATAGGCAAAGCTGGGAGGCAAGCATTGGTGACCTGTTGCATGTAGCAGTGGGATAATAATAATCTCTAGAAAGGGACTGTGGCTGTGGGATAGCAGGTATAGTAGGAGAGATGGTGTCTATAGTAACTGTGGGATAATAGTCTCTGGGAAGGGACTGTGGCTGTAGGATAGCAGGTATAGTAGGGAAAGATGGTGTCTATAGTAACTGTGGGATAATAGTCTCTGGGGAGGGAGTGTGGCTGTAGGATAGCAGGTATAGTAGGGAAAGATGGTGTCTATAGTAACTGTGGGATAATAGTCTCTGGGGAGGGAGTGTGGCTCTGGGATAGCAGGTATAGTAGGGAGAGATGGTGCCTATAGTAACAGTGGGATAATAGTCTCTGGGAAGGGGCTGTGGCTGTGGGACAGCAGGTATAGTAGGGAGAGATGGTGTCTATAGTAGCAGTGGGATAATAGTCTCTGGGAAGGGAGTGTGACTGTGGGATAGCAGGTATAGTAGGGAGCGATGGTGCCTATAGTAGCAGTGGGATAATAGTCTCTGGGAAGGGGCTGTGGCTGTGGGATAGCAGGTATAGTAGGGAGAGATGGTGCCTATAGTAGCAGTGGGATAATAATCTCTAGAAAGGGACCGTGGCTGTGGGATAGCAGGTATAGTCGGGAGAGACGGTGCCTTAAGTAACAGTGGGGATAATAGTCTCTGGGAAGGGACTGTGGCTGTGGGATAACAGGTATAGTAGGGAGAGATGGTGCCTATAGTAACAGTGGAATAATAGTCTCTGGGAAGGGGCTGTGGCTGTGGAGAAAGCAGTTATAGTAAGGAGAGATGGTGCCTATAGTAGTAGTGGGAATAATAGTTTCTGGGAAGGGACTGTGGGTAAGGGATAGCAGGTATAGCAGGGAGAGATGGTACCTATAGTAGCAGTGAGATCATAGTCATTTGGATGGGACTGTGGCTGTGGGACAGCAGGGATAGTAGGGAGAGATGGGTCCTATAGTAGCAGTGGGGATAATAGCCTCAGGGAAGGGACTGTGGGATAGGGATAGCAGGTATAGTAGGGAGATATGGTGCCTATAGTAGCAGTGAGATAATAGTCTCAGGGAAGGGACTGTGGCTGTGGGATATCAGGTATAGTAGGGAGAGATGGTGCCTATAGTAGCAGTAGGGATAACAGTCTCTGGGAAGGGAGTGTGACTGTGGGATAGCTGGTATAGCGGGGAGATATGGTGCCTATAGTAGCAGTGGGATAATTGTCTCTGGGAAGGGACTGTGGCTGTGGGATAGCAGGTATAGTAGGGAGAAATGGTGCCTATAGTAACAGTGGGATAACAGTCTCTGCGAAGGGAGTGTGACTGTGGGATAGCAGGTATAGTAGGGAGAGACGGTGCCTATAGTAATAGTAGGATAATAGTCTCTGGGAAGGGAGTGTGACTGTGGGATAGCAGGTATAAAAGGGAGAGATGGTGCCTATAGTAACAGTGGGATAATAGTCTCCGGGAAGGGAATGTTTCGTGCTGTGGAATCCTGGAGCTACCACCACCCTGACCATTGATGTAATTTCAGGGTTCCCATAGCAGCTTACATCAATTTTGTGAAACACAACACTTGAAGACTTTATTTTAATGCAGTGTGGCAGAAATGACGCAACTTTTCGCAACTTGCATTTGATTTGCTACCACTTGCAAGCACAATTGTGGTGAATGCAACACCCTGTGCTACCACAATTACATAGGAATTGAGGGGGAAATTGATGTATTATGGGTAAAACTGAACTTAGCTCACTGAAGTTGTGTAAAGTAAATAAGCCTTAATTACATGTTTCTTCCTGTATAGCAGTGGTCCCCAACCAGTGGCTAGTGAGCAACATGTTGCTCACCAACCCCTCGAATGTTACTCCCAGTGGCCTCAAGCAGGAGATTATTTTTGAATTTCTGACTTGGAGGCAAGTTTTGGTTGCATAAAAACAATACTGCCAAACAGAGACTCCTGTAGGCTGTCAGTGCACATAAGGGCTACCAATAGCCAATCATAGCCCATATTTGGCATCCTCAGGAATTTTTGTCATGCTTTTGTTGCTCCCCAACTCTTTTTACATTTGATTGTGGCTCACAGGTATAAAAGGTTGGGGACCGCTGCTCTATAGTTTCCCCTATATAATGGTGCAATGTGTATCCATTTTATTGTATGAACACTCATATACTGTATGATATTTAGAATGTGAAATATATTTAAAAATAAACTATTGTGTGAATGAAAGGACATACATTGTGACATCATTACAATGGTGAAGCTGAACTCCTGAACTGGAGAGGTAAGTTCCAAGTAGCGGTTATCCAAGAAACAGTTAAGAATTAGATTCCCGATAAACCCACATTTGTAACCTGGAACAAAGTGTTTTTTCTCTTGCAACAAAATGCATTTATGACCCAATGATGGTGGTGACTTTTTTCACGGCAGACAAAAACAATGGGAGACTGTTGGGCAGAAAGTAATAGTTTGCAGTCACCCCATCCTGATGTATCATGTCTGCCCTGGACAGTAATTGTTCTCATTGATGGAAAGCACACAGTACACTAATGCATTTGCCTCTGTGTTGACAGATGAGACCACAGCGACTTTCTCACTTGCTTGTTTCCATGACTAATAACAATCATAATAATTCCAACATTCTGCAATGAAATGGTAGCATGATGGTCACATTAAATGCCTCATAAATAAAATTAGTCACCAGTAATTTTTCCCATTTTCTAGCCTTCCTCTCTCACGGGGAAACATTCCATGGGCTCAGAATTGATCTGCAGCTAAAATAAAATGATGTTCCTTCATACAATAGTACATTGTCTCTTATATAGACTTACTTTTATGATACAGGGGAATAGTATGACAATGGCAAGTATTGCTCCGGGTCTAATAACACATAGCAACTAACCAGTAGGTAATATTTACTTGATTCGTAATAATGAAAGCAAACAATTGGTTGCTATGGGATAACAGACCCTAAGCAAACTTTGCACCTGTTCCTACATCCCCCACTTGATGTATTTTTAACTGGCTATTTGCAACAGTAAGAGAAGGGTTTTGCAATGAGTAAGAAAGGGATGCTGTAAACAATTTCAAACGGTCTTATATATAATATCGAAATCGGCGTTTCTGAGTAGCCTGTATTTATTTATGTATATACCCTTATTCTGATGTACAGAACTGCAATAAATGTTGACACTTATTTGCTAATAATAGTATAGGTATAGAATCTGTTATCTGTATTACTCCATCTCCAATGGACTGCATTTTAATCAAAATTTTAAAAACTGTTTTTTTTCTCTGTAATAATAAAACAATACCTTATACTTCATCCTTATTATGATATAATTAATCCTTACTGGATGCAAAACAATCTTAATCCACATTATGATATAACTAATCCTTAAAGGAGTTGTTCAGTACAAAAATAAAAACTGGGTAAATAGATAGGCTGTGCAGAATAAAAAATGTTTTCAATATAGTTAGTTAGAAATGTAATGTATAAAGGCTGGAGTGACTGGATGTGTGACATAATAGCCAGAACATTACTTTCTGCTTTGCAGCTCTCTTGGTTTCCACTGATTGGTTACCAGGCAGTAACCAATCAGTGACTTGAGAGGGGCACATGGGTCATAACTGTTCCTTTTGAATCTGAGCTGAATGCTAAGGATCAATTGCAAACTCACTGAACAGTTATGTCCCTTGTGGTTCCCCTTCAACTCGCTGACTAACTCAGAGTTAGAGAGCTGAAAAGCAGGAAGTTTTGTTCTGTTCTGTTATGTTAGACATCCAGTCACTCCAACCTTTATACATTACATTTTTTGCTAACTATATTAGAATCATTTTTTATTTTGCACAGCCGATCTATTTACCCAGTTTTTATTTTTAAACTGAACTGTTCCTTTAATGGATGTAAAGCAATCCTAATCCTCATTACGATAAAATAAATCCTTATTGGATGCAAAACAATTCTATTTAATTTATTCAATCATGATTTTAGCAGACATTACAGTATAAAAATCCAAATTCTAGAATGATGCCTTATCTGGAAAACCTCAGTTCCCAAGCATTCCAGATAATAGATTCCACACCTTTAATAGCATTAATAATAATGTTTGCATTCAATATTTTAAATGCACAGGCTCACTAAAACCTAACTGCTGTATTTTTTCTTTATTGTGCCTAGCAATACAGAGTGAATAGGCTGGGAAAAGCTACAGAGACATTGTATTCCCAATAAATTAGCTGCAATAGTGCAAGCTAGAATGCTATATTTATTCTGTAGAATGTTTTACCATACCTGAGTAAAAAGCTCTAGAAGCTCTCTGTTTGTTTAGGATAGCAGCTGCCATATTAGCTTGGTGTGACATCACTTTCTGCTTGAGTTTCTCCCTGCTCACTCATAGTTCTGGGCTCAGATTACAGCAGAGAAGGGAGGGGGGGAGAGGAACAAACTGAGCATGCTCAAGCCCTAGCCCTGGAGGTTTAAGCTGAAGGGAGGAAGTCTGATATAGAAGCCCATGTGTACATAATAAAAGGAAAGAAATGCAGTGTTTCTTTTGACAGACTCAGAGCAGCATTACTTTGAGGGTTTACTGGTGTATTTAGGTGGACCTTTCTGATAGGGCTTATTTATTTTTAACCTTTCCTTCTCCTTTAAAAAGTCATACGTATACTTTCTCGATAGTCAGTATCATTTTAAGGGGTGGAAATGACGGTTTCCTGCATCCTCTCGTTCTCGGTCGTGCCCCAAAGCTGGAATCTTTTATAAGATGGACTACACCTAGGGGCACATTTACTTACAGTCGAATATCGAGGGTTAATTAACCCTCGATATTCGACTGTCGAAGTTAAATACTTTAAATATCGAAGTCAAAGGATTTACACCAATTTGTTTGATCGAACGATTGAAGGAAAATTCGATCGATCGAATGATTAAATCCTTCAAAACGAACGTTTCGAAGGATTTTAATCCATCGATCAAATGATTTTCCTTCGATCAGAAAATTGTAAGGAAGCCTATGGCGACCTTCCCCATAGGCTAACATTGCACCTCGGTAGGTTTTACTTGGCAAAGTAGGGGGTCAAAGTTTTTTTTTAAAGAGACAGTACTTTGACTATCGAATGGTGGAATAGTCCAACGATTTTTAATTCGAATCGGAGTAGCCAAAAAACTTTTTTTTCTTCTATTCCTTCACTCGAGCTAAGTAAATGTGCCCCCTAAAGTCAAGGGCAGAGAAAGTATTGGCTCCACTGCTCCAAGCCTGTGTATTTTTTTCAGGCTAAGAGAAGTGGATCCACTCTGTGCCCCATCTCCATCAATTTGAATCAGATCTGTTTGCATACCATCGGAAGCGGTTCAGTTTTTATGGCACTGAACAGATTCACTTCTCTCAGCCTGAAGAAAACATAACGCTCTGTCTGCCCATGGCCTTAGAATGAAAGACAGGCATTGGTCCCTGATAAGAAGCATTTTGGGGCAAACAAATAAATCACATGGTTTATATAGACTTGTACATGGCTACATTATTCAAATGAGTACGGGAGTGAAAAAAGTCACTGGTGGGAGAACATAGAGATAACTCTTAACAGAAAAAGAAAGAACTGCTCTTACAGCCAAACAGGTGTCTCTGCCCTCAATGTTAGGGTAGTAGTGACCAAGGCTAGCTTGAGAACAGAATACATCCAAGTCAAGGGGCGTTGTACGGGGGAATCTGCCAACACAGAATCTTGTTATATATATGACTATATTCATCCGTATCTGATATTTTCTTTAGTGGATGTTCTATCAACTGACGGAATTGCCTGGGCCTCTTCTGTAACATGTCAGTTACAATATGTAAGGCTGTTAGGGTTGCCACCTGTCCGGTTTTGACCTGGACAGTCCGTTTCTTTGAAGGGAAATTAGGAAAACAGGCAGGATTCCCTATGATTGACGCGGCAATATACCAATTGCAGATCACCACATCATAGAATCCACTCCTGACGTCATGACTCATCCCCTACCGTGTCACAGACCCGCCCCTGCAGCATCACAGACCCGCCCCCTGCCCAAATTCAACTGGGCCAAAAGGAGGCAACCCTAATGGCTGTGCAGGTATGTTTTACATAAGCATGCCTCCCCAAAGATGGCTGCTAGCTATGCATTGGCGCAGTGATGTCATCATTCTGCTGCTTCTATTCAGGGCTGTGAAAAAGGATCCTCCCAGATTTAGAGAAGAATTAGGAAGTGAGAATATGAGGAGGAGATAGCTGGTGTGTGAGATTGATTGAAAAAGGAGCAGTTGGTATTAACCAGAACTGTTCCACGGAGGACTTCATGTTTGCAGTGATTCCACTGTTAATACACATTAAACTGGATCTGCTGTGGATTAGTCTGTGTACTATTAAATATCAATAAGGATACCTGTGCTGAAAAATCCTAAACAGAGTAGAGGCTCCAGTGCTACATTCACATTATTTCTTGCTATCGTAATAATCTAGAGGTTTGGGCCTACTGTTACCAAACAGTACAAACATTTCACAAACTACTGTGCATATACATTGACTACCAGAGTTACAACTACGGTTACAAATGGCCAGGAAGAGTTCTGTTAGGTGCAGTCTTTCAAATGTGACACAATCATTACTTTGTTCATAAATTCTCTTTATTGGTATACTGTATATCAACGTAAAGTTTACAAAAAATGTACACAAGTAACATATATTCTGCAAGCTAGACACTTATTTAATCAGCACCAATCAAACTTTATATGTAACCAATTTCTTTTACAGTTTGAATTTAACCTTAATGTCAATAGAGCTAATTAAATCCATTGAGCACCAGTGAAATCTCAGTTCAGAACCCCATGAAAATTTGGGGAAGGGGACTGATTTACTAAATCCACTAATTACTTATATATATACTAATTACTTATACATACACTAATTACTTATATATATATATATATACTAGTTACTACTTGCTACTTTATCTAAATTCTAATTTACTAAACATACAGTAGCAGTGTCATAACTAGATATTACTGGAACCCACAGCAAATTATTTTGCGGGACCCCAAAATGTTTAGAGGTTGACCTGTTTTACCAATATTTAATTAAATTGTATATGAATTAGGGCATCATGGGGCCCCCCTAAAGCCACAGGGTCTGCTTCCTCTGTAATGACGCCCCTGGCATAGTCCCATAGCACCCTAAGCAACCAGTCACCAAAGCAAATACCTGATTGCTATGAATCACTGAAATGGTGCAACTTAACTTTTCTCTCTTGTGCATCAGTCACAACCACACCAAGGCCACTATATTTATGGGCATCACTAATTGTCGTAGACATGAGAGGTCATGTGCAACTGCGGATGTTTTTTGCATTTTGTACACTGTCTTCCTGCTGTAAATGACCCCTATGCTCTTTTTATATTTTGTATATTTTGCTGACTTTTGCCCAGTGATGCAGTTGAAATGATTTGATCCTATGAAGATGTTGAGCTGAAATAAACAATTTTCTCAGTAGAGGATGGCACACTTCAAAAACCTAAATAAATGCTCTTTGAACTACAGAGATCTTAGAACAATAATTCCAGTTATAGTTGAATATAAATCTTTTATGCACAGTAATTTAATAAAACACACAATAGCACCCTTAATAGCAAACACCCAATGGACAGTCATACTTTGCTACAGATTGCTGTGTCAGGCTTTCTAACATTTAGATCTGTACAGAGGCAATGCAATGAAATAATAGATGCAATATTTCCTCCAAATAATAGCAAACAATATACCACTTACTAGTCTGCTGTTTTAAAGCACTAGATCAGGAGCAAACATAGTATCTCTTATTACATCACCCTATATTAACTATATAGTTGATACAGTTAACTACATAAAAACCATCTATAAAATAGTAAAAACATATAAAAATATATATTCAAAATATACTAAATCTATAGTATTTAACATATTATTAACAGCTTTATGAATGTTGAGAAGAATTTTTATTTTTATTTTATTGGAAAATTGACTGTGCAGACTGTTGTACACATCCCATATCAATTGAGGTTGGTGGAGGTTTGTTTGCACTGTGGCAATTAAAAATACAGGGGACCTGTTATCCAGAATGCTTGGGACCTGGGGTTTTCCGGATAATGGATCTTTTTGTAATGTGGATCTTCATCCCTTAAGTCTACTAGAAAATCATGTAAACATTACATAAACCCAGTAGACTGAGTTTGCTTCCAATAAGAATTGATTATATCTTAGTTTACATCAAGTACAAGGTACTGCTTTATCATTACAGAGAAAAAGGAAATTATTTTGATTATTTGGATAAAATGGCGTCTACGGAGCTTTCTGGATAACGCATTTCTGGATAAAGGATCTCATACCTGTTTAGCAAAACCTAAAGGGCTGAATATTTCACCTCCCTTTATTACTCTAACATGTTCATTGTGTGTTGAAAAGATGATATCCACTTCCTCTGTTCATTCATCTAGACTTGGTCTTTGATCATCCCATGTTCCTCCTTGTGCTGAAGGGTTTATTGGAGAAGAGTCTTCTGATATCATTGAAGAGGTTTTAGTGGATGTGCTTTCATTACCAGCATTGACCTGCAAAAAGTTTATGTTGTCAACACTCTCTTCCAAGTATTTTGAGTTGTCCAGCATGTTACTGTTATCTTTAATGCTGCCGATTTTCCATGGCACCTTCAGATATTTCTGTACCTCGACGGCTGGTCTCCTTTTGTCTGGATTGACCGTCAGCAGTTTCTGGAACATATCCAAAGCCTGGTGTGTAAATTGTTTCCAAGGAGAGGGGATATCCAGGTAATCTTGGTTGCTTTGCCACAGGGCAAAGTCTTCATATTGCTTGTCTTTACATAATGCTGTATCCCATGGGAAACAGCCAGATGAAATGCAGAATATTAGAACACCAAAGGCCCACACATCTAAACTGGAGTCAAGCTCAAGTGTCTCAGATTCTTCTAAACTACAAAGTTCTGGGGCAGAGTAGGGAAGGGTTCCTGACATGGGAGAGAGAAGAAACCCCTCAAGTCTTGTAAGACCAAAGTCTGCCAATTTTATTAAATGGCAATCTTTGTCAAAAATCAGTATGTTGTCTAATTTAACATCTCGATGAACCAAAGCTTTGCTGTGCATAAAATCCAGAGCTTCAGCCAACTGCATCGCGCAGCGTTTCACCATGGTCTCAGGCAGTCCAACCTGCACAGAAAGACAGTCAATTTGATTAATGGTTTCTAAAACTCTGAAATATATTTATAGCATTTATTGATTGATTCACTATGCTGGACAGTTATATTTCCACTTAAATCGATGGAAATGCTCAACCATAAGACAAGAGTTTACTGATGTTTTTTCTTCCTTTCAGGTTGAATATAATTCATATTGAATATTCATGCAATCATAATTATTTATATTGTGAAGAACTGTAGCTTAAAAATTACTGTCAGAAATATGACAGTTATCTCGTTTGAAGTACCAAAAAAGGTTTACGACTCATTCTACCCAAAAAGAGAACAACTTCTGTATATTGCTCTATAATAATTAACTCCACAAGGAAGCTTGATCAAGGGAATACTTCAACACGATATATAAGGGTGTAGAAATATAACTGATAGATTTGCTTATAGTTACACCATTGACAATGTTTTACTACTCATCCGAGCAGCTTCTTCAGTTCAACTGACTGGTAAGGGAAATCCTCTACATATAAGCTCTTCCAATAATCCAATCACAATGCTGCAGTGTAACTATCCAAAGAGGTGACAAGGGAAACTCACAGAAGTTGTGAATGTTGTGTAATTGTGATTATTGGAAACGTTTATATGCAGAAGAGTTCCCTTACCAGTCAATTGAACTGAAGAAGCTGCTCAGATGAGTAGTGACAAGTTTTCAATGATTAATCAGCAAGTCCAGTTGATTTAGATTTACTTCTACTTGCTATACCATGACCTGGATGAATAAAAAACCTTTATTGACTATAGTTACACAGTTACAGTAACTTCTATTGGGTCTGATACCACTCTTGCTGCCTTTAGGGCAGAACTATACAGGGCATGCAGTTGGATGTCCTTGCATTGACAGAATGCAGTCTGCAAGTTAGATGTAGCAGTATAAACAAATCTAATTCTTGTTAAAACCTGAAGTTTTGGCATCAGACATCTGATTTTTAGCATTCCACTAAATCTTGTGCTTTCTGATTAAATTGCATTAATTTTGTGGGACAGATAAGTCTATAGGACCAAATTCTCTCATGTAGTTCAGCCCTTAGTTCAGCCCATGCTCCTTTATATAGTAGTAGCTATCCGGATCAGGATGAGATATAGACAGGGGTATGAAGCAGGGAAAAAGGGAAAAGGTTAATGGGTCTAGCAAGAAATTATGTTGAGGAAAGCAAAAGGTGGCTTGAGGGTGAATGGGTCAAAAGAAGAAGATGAGCAGGTGAAGCAGAAGAGAGGGCTACTGCAGGGGTTGTTGGTATTTGTCTACAAAATAACTACAGAATAAAAGCACAACTATACCTATTTTGGCCAGTTCTGCATAATCCTATAAACTTCATCCTGTAAATGGAACCTGCTTTTAAGTGATACTTTGTTTTTACCATAGAACTGTTTTAGCCCATTTAGACATAGAGTAGTTCCTTTCTGTGGGCAAAAGCAATCGCTTATATCACTTACTCCAGGTTCTAGAATGGAATATAGATCTCCAGCTGTTGCTAGCTCCTGTGCGAAGGCATAATATTTGTTGGTTTCAAAGGCCACTCTAAGGGTTCCAATAATGTTGGGGTGTGATGACAGGCACAGCGACACACAATACTCCATTAGAAATATTTCTTTCTTTGTTGACTTCTTCCTCATTAGCTTTAGGGCTATGGCTTTATCTAATGGAAATAAGAGATATGGTATGTTAGTAAATAGGTTTACTACATTATTTCTAACTCATGCACCTGTTGTAATATAAAGCACCATAATAATGCTGGGATTCATAGTTTGCACCTGTCTAAGGACTGCGAGGGGTAAATAATCATTTTAAACACACGTTTTTTTCCTCACCATGAAAGGAATACTAAGGGCTCTTGTGGAACTGCGCAACCGTACAGAAAGGTGATAAAGTAATCAGCAAATTGACAGCTGCTGAAAACCTGATCGCTGTTCCTTGAAATAGCAATAATTCCCATCCTCATGATCCCAGCAGAAAACAAGAGGGAAGGATCAGCTTGAGGTACAAACATTATGATGGTTACAACCTCTGATGCCCTATGGTTTACCGTGGACTCATGTAGCAAGCAAATAAATCTGAGGTTCTCGCTCTCACCTCTAATATTGTGCTCTACCCAGAATTCTCTTATGTCATCACTTCTATACTGTGCAGCTGTTCTCTACATCCTGGATGACGAACATGGGAGAATAAATCAATAAGAAAATGCTAGCCAACACATTTCACAGCTTGCCTACTGTTACCGTGCAATCAAGGATTAAGCAGGGCACAACGTGTGAGGGTCCAGATGTTTAACTTGTAAACACAGACCAGTTGTGTTAAATATGAAACCTGCATATGAAAAACCAAATGCCTTTTCAGATTGATAGAATATACAATCTGTAATGAGTAAACCCTGAGGTTGCAATTCTATCGCACTGGTGTAGATCATTGGCATAATTCCCAACCCCAGGGATCAGTGTAAAAAATAATTCAAGTAATTCCCGTCTCCATGTTAAAAGGGGGAATACAGAGTTTTATAGAACAATTCCCACCTGAAACATCTGAAGAACCTGTCTCAGCAATTCAAACTTCCAATGGCACCCATTACGTCCTGACACCATATTAGCTGGGGAATTACAGTGAAACTATGCCCCCATGTAAACTGATCTCCAGCTTCATGAAACACAAGTTGCACTCATCATGGGAACCCCAGATGAAATCAACTATAAAACAAATCCCTAACTCCCTTCTAACTGGTGGATTGTTATGATTGCCTGCCCCAAACTCGTGCTTTTCTCTGCATTTTGTGCATGCATACTTCGCTATGCACTTTAAGCTGTTGTTTAGACCAATCATGCAAACTCCAAACAAGAGTTGCCTTAATTCCAACAGAACTTGACATATGGGCTTTTTATGTCTCCCTTTATAAAGGTGAATGTTGCTGTATCATGTTGCCTTTATTTACGGGATCATCCATTTAAACAACACATTAGAAGCAGTCAATGGAGAGCAGCAGAATTTAGCTGAAAAGAGCATATTGAGTATAAAGCAAAGCTAGAACAACTGCATTCAGCAGATGTTCTGACTCATGCACAGATGTATATGCTGTAATTGCATAATTTGTCGGTTACAAAAATCCAAACTGTCTATCATGTTCAACCAATTATAGATCTAGAATAAGCTTATCCAGATGAAACAAGCAAAGTAAGATAAAAACTTGGAGTTACCGACAATTGTATTTACATGGGAAAAACCTGACTTTCAAAGTGACCCTAGGAGTTTAAAGTGCTTAAATCTGGGATATAAATCCCTGCAGTGGCTGATGATTGGCAAAAAATAATATGCATATCATAAAGGATCCAAGCTCTATAGAGTAATACAAATCCCCCATTTGATATCTTGCTTTGATATACTCACTATAGACAAGCAAACAAGTTATGATTCGTGACTCCTGCCCTAGAAGAAGGACAAGAAAAGTCTAAAATCATGCATTGGCCAGCACAAAGGCCCTGCTTGACAGTCACAGATAGACAGTTTGCTTATATTTTGATGCAGTATTAATGGAATTGTCCTGCTATAGTTTTACTTTACATTTAGTTTGGCTTAAAGCTATTTCTCTACTTGGTATATATTGGTACAATCACCTTGGATATACAAGTGTAACTTTTTATTCCTTCCCTTTGCATGTTTGGAGTGGATCATGCACAGATAAACATTCTGTTGGCTTGCACATGTTACATTGGGAGGCCCACACATCATTAAACCTTTTTGAATTTAACTTGGGCCATGTGGCACTGGTTATATTGGAGGTCAGTATGTCATTGCTAACCCTATCTGGATTGACTTTAGCTATGAGGCATAGGTTGCAAGTGCTTTGTTGATAACCCTATTAAGCCCATGTTTTTGTTTGTGTGTCATTATAGCAAGTCTTGGGTTCTCAAGGAAAGATGGTGCCCTCATGTACTCTAAACACCAAGATGGGAAGATAAAGGCTCTATAAAGAGTTTTTAAAGTCAAGATCAGAGCATTTTGGGAGCAGGTGGGTGTGAATTGGGTTCTGTGTGATGTATTGGATTTCCCCTATCTTTTAAACCTACTCTTAAACTTCCATCACTAATATGGCATGCTGACCCTACAGCAGATACTCAAGACTCAAGATTCCACTTTTCTGCTACAGAGTCCCTTTAATGCAAATTGTAATGTACTTCCAGTTTCAAGGCCACTACACTAGGTTTTATACTTATACAAATATATGTTTAAGAATGTCCTAAAAACCTCTTTTATTATGCTAATGTTCCAAGGTATTTTAAAAAGAGGAGCAGTATTTCTATCAAAATACACTAGTTTGTTTAAGCACAGGCACTGCACTGTAAGAGGTGCAAATAAGATCACTTTGGCCTCAAACCTATTTGCCATATAATACTGAAAATAGTAGTGGGGAGGACATAAACACTTTTTGCACCCTAGTTGGGTGAAGTGGGTGTAATCTAGGCCAGTAGAAAGCACAGAGGAACAGTGAAAAATAGCAGTAGACCATGGATAGGTGAGTGTGTGCAGTGCAGTTAATGCTACAGCTGAGTACAAGAAACTTTACTCCAAGTACACTCTGTCCTAAAATCCTAGGCTTCATTCATGCCACAACCTTATACTATTGTTGATTTATGCTTGGCAGGCCTTAAATAGTGTGCTAAAATGTCCTTTATAAATCAAATTGTGATATATTCCACCATGGCAATTATTGCAATTTGGACATGAAGGTCATATTAGCTTGGTGAACCTATAGTCGAATCACTACCTATGTATGTGAAATGAGTGCCTACGACACTTTTTTATTAACTTGCCTTTTGATTAATAACAGATCTGTTGTTGAGTTTTTTTCTGTTAGCGGGAATGGGCTTAATTCTAGTTGACTTCAATAATAACATTAGTGCGTGGTTGACTGTAAACAAGCCAATTAAGTGCGTAGGTGCAACTGCATGAGTGAACCTGGGATATATCAACACCTCAAGTTAAGGGTTTATTTCTGGGTCTCCGTTGGTTCCATAACCCCCAAACTTTGAATCTTGTGTGCAATTTATTAAAGCTGGCTGAACCGGCACATTGGTACTCATTGCAAGGGCTTAGTGTGCATTTAGCAATTTGTAACAAACATTGAGCCAATTTAGGATTACAGGAATTCAATCCAGAGAACACCTGGATAGCCCAGGTCAATGAATGTGTTATGTATTCACCAGATATTGGTTGAAGGGTTATTATAAGCACTTGTACTTGCCAATTATTTAGAAATTCTTCTGATCTCTCACCTTGTGCTTTATGCTCAACTTGTAAAACATGTCCATAAGAACCACTGCCCAGCTCCATGATAACTCGGTAATGTTCCTTCATTGATATGTGCCGCAGGGATTTTGATGTAAATTGGATCATCTTCTGTAGGATCTCCTCATTCTCATCCATCTCATTCATGTTTATTGTCTCAGGTATGCCCTTAACTGAAAAAAAAAATGTATGGCTCATTTAGTTACAGCATCCTCATTAAATGTTATTTCTGAACACTCCTGGAAGTTATTTTACATTTACAGCAACTTATTTTGTGTATTTTTGTGTATATTTTTTGTTGTAACAAATGTGTTTTGTTTATCAAAATTACATAATATTATATCTACAGCAAAAGTCTCCCACTATCCAGCCATTGAAGAACTTCAAGCTTTAAGTTGCCAAGAGGTTGCTGGGAGCTGTAGTTCAATGACAGCTGGTTGCCAGAGAACTGCTGTACAACAAATGTCCACGCTTTAACCCCCTTCTTAAACTGAAAGTCCCAAAGAATGATGGGATTTGCAGATCAGAAACAGCCTAAGGACTACAAATTAGACATCAAAGGTCTATGATCTATGAGGCCATTTAAATCAAAATATTGGAAGTGCAGTAACATGACTATATATTTACATCCTCATATAAAGTCATAAACAAATACATTGTAGTCTCTCTTTAGGGCAGAGAGACACGGTCATATTCAAGGAGATTATTCGCCGGGCGACAAATCTCCTCTTCTTCGGGGCAACTGATCTCCCCAAACTGCCTTCCCCTGCCTTTCCAATAAAAATCGCAGGTGGAATGGCAGTTGGAACACTTCGTTTTCCAAAGTTGCCTCATGAGGAAACTTTGGGCGACTTCGGAAGACGAAGCGCTCCGAATGCCATCCCGCCGCCAATTTTCATTCTTGCCGGCGGGAAGGCAATGGAAGGCTGTTCGGGGAGATTAGTCACCCCAAAGAAGAGGAGATTTGTTGCCGGGCAACTTATCTCCCCGAATCTGACCGTGTGTCTCTGCCCTTACAGTTGCAATTGATTTAGATCTGTTCCAAGTACTAAATCTGCATTTGACTTTATTATGTTAAATACAAGGCTGATTTTGTTCTGGTGTTGCAATAAACATCTTATTGACCTTACTAGCATTTGTAAAATTCCATCCATCATATCATCAGAATCCATTAGACTGAAATGATGTACACTGTGTAATTAGCACCACCACTAATAAATAAATTGTATTAAATTGTATTATAATCCAATAATCAACTTGAATAAGTTTTACATTGAATTTATTATACTATGTTACAAATATTTGCTGTAGCAGAATAGTATCTGAGTAAACAGTGTAAGGACAAAAAAAGATACGTCATGCAAATTCAATCTTTCCCTTCCTTTTTACAGTAGATTATAATTTGTGTTTATCTTTGGAATTCCAAAATGGCAATCATACCAGTCCACATAACAACACTGTTATTTACTAAAAAGTCATCCAATCCTTCCTTGAAACTATCCACTGTATCTGCCAGACAGAGCTCTGTTTTCATATTGAAAGAACCAATACATAATAAAGATCATTTAAAGACCTATTTGCTTGAAAGTTAGTAAATGAAACCGTAAAAATGTTCAGTAAATATCACTGTAAATCAATCAATTCTAATGCTAACAATTCCATAATTATATTTGAAATCATTCAAGAAATGATCAAATTTGACTGAATCAGCTTGATTCAACTTGAAACCCATAATCTGATCAATATAATTACTTATCAAATAAAACATTAAAAAGAAACGTGATCATTGCCCATAAGTTTCAATGATGAACTGGTAAATATTTATATTCTTTAATGTTCATTGCATTTATTGAACTAACCAATCAAATGAAATGGGCAGTTGGATCATTTCCAAAAAATGTCTATTAAAGTTTCTTCTATTGAATTCTATGAAAAATCTGCCCCAAAATGTATTGCATTTTTATAAATGTTTTGAAAAAATTAAAAAATAAGCCTTATAGTCTATACTTGTTTATAGCTGGGAGAACGTCAAAACATAATTTATAATATGTCACATTCATAGGAATTCTATGATAAATCTGCCTCTAAATGTAAAAAAATGAATATTTAGCAATATAGAGGAGCAATATGGATGTTAGATATTTTAATTAACACAGCAATGTATCAATGTCAAATTAGCTTTATGGTAGATAAAATTGTAATCTGGAAAAGAAAAGATATAGATCAGCTGAATATACTGTACATTCTACAGGCATTTTCATATTACGAGTCTTTCTTATAAATAGCGCATCTTTTAATGCTTCACATATGAAAACACAAGAGAATACAAACAGAATAATATCCATGGTGCAAGAAAGAGCTATCAAATGTGGAAGGATTCAGTTCTGCGATATCGTATGACATGTCACTGATTTGTCACCAAATGGGTCAGCCAAAGCAAATACTATTAATGGTTACATAGCAAATTATGCAAACCTTCAAAATGCTCTTACCTGACTCACTGAGAAAACGTCTTCCGAATGCAAACCAGTTCTATGGAAGGCAAATGAAGTACCAGGACTCTGCTATTTTCTACGGATGCAGCAGGGAGAAGTTGTTGGAACTGTAGAGGGTCTACACTGCACTGTACGTGTGCCTCGCTGATTCAGGCAATTTCATGGGTGGTGCTGACTTGGCTAATATATAATAACCTTCACCTGCAGCAACTGTGTGCCACTAAATGTTTTAAACTTCCAATGCTGCCTTCTTTCCACTGATTTATTTTCTCAAGTGACCGATTGTTTTCTGTATGGCGTTACAGGCAGCACAATAAATGCACAGGGCTCTGTCCTTCACATCCTGTAATTCCTACTCTCTGGCTCCGTCTCTTGTCTCTGCATGTCACAGTTTGCACTCAGGGCTCTGCACTCTGTCCTTATATCTCCTGTAGCCAACCGAGGCTTGGGCTGTCTGTGTGTGCGTAAATGTGTCCAACACACTACTTCTCTTTTGTCACCAAGACAGTCCCTTCGTCAGAAAGTGCCATTCACAAAGCACTTCTGTTTGATTTCTAAAATTAGACTGCTGCACAAAATGTGCCCTGTCACATCACTCCTGCTGACAACAAAGGAAAGGACATTTAACAGCAGCTCTGAACTAACCTGTAAATCTTAGAATATCTGGCATGAAGCTAATTTAACCCCAGCCATGTAAAAGTCAATTTTTATGTGTTGCTTGTCCTCCGGTCCTCAAACTATACATATGGCCCACATCTTTACTTGGTGACAGTGTATTTCAATCTAATGTTTACTTAATAATTAGTCAAACAGATCTTGAGGGCAAGAAATATTTTATTTATATATTTGTTCAAATATCTTTATTGAGAATCACTGGCCTAATCCTCCACTGTTAATGCCACAGAAAGCTGCTATGGTGCAGAATTCGTATAGAAGGGACATAGGTGACCTTGACTGATTTAGCTCAACGGGATCAGTTGAGATGAGGGATGTTCTGTCTATAGAAAGTGGATACAGTAGCAAATCCAGAGCAGAATCAGGAATGGATTGGGTAGCTTTCAACACAGGTAAGAAACTGATTTATGGAGAAACACCAGTGCCCTTGAGATGTTTTTTTTTTATTTCGAAAAAAACGTTCTCCCTTTTGAAGAATTTTTAGGCTTTGTGATCCGAAAAGAAAAAGTCCTACATTTTAGAGTTGTTTGTCATCAAGGTATCCAACAACCATGTGATCAGAAAAAAAGTCCCACTGTCGAAAAGAATGTAATTGGATTGGTTCGCATTATATAAAGTCAATACAAAGGAGGCATTAATTAAAGGGGTTATTTATTAAACCTCGAGTTGTTTTTTACCCAAAAAAAAACAAAACTCTAATTTTTGGTGTTTTGGTGTTTTAGAAAAAAAAAAATCTAATCTTTTCAAGATTTATTATACCCCAAAGCTGGAAATAACTAGACTCCAAAAATACTCGAGCGAAAACCTGTTGAGATCACGTAGAAGTCAATGGCAGAGGTCCCTTGAACCATTTGAAGATGTTTGTAGCCTTCATGATGTTCAGGTTTTTTTTCTGTGGTGTTTGCTCAAAAACGTGATTAATCCAAGCAATTTGTTTTTTTTTCGCTGAACACTCCAATAAATTTGAGTATTCGTGTTTTTAACCCTGAATTTCAAACCATTTCAAGTTTTTTCCATTCATTTTTTTTTATAAATCAGAAAACATTCGAGTTGTGAATTTATTCAAGGTATAAAAAACTTCACAAACCTCACAAACTCGACCTTTGATAAATAACCCCCTAAATGTTTGCATACATTCCAGCCCAAATCTGCTATTCTCACATTAGTCACACCAAGCCAGCATGTGTTTCTATACATATACTTGGCTCCTTTGCTTAGTAAGCATGGTTCCATAGACTGGGATGGGTGAGACTTCATTGCACCCACATTTTCCCAGAGGTTAATTAGCAGAGCACCTACATTTTTAAAGTTATGCTTACATATAACTGTGATTTCTTTGTACAGGTGTGGGACCTGTTATCCAGAATGCTCGGGATCTGGGGTTTTCCGGATAACGGTTCTTTCCATAATTTGGATCTTCATGCCTTAAGTGTACTAGAAACATTAAATAAACCCAATAGGCTGGTTTTGCTTCCAATAAGGATTAATTATATCTTAGTTGGGATCAAGTACAAGCTACTATTTTATTATTACAGAGAAAAAGGAAATCATTTTAAAAAATTTGGATTATTTTAATAAAATGGAGTCTATGAGAGACAGCCATTCCGTAATTCGGAGCTTTCTGGATATTGGGTTTCCCGATAAGGGATCCTATAACTGTAGTAGCTGTGAGATATTCTGCAGACCATAGGAGGTATTGTTCAGCACTTTTCATGGTTCCTACCCCTGTGGAGCCTTTTCTGTTTATGGAAGGCTTTGGGGTTTATTAATTTAGGGGCAAACATAGGCTTTAACGTTCTTTTTGGCACTAAATACTTTCCCACCATTTCATTTGGTGGGATGCAAGGGTGTGTTTGTTTTTTGCATCTGGACTTCACCCTTTACGGATTACATGGAATTAAATAGTAGCGCTACAGCCAATCAAAGTTTTGTTGATAAAAAAAAAAACACATTACACATAGAGGGGTTTATTGTATATCGTCGAACATGGGCAATGCGTCTAAGTTTAACCAACTGTCCATATGAAATCAAGGGCAAACCTTCCAATGACACCTAAAACAAGTGGAACCAGCTTAAAGACACCTGTTCAACTGCCTTTCAATTAAAAAAAGACCCGCTAATCTTACCCCTGTGTGGAAACAGTGGCACATGATATGAGTCACATGCACTGATCACCTTAAAAATACATCAGACATTGTTATTTTTTAAATGCAAATAATTACCTTACTATTGGGAATTGTGATCTTATCATTTAATCCTTTTACTGTACCAAAATACTTCCTAATGCCTTGAGTCTACTTGATTTAGTCTGCAGCCAAATAATTCTGCTCTCAGTAAATTTAGTTGGGCTGCATTTTCATTAAAGTGTTAAATAGCAATGTAGTGAATTGCTACATTCTAATATTTTTGTTGGCGTTTGATTTTATTTGCCTCTTTTAATAGTCCCTCCACATCAAACTTAAAAAAAAATAGAAAGATAAAGAAGTATAAAACTTTTTAGTCATAACTATGTGGAGCAAACACACATCCATTGCATTTTCTTTAATTAAAAGCCTATAGAAATATAAATGCAAATGATTTAAGAACGTATATCGAATGTGCACTTTGTAAAAATAATTATGCTTCAATGTGTGTTAAAAATTTAGCAATATGTAATATTCAAAGTAACTGAAATATGTTTATGCTGATTCTTCATCCACTGGAACGATAATTCAGTTTTGTACATACAGATATGGGATCTCTTATCTGGAAACAAATTAACTAGAAAGCTCTGAAATAGGGCAATAGCAACTCCTATTCTTTTTCTCTTTAATTTAATCTTTAATAAGACAATGGCTCATTGTAATCTAAAAAAAACGATCAATCTATGCCAATGTTCAAATGTTTGTTAGTAGCCTTAAACCTACCAGCATACAGTCCCCTTATCCAGAAAACCCTAAGGGGCTGATTTATTAATATTCATAAAAGGGGATGAGGAAAATATATTTTTTAAACACAATTGTGTTTGAGTGTATATTTTTCTAATCAGGTGCATTATTTTGCAATATATTTTTGATATAGTATAATGTTTATATTTCAATCACTTTTTTAGAATAAGAAATTGCCAGGGTGACAAGATTGTATTGAAAACATGGGATCACAGTTAAATTTAGTGTGAAAAGTGTAGAAAAAAGCACAATTTAAAAATAAATCTGATATTTTTTAAATGGCTTGCCCCTTTCTTGAAGATTAATGAAGCCGTTCTTAGATCTCAAGCATCACAGATTCATTCATTTATATACATACAATGTTTGATGCAACACAGGACTTTCAGAAAAGTTTTATCATATTAAGCGCATGACAAGAGCCAACATTTCAACTTTGAAATTTCTTGCAAGTGAGATCTTATGTACGAAACAAAATAAAATGTTTATATTTAAAATTAAATTTAAGTCCCGTGTTCTACCAAACTTTGCCTATCACTATTTTGTGCACCCAGGCATTTACAATATTTGTCAGACTGTCAAAAAGCCGAAAAATTTGTGGTTTTTTTTATTATAAAATCCAAATTTTGAGTTAAAAAAAAAAATCAAATTTTTCGGGGATGGAAAAAGTCTGAATCCAAAAATCCGGCATCTCAGAAATGCAGAGTTTGCATATTAGTCAATGGGAGAAATCTCAAAGATATCTTGCTCTGAGCTGGGTTTCGTGCAATAATCCGAAGATTTTGTGGTTTTCCTATGAAAAATCTGAAAAACGTGTACGATCCGAATCCGGGTTTTTTAGCCAAATGGGAATTCTTCGGGAAAATGTATACGTTTTAACGCATTACATTTTACACCGTTTTTTTTTTTGTGATTTTATATTTTCCGGGGGTTTAACATAACGTTTTTCTGGTACCCCAAATAATGTAAAATGGGGGTTATACTGTATATTTTTTCCTATATGTTTATACTTTATTTAATTTCCTATATAATTAACATGGAAAGCAATACTGACAAAAAAATGGCTCATATTACATTATGGCACTATTCCCACTGACGTTTATAGGGTAAATGCTTTGCCACTGGATACCCGTAAGAACATTCCACAGATTGTAATTAAGCCAACTTTAAAATGCAGGAAAGATTTCATTTGAATAAACATTGAATACTGTTTACTATAACCCAAATGTTCGCACACCCTGAAGGAGTAGATTAATAATTTTGCAATGGTACATGCAATAAAATTTTCATTCATTTAACGGAAAATACTTTTTGCAGAAACATTCATTTGGCCAGTTACAGTAGATTAGATTTTTACTATGCTGGTTACGAGTAATGTATACATATGTCAAAGGACGGCTGGAAGCACAGAGCTCATTTAGGTGTTGAAAGATACACTTAATTCGTCATGTCATAGATCTTTGCCAGAATATATCATATATGTATGTTCATTTTCATTTTCAATTAGGTTTGTTTAGGTTTAAAATCATTTCTGATTATTGGTGCTTTAATGATGTTAAACCTTGTTGTTTATAATGTATATATGCAGTTCAGAACAAAAAAAGAGATGAGAACTTTCCTTCCCTGCACCTTGAATCAGTAAGGGGCCGATTCACTAAGGGTCGAATATCGAGGGATAATTAACCCTCGATATTCAACTAGGAATTAAAATCCTTCAACTTCGAATATCGCGTCGAAGGATTTAGATAGTTCGATCGAACGATTGAAGGATAATTCCTTCGCTCGAACGATAAAATCCTTTGAATCGAACAATTCGAAGGATTTTAATCCAACGATCGAAGGAATATGCTTCGATCAAAAAAAGTTAGCTAAGCCTATGGGGACCTTCCCCATAGGCTAACATTGACTTCGGTAGCTTTTAGATGGCGAACTAGGGGGTCGAAGTTTTTTTTAAAGAGACAGTACTTCGACTATCGAAGGGTCGAATAGTCGAACGATTTTTACTTTGAATCCTTCGATTCGAAGTCGTAGTCGAAGGTCGAAGTAGCCCATTCGATGGTCGAAGTAGCCCAAAAAAAACTTCGAAAGAAGTTTTTTACCTTCGAATCCTTCACTCAAAGTTAGTGAATCGGCCCCTAAATGTATAATTATAAGTGCTCCTGCACATCAGCACACAATAAACAGCATGCATCTACATCCAAACTTGCCACTTTGTCATGTTATTATTTAGCTCTGATTGCATAAACCAAATTAAATAAATCTCTTGAACTAAGCTGGCCATCCACAAAGTTCTGCTCATTTCCCCAAAAAATCAGCTGAACTTATGTTTTCTGACTTGACTACTGAGTTCAACCCCAACCAGATGTGTTCCTTAGCCAATGGCATTTTCTACCTGGCATAGGGGAAGGTAATTGGCACCACCCAGGGGTACACTGATGTTAATTTCCCCCTGAATTCTTGCAATAAAATGGAACATGTGCAGGGGTTGTGCACAATTATATCATAATGACCTTTATTACTAAAAAAGTGTTGTTTTTTTAAGTTTAACAGTTTTTATTAATGTAATAATATTTTACAAAATACACAAAAGGTTTAGAAAAGTTGGAAATTCATGCTCTGACACCAGACTACTTGGATTCAAAATCTATGGTGTATATAAGTCAAGGGTATTCATTATAAAACATGTAAATGCCTTCCTAAACCTCAGTGGCAGCAAACTATTCTTTCTCTGTGAGCAAGGATTGGGCAAAAGCACAAACAATGTGCTTCCTGGAGAAATTCTACAATAAAGACCCAGCCAGAAAACATTGCATCCAACGATCACACGCCCCATAAGAACTGTTGGGAATCGGGTCTGGATCTGTAATCTGGAAATTTGATAGAGAACCCCAATATGCAGTAGTGCCTATACAGTGATTTCTATATAAATAAATATTGAACACTCCAAAATACAGTAATGACTATTTAATTCTATAAAAATGCATATCAGTGAGTCTGATGTCAAAATCTATGTTGAAATTATTTTTAATTGCCTTTGCACACTGAAAGATCCCTTGTTGGTAAAACCTCAGGTCCCAATCAATAGATCCCATACCTGTATTTGTTCAGTAGTGTCAAAGCCTTTACTTTTTTTCATGCCATTTCTATAAGGTGCTAAATAAAAGGGCTGCATTCACCTTATATTTTCCTTTTCTAAAAAGCATACAGTGCACACTTCTAGCTGGCTGTATTAAACCTGCCCTATCTGATCATACACTCTAGTTTATCAAGCTGAACAGTGAATGAAGGCACAGGGTACACATAAAATTGGACAAAGAGAACTCAGGCCACAACATGTTGCTAAGCATTATTTAGACGTGCGACTTGTAGCGTAGCATTTTTTAAAAAAAAAGCCATATATTGCATTTATTGCTTTCATATTCCAAATTGGCCCATATCTAAAAACATCTAAAAATACAGAAAAATGGTTGTCATTTAAAATTATATTAAATCGTTACTGTTCTCAATTTATTTCCTTAGGGCTACTGGAGGAAATTAGTCACTCAGCGACAAGTCGCCTCTTCTTCGGGCAACTAATCTCCCCTAAATGCCTCCCCGTCGGCTAGAATGTCTCCAGTGCTCAAACAGGACATTATTGTATTAGAGAGTGTACAAAGAAGGGCAACTAAGCTGGTAAAGAGTATGGACAATCTTAGCTATGAGGAAAGACTGACCAAATTGTGTTGTTCACGCTGGAGAAGAGGCACTTAAGGGGTGATATGAGAACTATGTATAAATATATAAGGGGATCATATAATAATCTCTCTAATGTTTTATTTACCAGTAGGTCTTTCCAGCTGACACGAGGTCACCCATTCAGATTAGAAGAAAAGAGGTTTCGCCTAAATATTCGGAAGGGGTTTATTACAGTGAGAGCTGTGAAGATGTGGAATTGTCTCCCTGAATAAGTGGTACAGGCTGATACATTAGATAGCTTTAAGAAGGGGTTGGATGGCTTTTTAGCAAGTGAGGGAATACAGGATTATGGGAGATAGCTCATAGTACAAGTTGATCCAGGGACTAGTCCGATTGCCATTTTGGAGTCAGGAAGGAATTATCCCCCTCTGAGGCAAATTGGAAAAACTTTGAATGCCTTCCTCTGGATCCACTAGCAGTTAAGCAGGTTAAAATAGAGTTAAAAGGTTGAACTTGATGTGTGTCAAAACAAACCAAACTTACTATGTTACTATATTGTCTGTTAATTTCCTAAAGCCATAAAATGCACTTTTATTATTGCTAGGTATAGGCTATTTTTAACTGATCTGGTCCTTCTCAGGGCTGGATTTACATAGCAGGTGCCCCTAGGCCCACTGCCGTTCATCACCCATGCCCCCCCTTTATTCAATCAAATTTTCATAATCGGGACCTGAGCAATGTGGATGGGGCACGGGAAATTTACAAAATTATTGTATCTTCTGCGCATCCCCAGTGTTTTTGAACCAATGTGGGTGTGGTTGGGCAGCATGCCGCCCCCTAAAATCCTGCCGCCCTAGGCCCGGGTCTAGGTGGCCTTTCCACAAATCCGGGCCTGATCCTTCTCCCTGCATCAACCTGTCTTCTTCACTACTTCAGTGCATCTCCATGCCCTAGACCACTCTCCATAATAATGCCACTACTCCAATTCATTCCCATTCTGCTTTGCCTGACTTTGATGTCCCCTTGCGTTACCACTATTCCTCCATCTGCTCTCATACCCTATAATTGTGTGCTCTCTTACCATCTACCCACTTCTTCCCATGTCCTCTTTTTCACCTAGCTCCATACCCTATAGTCATCCCTTTCTCTCTGACCCAATTCTTCTCCAATGTCTGGTGTATCTCCCTCTCTTTTCTTCTCTGTTCTCACAAATTCCTTCCCCCATTTTTCAATTGCTGTTGTCCCAGACTACCTGTTCAAGAAACAGTAATTTGCTAGCTATGCCAGATATATGCAATATTGATATATGCAAAGAGTGCAGAATTTAAGTTTAGAAAATTATAAAGTGGATGGGATGCCTTTATTTACTATCTTTTGCATGGCAGGTACAATGCATATATCAAATGTATCTATGTATGTAAAATAGGGATGCACCAAATCCAGGATTCAGTTCGACATTCAGGCAGGATTCGGCCTTTTTCAGTAGGATTTGGATTCAGCCGAATCCTTGTCTGGGCGAACCAAATCCGAATCCTAATTTACATATGCAAATTAGGGTCAGGAAGGGAAATCACAAAACTTTTCATCACAAAACAAAAAACAAAAAAGTAAAAACATTTTTTCCAGTTTTTCCCTTCGGCTGAATCCCAAATAGTGCCTGTAATGTAAAAGATAGGATATAAAGGCATCCCATGCCCTTTATCATTTTCATAGCTTATATTCTGCACTCTGATTCCATTTGCATTTTATTATGAAATAGATCCTTGTTGGTTCAGTAGTAGAACTGAAGGAAATGAGTGTCCTGATTTTTTTTAAATTAATTTTGCCAGGTCAAAAGGTTGTTACCATTTAATGTGTGTGGACAGTACTTATAAAGAAGTCTCTTGCAGATGTGTAGGCTTAAAATACATTCCAAGATGGTACAGTTTGTTATAACTTACATTTCATCATCAGTGTCACGTATATATTTAGTTTAGTTATGCAGCGATTTGCAAAAAACGTTAACAAACTGGGGGCTTAGATTGACAAAACGTGTCTATAGAACGAAACAGTGGGGATACAGGACCCAGTCAGTATTTTATCTACAAAGCAGTTCTTTAATAGAGGTAAATCTCTATTTACTTGAATAAATTAAATAAGGCTTGTGCTAAAAAAAATGTTTGTGCTAATTCTTTCTTAAAAGATATCCATATTTACTGATTCATTACTTTTATTAATTTAATCCTATGAGCACCCCTCTCGTCCTTTGTATCAGCAGTGTTAGAATCAGATATACTGTATTATAGTCAAACTGGGAAATCCTAAAGGAATTAATCCAGCATGGAAGAGTGTAATAATAAATATAGCTATACAACTAGCAGAGCAAACTGCATAAAAAACAGGTGCAAAGAACTCCACCTCTTCAACTAATACAGATTAGATTTACATGTACATTGTATTTAACCTTAGGGTTACTGGCTCTCAGCTGAGCCAAAAGCCTTGTATTAGCAGACTAAACTGGAGATGTCTATAAAACTGCTAAAAATTGAATATTAATGTAAATTGCAAATGTGCTCAGAGAAGCACACTGAGAAAGTTTACATCAATTGATTATTTGGTTTTAGATCCCCTATACGAACTGTATGTACAAGGCTGCATTGTGCCTATATACATTATAGATGTGGCATGCCGCCCCTAAATATTTGCCACCCCTTAAAATTTGTCCATGTCACAAATCAGGGCCTGGCACTATTTATTGCACTATTAAATTGCAACAATATGCAAAAACTCCAATACACATCCCAATAAGTGGGCTTAAAAGTGAAAAGAGTTATTTAGAGATATTATGGGTAATGATAAAGCAATATTTTCCATAATTAGGCTTTAATTAAATTAGCGTCAGTTGATGCACTTAAAGGGACAAAGGCTTATTTAATGGAGTACAAAGCACCACATTTTTTGCATCTTGCTGACACGTGGCGTAACTACCGGGGAGCCAAGGGTGTCCACACCTTCTTGGGGCCAGCCGAAGCCATGACAAACACATATCAAAGGTGGAATTTGTGTGTGTGTGACTTTGGTACAGGGAACATGCATCTGAAAGCCTAAGGGCATTAATCCAGAGGGTTGGGGGAGGAGAGCCGCTTGTTACTCCATTGCTGCCGGCCACAGGTTCAACTGTTTACACTCACAGCATAGAGAGCCTTTGTCTGTTTTCATATGTAGCACTTTGGTGGGATTTCTAATTCTAAAAGACGCATGTGAACTTTAGCGACCATTTTTGTGTCCTTTTTGACTAATTAAAGATCTCATCGCAAAGTTTGCAAACAAATGGCTTTTGTGAACATTCGTAGCATATGTAATTGATTTTCGCAAGCAAAAAATCTTTTTTGGTGGCAAAATATTTAACTCCAAAGCAGGTGTTAACACTAAACCTATGCTTAGCACTAATGCGCAATGTAATATTCAACATCGATTTTAGATTGCACATATCACTATTTTATCGCTTTTTATTACATTCCCCCTAAGTCTTTATCCATTTTTGCAGATGGCAGATCCAGGGATGTATTTATAGATAGTGCTACTCAAGTCTATAATGGAAATTTCCCAGCTCCCTCTAGCTCTGTACTGGTATGCTATTTTAGCTTCACCCTGAACCATAAACCTTGTGCAATAAAAATGCTATTAATCCTATATCTGGGATCTGCATTCACAATTTAGTAGCATATCCTATAAAAATATATATATATATATATATATATTTATCTACACAATAAAAGTATTTCGATTGACTTTATTTATTTATTTTATATCATTATGAAAATATTTAAGATGTATATATTTCTTTCTTTTCTGCTATGAAATGGGCTGGGCCTGAAGATAGCTACATTGATCTCTTTGATTCACTATACATGTTTGACCAAAGATGCACCATACATCAGATTACTATGTAACATGATGGGCGAATTTATTCGCCAGGCGCGAAGTCGCTGTGAATTTGCGCGATTCGCTGCCAGCGAATAAATTTGCGAAGCGCCCGCAAAAATTCGCCGGCGTCAAAACATTTTTTTTTTAGAAAAAACAGACGCCGGCATCAAAAACGGGCACCGGCGTAAAAAACGGGTGCCGGCGTTGAAAAAACAGGTGCCGGCGTCAAAAACGGCCGCCGGCGTCGAAAACTAGACGCCGTTTCGCGAATTTTTCGGCGCAAATTTGCCCATCACTGTGTAACTCTGTTTATTTATGGTTCCAACATTTAAATATAAATTTACATTTATTTGTCAACTCTAAATGAATTTAAGCAGCTTCTCGACCATAATTTACTTACATTTTTCTCCAGTATACTCTAACACATTATCATAGATGCTGGGATATATTATATTCTCAACAACATAGTTCAACAAAACTTTTCTACAGCTCCCCAGGGTCAGTGACCCAAAGAATGCAAGAGAATCCTCCAGAGGAATCCCATGTGATCTGTGCGAATCTGGCTCCATGTTCTTTGTTTCTACATTTGGTGCTGAGTTTTTATAGAATTAAACAAATAAACAGTAGTTTGTCCTTCCCTGTTGCCTGTGATGATGTGCAATACTAGGAAACCAAAATTTGCAATTAATGAAAGAAAGATGACCGACCATATGGTAAAAAGGGATTCTCACTTATGGGTATAATTGCATCAACAATTAAGTCTGAGCAGCCTACTCTAGAGTGCTGTTGGCTTATAAGTAGGATGGGGGTCCCCAACCCCAAAGCAACACCATAGTAAAAAAGTCCCTGGGGGGCCAAATAAGGACTGTGATTGGCTATTTGGTATCCCCCTAAGTGGACTGGCAGCTTACAGGAGGTGGTTCTGTTGGCAGTGCACCTTGCTTTTATGTAACCATAATTTGACACCAAGCCTAGAATTCAAAAATGAGCTCCTGCTTTGAGGTCACTGGGAACAACATGCAAGGAGTTGGTGAGCAACAGGTTGCACATGAGCCACTGGTTGGAGATCCCTGTAGTAGGTATAACTGTTTTACTGTTTCATTTAGTCTTTCTTCCAAATACCCCTATATAGCCTCAGAAGAAATATTCTGAAGATAGTACAGATGAATACTTATTCTGACAAAATATTATGGGAGCTGGTTTTCTTATGGAGGATTCCATGTAATTTAAGGATCTGTTTAACTGGCCTCAACCTTAATGATAAATACTATGCCCCACGGGCTGCTAGGACAGTGTAACGATGCACTGGAACTTGTGTCATAATGGTAGAAACCTATGTAATGGTTTTTGTTTTGTCAGATCCTGCTCAAGTCTGTTACTGTATTCTTGCTGGTTTCTCTGGTTACTGACCTTTGCTTGTCATTCACTACTGTCTTCCCTGACCCCTGGCCTAACCTTGACTACAACTTTGCCTCATCCCTGTCTATCCTTTACTGTTACAGTAAGTCTGATATCTGACTCTGTTAGGGCTGCCACAAGTTCTTGGGCCCTCAAAAGAGCTTCTGTGAAGTACATTGCTGGAAGAGATCTCCTGCCTCATGGAAAAGTAAGACTACAACTATTTGCGCACTTTACTACAAAATGAATTGTTACCAATGGCCTGTGTATAGTGCCAAAAGATGTGATATATGATAAAGGCTGTGCCAGATATAACCCAACAAAGGTGGAAAATCCAATCTGGGGTGTATGTGGTCCTGTTCTAATCATCCATAAGAGATCTGATGATTTGGCCTGGGGTCCAAACAGTCAAATAAACTACAGCTATGGGACCTGTCATCAAGAAAGCTGGTAAGGGTGCTTTCCATAATTATAATCTCTGTGCCTTAAAGGAGAACCAAACCCTTTTTATTAAAATACCCTACCCCCCTATCCTACATAGACCCAAATGTCCCTAACTCTTTACTTACTCCTTGCAGATTCAGGGCATCAGAGTTCACGGGCGCAATCTTCTTCTCTAAGTAATCTTTGGGTCTTCTCCCGGCGCTTCGGCAATTTCCGTGGTTTTCCGCGAAGCGCAGTCGGCCGAAGAAAAGAATATAGCGCCCAGTGAACTTTGATTCCCTGAATCTGCAACGGGGGGTAAGTAAAGAGTTAGGGGCATTTACCCAGGGTAACACCTAGCAGGGAGGGGGGTCTATGTAGCATAGGGGGGTAGGGGATTTTAATAAAAAGGGTTTGGTTCTCCTTTAAGTCTACTAGAAAATCATTTACATATTAATTATAACAATTGGATTGGTTTACCTCCAATAAGGATTAATTATATATTAGTTGGTAACAAGTACAAGGCACTGTTTTATTATTACTAAATTATTTATTAAAAAACTGGATTATTTGATTAAAATGGAGCATATGGGAGATGGCCTTGCCGTAATTCAAAGCTATCTAGATAACGGGTTTCCGGATAACGGATCCTATACATGTACCAGGAACCCCACCAGACAAGAGTGTATAACAATAAAAACAATAAAAACAATAAAGCTTACAAAATGCAGCCCAATGAAAAAATGTCAGTCTCTTAGACTGACATTTTTTCATTGGGCTGCATTTTGTAAGCTTTATTGTTTTTATTGTTTTTATTGTTATATTCTCTCATAAAAATGTTAGCTTTTAGGAACAACAGAAATTATGATTTGGAGGAAATCTTCCAAACCATAAATATAGACACCAGCGACCCATCGGAGCTGGTTGATATGGAATTAGTAGATCAGTTCCAAGATCTGGAAAAACTAATGTTAAAAGAAATACGTGCATGGTGGGATAAAACCACTCTACAAAAATATTTAGAACACAAAATCACCCCGAGGGGTTTACGAATCAAAAAGAATGCCACCTTTGGAACTGACAATATAGAATTCCAAAGAGAGTGGGAAGAAATTTTGGAGAATTGCACAAATAATTTAATCAAACTCATTATCAAACAAAGGAACTTGGAACTGATAAAATATGATAAGGAAATTAGTGAACTGCAAAAGAAAATGAGTATACATGAAAATTCACGGGAATATGAAGTGTTGGAACAAGGAATAGTGAAGAAACTAGGTGAAGAAGAGAGAAAGATAATAGGCATAAAACAACACAAGTTTAAAAGGGATAAACACGATTATAGTAGTGGACAAATAAGGGTATGGTCACAAAAGGAAGGCACAAATGTAGAAAAAAACACACAGAGGGCAAACCAAATCCCTGGGGAAAAGCATTTTTTAGGGTACACCAGAAAAAGAGACACCAAGAACAAAAGTTATTACAACGACAAGGACACAGTAGGGAAAGAGAACAGAATAAAGAAGGGGATGTCACAAAACCAAGAAAGGTGGGAGACAGTCACAAAAGGGAAAATATATCAGAGCACACCAACACATGGAAGAAAACAGACACCTTGGAAGGAACAGAATCACTGGTACACACA
The DNA here is from genome assembly GCF_017654675.1 of Xenopus laevis. NCBI lineage: Eukaryota > Metazoa > Chordata > Amphibia > Anura > Pipidae > Xenopus > Xenopus laevis. Next base: position 108,741,154 of record NC_054383.1, on the reverse strand, counting down.
GGAAATAAGGGAGAGGAGAAAGGACAGACATCAGGAAAATTCATGGTCAACACAAAAGTCCAGGGGGAGGGAGGAACCAGAAAAATGGGAAACACGGACACACCAAGAAAGGGAGACATGGAGATGGAAACAAGGAGGAGAGGAAAGAAGGGGGGCTCAAAATCAAAAAACCCCAAGACAGGAAATAAGGAGGGAAATTTATTAGGAATATTCAACCTAAGCAGCACTAAATTATCAGAATCCGAACAGAATGTTTTGAGTAAAGGGCTAACGTTTGCACCCACCAACAGGCTTAATGGATTTGACCTGTTTGTGGATGCAGAAAAACATATTAGAAAATTGAGATTAAAAAGAGCCTTTAATAACAGTGATATTATAAATAGAAACCCCCCCCCACAAAATACACAAGAAAAATTCCGATACTATCACACAGGCTTAAAAAAGAAGTCAGAATATATCCCAAAGGATGAAAAAGGCCCCTATATTCAAATATATGAAAAACTGATAAAACAGGACTTAGACCTATTGCAAAAAAAGTGGGCAAAAAAACCAATGAAATATAATATTACGAAAAAAGAAAAAGAAGCCCTCAGGGGCCTACAAAAAAACAGTGACATCACCATCAAGCCGGCAGATAAGGGGGGCGGCTTGGTAGTGATGGACACAGAAAATTACAAAACAATGTGTATGGATCTCATTTCAGATAGCAATACATATCGACTATTAGTGGGGGATCCCACGGAAACCTTCAACAAAAAAATAAAAACAATAATTGATAAGGCAGCACAAGAAGAAATTTTAGATCAGAAGGAGAAAGAATATCTATACATGAAAAATCCCAAAATTCCAGTCCTGTACTGCTTGCCAAAGATACACAAGAACATAAAAAATCCACCAGGCAGACCCATTGTGTCAGGCATTAATTCAATATCATGCAATATGTCAGAATACGTAGATAAAATACTACAAAACTATGTATTAAGTTTACCCAGTTATTTAAAAGATTCGACCCAAGCAATTAGAGATTTGCAGAATATAAAATTAAAACAAGGGACATTTTTATGTACCCTTGATGTTAAATCTTTATACACCTCAATTCAACATGAACTAGGAATAAGAGCCGTGACACATTACCTAGAAAAAGACCCGAATATGCCGATCAACCAAAAGGAATTCATAATAGAGGCCATTTCCTACATATTAAACCATAATTATTTCTGGTTTGGGGACAAATACTATTTACAGACATGGGGCACCGCCATGGGAACAAGATTCGCCCCCAGCTATGCAAACCTGTTCCTGGGACACTGGGAGCAGCATAATGTAACATCTAAGCTTGGGGGTGACTTGATCCTATGGCGACGCTTCATAGATGATATAGTATTTTTGTGGCAAGGGTCGGAAGAAGAAATGCTAAAATTCATCAATGACATAAACAAAAATGATCAAAATCTAGAATTCACCTTAATCTATAGTCAGGAGACAATAAATTTCCTGGACCTAGAAATAAGGAAAAATAAAAACAATGATTTTCTGGACTTTAAAACTTACTTCAAAAAAGTAGATGTCTGTAACTATGTATTAAACACCAGCAACCATAACCCCACATGGCTCCAAAATATCCCGTACGGACAATTTTGTCGTTTAAAGAAAAATTGCTCCAACCCGATTGAGCTAGAAGGTCAATTAAACTACGTGTCAGAACGGTTCAAACAGAGGGGGTATAAAAATAAACTCATCCAAAAAGCGAGAAAACAAATAAGAGGAATAGACAGAGCAGATTTATTGAAAGAGAAAACGAAGGAAGAATCAACTAATGAGCAGCCAAGCTTATCGTTTATCACCACATACACCCCTGGGGCACAAGAAATAAAAAGAATTTTAAATAGACATTGGAATATATTAGAGGGAGATGAACTCTTAAAAGGGAAAATCCCCCAAAGGCCAAAGGTTATATATAAAAGGGCAAATAACTTAAGCCAAATGATAGTGCGTAATTTCATCCCCACAGAGAGAACACAAGGCAAAAAACCAAAGGAGGAGTGGAAAGGTTTTTTTCCCTGCGCACTCTGCAAAGCCTGTAGGTATGGAAAGAAAGGGACACAATTTATATCCAATGTGACAAAAAAAGAACACACTATTGACCACTGTATTAAATGCACAACACAAAATGTGATATATTGTTTAGAATGCCCTTGTGGCCTTCAATACATCGGTAAAACAAATAGGAAATTAAGGGAAAGAATTAATGAACACGTAAGAAATATAGAAAAGGGAGTTATGAACCACAGTGTGTCAAAGCACTTTAAAGAATGTCACAATCAGAAAGCTAAGGATTTGAAATTTTGGGGTATAAGTATAGTACAAAAGGACTGGAGGGGAGGAGATTTAACGAGAAAAACACTACAAGAGGAAAGCAAATGGATTTACAAGATGCACACTTTTATACCACAAGGGTTAAATATTGATATTAACTTAAGAGCTTTTTTATGAAAGATATTGAACACAAAAAATTTAGAACTAATATATGCGGGAGAAACTAATGAGAAGAAATATGTAAAAAATATATGAAATGAAAGATTTTTTCATTTTAAAAAAACAGAGAAACTACATTTCCCATGACTCCCCTGCATTGTTACTTCTAAATGCTATAAAAAAAGTATGTATTTTTTGTATGTATATATGGATGAAAACAAAGTTTTTTGAACAGGGGAAACTACATCTCCCATGATCCCCTCTGATCACCATTTTTGCAAATTTTATTATGTTGTTAGAAATATACATATCCTTTTGTGGAGCTGGGTTGTTATATTGTGGCCTGGTGGGGTACTAAGCCAGAGGAGTGATGAAAAGAAGACATGGGAGAGAAATATACCAGCCTACATTACAGTACATAGAAGATCGAGAGTTATATGCGCCAAACCGGAAGTGAAGTCGCTGGAACGCACAAGCTGGAACGCATAAACCGGAAGTGAAAGCGGAAATCAAACGAACACGCTGGAATGGGCTTTAAAAGGAAGGATACAAACAAAGATGGTAGAGACGCCTCTGAGGAAGCTGGTAGCATCCAGCGAAACGCGTTAGGCATAGTTTGGGGGACGCAACAACCTGGACCAAGGCACCTGGAGCAAGCAGAGAAGATTTTTGGAGCGAGCTGGCAGGACTGCCTCTGGGGACCCCAGAAAAACTGTTTGTTGGACTCAATGCGCAAAAACCCGCAAGGGAAATGTGAGTGTAAATTTTAATTGCTTTTAATTATGTTTTAAATAAACGGTGTTACACTATCATCGGTTTGTATTCCTACTTTGGGAACCTGGAAGGAGTCGAACACTGGAGGAGAAAAACCTGAGAGAGCTTCATATTAAACGCATTATACCACGCCAGTGGTTTGTAAGTAGGCATTTTATATAGAAGGTGGAGGCACCTACATCCTTGGAATATATTTTATTTTCACAGGAAAAGCACTCTTCCGCCCCTCTGTTCACTTGAATTGCCACTTTCATTTACTAATAGCCACCTGAAGGAAAAAGGGGAAAACACATCCACTTAACATCCAGTGCAAGCACGGGGTGATATTCTACATTGCAAACGTATTGCGCTATGTTTGTTTTTTATTTCTGTTGCCACAGGCGCTGATCGCTCCTTATACGTATTCCCTCTTTTGGGGGTTTATATATTCGATTTCAGACAAGAGTGTGTACGGCTGGCAAAAAACTGCACTGTACACAGTAAAATATCAGTACTTTCACCTCAATATTGTGTACATTTATACAATTATACTTTTAGCTTCAATTAATCATGAACGTATAGCAGAATTGTAAAGTTCTTTAAAAAAAAATATCATCAATTTCAAGAATAAGCATTACATTAAATAAAATGAGTAGATGTTACCCTGACTATATTTGAGCAATAACTTGGCTGTAATGGAGAAATATTCCTGTAAGCGACAGTACAATAAAGAGAAACACAAAGGCTATGAATTCAGTGAAGCCAGTCTTGTAACTCCTAGAGAACAAGAGGCCCAGGGATAAAACTCCTTTGTTCCTCTTAGCAGTGCTTGAAGCAATAAAATATAACACCCTATGGAGGAATCTATTTTACATTCCATATCATTCTGCCATGTTCTTGTGTTACTGCTGGGTGCTGGGAAGGCTTAACCTTTGCTTGAGCTCCATGGCAAAAATTCAGTCTGTCACATTTCTTATGCACTATGAAGCTATGTTAGTAACAGCTATACTGCCGTTATGTTTACTTGAACCATTAAGTTGAATTATTTTAATAACAATTATTACGGATAAAATCATCGTGCTAAGGGTAGTATTCTAAAGAACACAGCGCCCGGGTGCAGACAGATCGATTCTGCCTCCCGTAAATGAAGTCACATGAGATCTGCGCTGACATCTGTACATGTTTAACTCATAATTTACTATTGCACCTGTTGGCATCCATTGTGTCCGGTGTCGAGTAAATGACCGATAAGGCATCTGGAAGCAATAAAAGATTATTGGAAGGTGTAATCAAAGGGCACCCTGGTGATCATTTCTGTGGCAATGAGGAGTATCGGAAAATTAGGGCCACAACATATGTCTCACGTGTGACAAGATAGAAGCACTTAACTCTGGAACGCGTCCATGGCTATCTGCAGCAGAGAGGGCAACATCAAAAATGTAAGTGCAGATAAAAATAACCTCAGCCCCAGAGCAAAGCTGCAAATAGCTCTCTAGCAGGCCCCAAGCCTTTCTCTTTTATCCATCTGAATTGAGACTCGCCTGCAGCTTAATCACTTAAGTCTTATGCACACAAAACGGGATTAAGAAGTTTATTGTGAATGCTCTTAAAAAACAACACCACGCCACAAAAACCAATCCAATTTATAGCACATTAGAGATACTCTATGTTTTCTAAGGGGACATTATATCATATCTGCACAGGGGCATACTGATTCTGAATTCTTTTATTTTCCCTGAAAATAACTGCATCAGTAGTCTTAAAGGACACCTAAAAAATAGTTTCCTGTACCAGAGTTGTGGGCTAATAGAGCCTGCACTCTGGTTGGAGGAAACATATATATATATATATTTATATTTATTTATTTTTTTATTTTTAAATGCCCCTGTCTGGTGTGAGAGGCCAAGTTGCAGGGAAGTGCACCAAGTACTGTGCATGCATAATGAGTTTATACACGTAGGCGTCTCCCAATCTGGCGTCACGTGCATGCACATAATGAGTTGTAGCACCTACTCATTATGCACACCAGAAGTATTTTCCTGGTAGTGATGTGCGGGTCAGGTCTTTCCCGACCCCCAACCGTTTGCCACCCACACCCGGCCGAGCCCGACTTGCGGGTTCCTTATATAGATCCAAGCTGACCCGCCCCTCCGATGATGTCACAAAAGTGGCGGGGCAGGCAGGCGCACGTCTATAAAAGTTCAACCTGGAAGTCAGAAGCCAGCATTTGTAAGGTCGCAGGGAGAGTAGTCAGAAGAGCTCAACCCACACCTGCTCCGCGACCCGGAAAGGGGGGTGCGAAGTTTGCCCTAACCCATGGGTATCGGGCCGGCCTGCACATCACTATTTCCTGGTGCTGGTAGCCTAGCACTAGATGGGGGGATTTAAATAAATAATCATTTTCCCCAACTGGAGTGGGGACCTCTGGTGGAGGAAACTGTTTAAGGTGACAGTGCCCTTTAAGGTGAAGTCGGATCTTGGTCCGATTTGGCCACCGATGTGCAGGGTCAAATTGGGTTTTATCCAATTGTTGGCCCTGGGGACAAAGATCAGATAATGTAATGGGGCCTACAGAAGACCACCAGATGAGGAATACATCAACAATGTAGTCAGGATTTTTAAACCTGTCTGATTAATATCTGACCTGTTTTCAAACAGATATCAGTTGCTGGGACTGTTACACAAGCCAATATACACAATATTCATATACGTAAACTATATGTTTGATATACCGTTCTACAGCTCTGTGGAATAGGATGGAGCTTTATAAATATCCTAAATAATACAAATCACTGTCATAGTCTTTGCAAACTTTATTTACAGTTTGGTGCAAACTATTTTCCTAGTATCCATCATTTCTGTCTAGTTCTTTTCCTCGATTATATTTACCATACAATGGGGCTAAAGCAGACCCCCTTGTCAATAAATTGGGAGCTTGTACACATTTTTTGAGTATGATTTATGAGTTAAAAACTCTTCTATTTTAGCACAAAGCCCACCCAATATTGCAAATTTCATATACATACTTATCTCCCCTCAAATGTGAACGTTTTACATCATTTCAATAAATATGGAAGCATGCACATAGGTACAGTCAGGCTTTATGTACATAGAATGGGAGCCTTATGAATTCTGGGAGATTGCTTACTCACTGGGGTCACTGAGCCTAGAAACTGGATTGTAATTTATACACCATACTGGAAGAATAAAATATCAGTTGGTGGATCTTAAAATGCTTTTATGAAGCACAGATGCACTGGTTAGATATATTGAAAATTAGTTCTAGGCACTAAGGGCCCTATTTATAAAGTGTTGAGGTAGGAATGTTTATTACCTCTGCATACATCCCCTTGTTTCCATCAGTCTTGTCATCACCTATTTATAAAGCTTATTTAAAATGTTTCTGTGGAAGTCAGCTCAATGGCAAAATACTTGTTAAAGTACTAATGGAGTTGTCATTAGAGCAGTAAATGTCATTGAAATGTTATTTCTAGTTACAACCGTTTTTCTCGTTTCACCTTTTTTTTTTAATATAAAGAACTTTAACTTTGCCCAAAATATCAGAAAGGTCTGAATTATGACTTTATTAAAGGTCGCATTTTAGTGGTATTAGAGCTTTTTGAAACCGTGAATAAACTCTTTTTCTCTAAAACCATGAATGCCATGAAAGTTGATCCAAATATATGTATATACAGTATAAAGTATGAATGGAAAAAAACACTGAACAATGCTCTTTAAAAATATAAATATCTCTAAAAGTTTTTCGGACAATTACTAGTGAAAAAAAATCTGAAAACCTTTAAGGGGCAGGTTTATTAAGGGTCGAATTGAAAATTCGAATTCAAATTTTTTTTTTTTTTATGGTCAAAACTCTCAAATTCGAATTGTGAAATCCAAACTCGATTAGAGTTTTAATTTGAATTCTAATTTCAAGATTTATCACAATCTGGCCCTTTAAGAACTCAAATTCGAATATTCGCTACCTAAAACCTACCAAGTTCATGTATAAGTCAATGGGTGAGGTCCAGGGACCAATTTGGACATGTTAGTAGCCTTCCTGACATTCGAGTTTTTTTCGGAGAAATTCAAATTCGATTTTTAGGTCGGGAAAATTCATCCGAGTTTTTTTTTTTATGAATAACCCCCAGTCCAATTTTGAGTCTATTTAAATTAGAGTTTTAAAAACCTCACATGAATTCCAAATTCGACCTTTAATAAATGTGCCTCTAAAAGTCTCAATGGTTAAAAGAAAGTTTAATAGGATCAGTGCAGCTCCCACTGACTTTTATAGAAAAAATACTATTTGTGAAAAGAAAGGAAATCTGAATGTTAGTAAAAGGGCCACTAAACTATGCGGCAGATTCACTAAAGGGAGAAGTGGCTAACGCTAATGACTTTTTGCCAGCGTTGCCACCCGCAGGGACATTGCCAATTCGCTAACATGCACAGGCGCCAATTCGCTAGCGAAACGGGACCGTCACTAGCTTTCATTCGCACACTATCGCCAGGCGACTTTTCACTCTGGCGAACGATTGTTTCCCTGAAAATACACTTAAGTGTGGATTTTACTGAACGTTACCTCTTTCGCCACCTCAGACCAGGCATGATCACTAGCGAATTTTCACTAGCCACAAACGAACGCTATCAAATGCTTGCACTGCCGAAGTAACGTTAGCGAAAAGTCGCCAGCGTTCGGCGCCCAGGGCGCAGCTTCGCATTTTAGTGAATTCGACCTTTAGTGAATCTGCCCCTATATCTGCAATTAACCCGAACCAAAAGAACAATGCTTAACATGGAGAATGTCTGTATGTAGTATAGATTGTGTTTTGCTACTTGTCTTGTCTATATCATCACTATTTTGTATATATCGGAGTACATTCTGTAAAGGCACACAACAATGTTCCATCAATGTTTAACAACACTAGAATTTACATAATGTATTTTTTAGGTGAATGGCAAAAAAAATGGTCACATTGAGAATTATTATGGTGGATATGTAGCAACATGGTAGCGCTTTTCTCTGGTCTCTATATGCATAAAATCTATGTTACTAAAGCATAGTCTTATACAGGTTAGTTTGTGCTACATCCACTACTTGGAATTTTGCACCTGATTGTAGAATACATTGAAAGCAATGTAGCGACAGATGCAAAAATTGTTCTTGGTCTAGTAAACTATCCGATGTTTGCTTTGAGACAGCATGATTAATAAATGATATTTGTAGATTCACTGCTATGGGTCAAATAACAAGTTTACTTCCAACATCTTTTCCTTTAATTTACTCCCATTCTTTTTAACCTGAGGCTAGTGTGGAACTGGTATAATGCCGAAACTGGTCACACTGGGTAGTCTGGGAGAGCAAATATATTCTGTTGCTGCCAGTCAATCATACAAGTGCAAGAGAGCTGGAGCTGGTTGGGGGTGGTAGATGGAATTACAGTTGCATACCAGTCACTTGTTAGTTTATGCATTGCATTCATCAGTCACAGCGGTCCCTACCAGCACCATATTTTACAGCTGGAACATTTTTGGAGCAATACATTTCTGTATAGTACATTGTTCTTTGCTTTTTCTTTTGTTAGATGGGATATACAGTATGCTTTCAAGAAGCTGAATAATGGGAGGCATTTGCCAATAAGCACTTCTGGAATAGATATAGAGAATGTTTACTAAGGAGTGAATGGTGTAGGTGGCAGTACCTGAAGAAATATTCTCAGGCCAAGGGTGAGAGAAATGGTGGTGTAGGATAGAGCGGCTGGTTTATTATATTTTATTTTCACTTAACCCACTCAGCATTGGTTCCCCCATTTTCTTTTCTCTGAGTAGGTATTAAGTTATTTGTATTTAATGAAAAGGGGAGGTCTTATAAACCCCTCCAGTTCAACGCCATTGTCCCAAATAGGGTAGGGGTCAAGGGACCCAGCACATTACAACATTCTACAATCTTCAAAACCAGATTTCTCAGGAGCTATTGATTTCAGTACAGTTATGGGACCTGTTATACAGAATGCTCCGGATAAGAGATATTTCTGTATTTTTATCTCCATTCCTCAAAGGGGAAGTAAAGTCTAAAATAGAATATAGATGGCCATAGGCACACAGATCCTATCATACGAATCGAGGATTCGTACGATTTTTGGATTGTGTGTGGCGTGTGCCGACATCTTTCGTCCTGCGGAGATCGGTCGTTTGGTCGATCGGTCAGGGTTGTTTTTGACCCGACCGATCCCGCCAGAGCACATTGCGCATCGTAATCGGATCGTTCGGCCATACGGACAATCAGATTACCTCCGATATAGCCATGCTCATTAATGGCATATCGGGGAAATATCCGCTCGTTTGGCGATGTTGCCAAACGAGCAGATCTTTGCGTCTATGGCCACCTAAAGGCTAGAAATGCTGTATTTTGTATACTAAACATAAACATGAATTTACTGCACCACAAGGTTAATTTTCTACTACATGGGACATTACAGAGAATTGTACCATTTAAATTAAGTTCAGAGTTCAGAAGGAATTCTGCTGCAAACAACAAGCATCATGTGGGCACCCACAAAATATACAGTGGATTTTGCACAAGCAAATTTTTGGAAAGCCTGTCTGTAGTATAATGTTCATGCAAGTGTTCCTACATAGTTTTTTTTAGCAACTATAATTAAACTACTATAACTGACTAAGCTCTTTCATCATCATGACAGTGTTAGAATTCCCATATGGAGTTATGAAGCTGAGACAGCGACCCTTGCTGTCTCTCACCCAGGAGTCCATGTGACAGGAATTGATTGATTGAACCTAAATGGCCGTTATCACAGATATCCAGTTACATGCCAACCTCAGGTCACTGTAACGACAGTGACTACTGAACATGGTGTTTTCACTTATTCTCTAGTTCAGCATTAAATGTGGCTTTATACGCTGTAGCCAATTACACTAAAACTCTGCTTATATTCTGCTGCAATTCAGTCCAGTGCTAATATTAAGCGGTATGGAGTCACATGTTTGCATTGCTGCTCCAATAGTAAACTGAGAGGCATCTTGCTGGTCACCCTACAGCTCTGATAGCCAACATTCAGCATATGGCCAAAAGGCTCGCTGTTTCTAAAGGTGGCCATACGCAGGCAGATAAAACTGCCAATATCTGTCCTTTAGACCAATTCAGCAACTTATCTGCCCGTATATATGGCCGATATCGATCAGGAAGGTTTAATTTTTCCGGCGACTGACCCGTCGGAGCCCATTGCTCCTCGTTGTAATCCGTTCGTTTGGCCCCAGGGCCGAATGTTTGGATTACCCCGATATAGCCCTGCTGTTGGTAGGCATATCGGAGAAATGTTGCCAGATGAGCGGATCTCTTCATGTATGGCCAGCTTAAGAGACACAGTTACTCTAACCAATCAGGTTGCCTGCTCCAGTCATACCATACGCTATACTAACTCTACCCAGGAGAAGTCCATTGGACTGGTAAATTATTAAGGCTTTTATAGTTATAGTGCCTGTACATCACTTAATTATTCTAAATAATGTTTAGTAAAAGAAAGTGTAAATTAGGTTGTGTTTCTATTATTTAAGGAAAGGCATAATCACTGGGAGGGGTGCCCATTTGTTAGGCACCCCCTCTGCTTATAATCACTAGCCTCAGACCTGGGCCAGTACTGCTCTTCACTGACAAATGCCCTGCCTTGGGGTTCTATCATAGTGTGTGCTATGCTACCAGCTGTCCTTGGGATCATTACTGTAAGTCTGTAACTCTGGGCCAGTGCACATGCTCACTAAAGTAAAACTTCTTCATAATAACGTTTACTCTTCTGCTCATGTGCACAGCACACAGCAGTTGTAAGGGATCCCTTGAAGCATCAATAAAAGTACAGCATAGTGATTACTAGCATAGTGCCCTGGGCTACCACATTTTTCCACAAAGAGGAGCACCGGCCTGGGATATTAAGTTAATGATAATGATTACTGGGGGTGCCTGAAAATAGGTACTCAGTGATTATGACTGTCTTTCACCTTTAAAGCAGTACTAATGTTTATGTTTTGGGCTTTTGTACCATCCCAAGACAAACACGTCCTTTAGCAGGGAACATATGTGCCTCTGAAGATGCCCCTGTAACTCCCCATATTCTTTTCTGCTGATTCACTGCACATGCTCTGTGCTGCTGTCACTTACTGAGCTTAGGGACCCACTCACAATATACAGTACACATAGAATAGAATGTCACAATATAAGGCTGATTAGTAATTAATACAGATTACAACATGGCAGCAAAGAACTCAGTGCAACTAGCATCAGAATTTAATAATCAGCCCTGTAGCATCAGCTTATATTACAGACAAACCTCATTTTCTGCTTTATAATTTGTGATGACCTTTAAGCTTAGCTTCTCAACAGCTGCTCAGAGCCCACTGAGCATGTGAGTATAACAGACACTTTCTAAGATGGTGACCCCCTGTGACAAGTTTAAAGTCCTGGATCATTGCTGCTATTATAAAGCTGAAACTTTAGGCTGGTGCAATAAATTCAGTAGATAAAATATGGCATTTTTAGCCATATTCATTAATAGGGTTTATTTGTACTTTAAGCCATTAAATGTATAATTATTGCTTCTAGTGTCATTTGGCCTAGTTACTATGAAAGTGATGCTGGCTAAACTTGCAGTTTGGGTCTTGGCAATGGTTTCTTAATTCTCTGGCCCTGGAATGTACTTAACATTATATTAATCATACACTTGCAGGGCTTTCAACTATTTAGGAGAACCTTGGAAGGCCATATCCTTTTTTTGTGCATCTGAGAATAGTACATACTTACATTATACTTTAGTCCGAAGTGTTCCCACAATCCCCTTGTACATCTTTATTACCTTCCATAGTGCTCCTGGTCTAAAGGCCAATGTTGCATAAAATCTTGAGGTATATGGATACCTCAAAGTGGTTAGTAATGGATTGCTTCATGAACTAGGCAAGACTAATAGCAAGAGTAAAGTTGCTGAACAGATTGTACCCACTGCTGTTTTAAAATGACAATTGCTGAGAGCCTGAGACCCTTGTTATATGGGGTGTGCAAAATCCTCAGGGCTGCAAAGAGGTCTTCCAAGGTCATAGATGTAGGACTTTGGACATTCTGGTCACACAATGTGATGATGCTATATGATCTCATATTCCTAGGAAATATCTACTGTCCCTTGTTTGATTCTTTAGAAGTTGCATTTAAAGTATTATGTTTATTACACGTATCAGAAAAGTGACATTTCTGTGTAAATAGCTATATTTACACATACAGTATATATTTATTTAGAGAGAGCGAAAGCAAAGAAGGGAACACTTTGTATATAAATGTAAAATGATAACTTTTCATGCTAATTACTACACTGTTAGTGTTCTAGTCCATATGAGGACACTGGCCACTTCTACCTCATTGTTGGCAAGTGAGTGCTGGCCATCCAGAGCCTGTTCAAATGTCAGCCTAAATATAGTAGGCAGGGTGAGAAGGTCAGCTGTGTTTGTGTATTAAAAGCAGTGGGAAAATGTAACATAATAAGCAATTTGCTACAGTCAGTAGAAGCAATTACATTAATACGCAGGTGTAAATAATTGAGAAAAAGCTGTTTATTTCATGTGTCTTTTACAGAGAGGAGTTGGGTGCTGCAGTCGTATAAATATGGGGCTTAAAATAAGAAACAAAGGGGAATATCACTATAAAGTCAATTATTTTGATATTTGATCTATTGGTCCATTGGTAAGAAAGATGAGGAGACACCCTAGGGAATTCTTTTCATGCCATTTCAGTCTAAAGTAGCTCCCTTCCACATGCCAATTGCCCCTCGGGATATCCTCCCAGCAAAGGAATGTTAACTTAAGCAAGGCCTTGGCACATATGATTCAAGGAGACAACAACATGTTTAAAGATATTAAACTTTAAAAACCAGTGTGTTTTGTTTAAAGTTTTAGATGTAATCATTTCCTTACCGCAAAGGCAAGAGCCTGTCATTTATTTCAATCCATCAGCCTGTGGGAATCATTTATTCTTGTAAGTGTCTGATTTTAACTGGGAGACACTTGCCAAGCCAGAATTACGAAGTGACACCGGATACATTGCACTAAAACGATGCAGTTCACCTCGATTGGTTTATTATACAAAGTAATTATACTAATTATAACTTATGTATTTCATTATATAATATAAATAATTTGGCTTGCAAAATCTTATACAAATAGTAAGGGGCCACTATAATGTAAGATCTTCCTGGTAAACTGTGCTTAGTGGAACATCTATGCTGATATAATTCTATCTACCTATCTGTCTGTCTATCTATCTATCTATCTATCTATCTATCTATCTATTATCTATCATCTCTCCATCTATCCAGTATCTATCCAGTATCTATCCAGTATCTATCCAGTATCTATCCATCTATCTATCCATCTATCTATCCATCTATCTATCTATCTATCTATCTATCTATCTATCTATCTATCTATCTATCTATCTATCTATCTATCTATCTATCATCTATCATTATAGGGGGGAACTCCACACAAACATAACTTAAGCTTTTGGAAAAGTAAACATAATTTCAAGCAACCTTGCAATATACATCAATTAAAAAATATGCAGACTTTCCATGATTTCTATTGATTTGGAACAGTTCCCTAAGCCTAGCCCCCTGCTCTTCTGCTGATGTCTCTGACTACTTTGATGAGCTCAGCAACATAGAAAGAAATCACCAGCGCTTGATCTAACTCACGCTGTGGCATTGAGCAGCTGCTATAAACACCATTGTGCCAGTTCTCAGTCTAACCCACATTCTGGAGTTGACCAGCTCCTATAAACGATAAAAAGCCAATATTTGTACATAAAAAGAAAGAGAAAATTTGCCAACGCACAGTTTGCCTTTAAAAATAATTATTACAATAAAATGAGGTGTTAGTACCGCACTTTAGCCAGCAGCTGGTCAACGCCACAGCGTGAGTTAGATCGAGCGCTGGCAATTTCTTTCTGTGTTTCGTGTACATATTGTAGCCAAATATTGCCAATAGCTGCCAATCAGCCTTTAAAACAGGGAATTAGTTATAGATGTCGATCACTATAGCCCCTGAGTTAAGGGGAAGTGCAACAAACAAGGGAAAGTTGTGCTCACCACTATTTTTAAAACCATTAGGCGGGGGTGCAATGAGGCTGTGACCACAAAATACATATAGTCAAATACAAGAGTCCTCTGCACTCAACCCATTATCAATATATTTAAGACAGCGACATTTTGTGCATACTGCTACTAAAAAATGCCTTACCCTTTAAACAAAACAGGGATTGTTTGTCCATATATTGCAATATATCCAAGCTGGCCAACTACGTCAAAGTCATCCCATATCTGGCCAGTCCTATGCTCAATTTTATCTGATTCATTAAGAATTCTATTGCTTCATTATACATTTTACAAAGGGACTTGGTTTTACCTGCAACTTAACTTGCTGCTTTCAAAGTAAACCTCCATACTTGGCTGCCCTTTTATTAGACACCAGTGGGATCACCTGACTATAGCTGGGAAGGGTGGGAGCTACAACATGGAGCTGGTCACTGCTCCTGTATAAACTATAACAAACAAGGGAAAGTTGTGCTCACCACTATTTTTAAAACCATTAGGCGGGGGTGCAATGAGCCTGTGACCACAAAATACATATAGTCAAATACAAGAGTCCTCTGCACTCAACCCATTATCAATATATATATAAGGGGAAGTGCACCATGGTCTTATTATTCAGTCACATTGTCTACTTGGGGACTTGATTTTAAATGCACTACAAATGTAAAATGCTAATAGAGAAGGAAGGTAATTATTCACAGTTGTTTTCTGGGGCCTACTAGATCTCCTGAACTAAGGATAAGTGCACTGTGGTCTTATTACTCAGTCACATTGGTTGCTGGGGGACTTGATTTGCACTACAAACTTATAATGCTCACATAGTGTAGCACTCACATTCAATGAGGGGCCTTGACGTGGCACATGAGCTTACATATTTTGGCCAAAGTGTGGCACTAACACCTCATTTTTTTGTAATAATTATTTTTAAAGGCAAACTGTACGCTGGCAAATTTTCTCTTTCTACTTTGCTGAGCTGCCTGACTAGTTACTTTGTATCAACAGCCATCTGTCATTAGCCTGCATCCTCCAAATCCCACAATTCCCTGCACTCGTGATTTCAATAAGGAATGGAACATCACAGTGCAATGCATTGTGGGTTATGTAGTTCCTGCATGCTGTCTGTAAGCTGTGGAGAAGTGTTTAGTCCTTCCTTCCCTGCCAGGATTTCAAATGATACAGAAAGAAAAGAATTGTTAAACAGCTGGCATTTATTCATACTGTACTTTTTGAAGAAACAGTTAATTGATGGGTATATTAGGGGTTTCTGTGTTATGTGGGCCTCTTTATCAAATTTTGCTTTGGAAACCGGAGTTCCACTATCTATCTGTCGGTCTGTCTATCATTATGTATCTATCTATCTAGGCTATAGGGGTCTTTTGTATACAGGTATGGGACCTGTTACCCAGAATTCTCAGGACCTGGGGCTTTTCGGGGAATGGATGTTTCTGTAATTTAAATCTTCATGCCTTAAGTCTACTAGAAAATCATATAAACATTAAATAAACCCAATAGGCTGGTTTTGCTTCCAATAAGGATTATTTATATCTTAATTGGGATCAAGTACAGGGTACTGTTTTATTATTACAAAGAGAAAGAAAATCATTTTTAACATTTTGAATTATTTGGATAAAATGGAGTCTATGGGAGATGGCCTTCCCATAATTCGTAGCTTTCTGGATAACAGGTTTCTGCATATACCTGTATAATAAACCATTTCTAATCTAATGATAGCGTCCCTTTAATGGATATAAAAGCAATTTGCTCCCAGGAAACACAAAGCATATTATTTGATTTAACCCACTGTTTAACACTTTAAGCACCATTTCCTTGTGGTATGGATGGAGCAGTAATGGCTGATCAGCAAACATTAGTAATTGATAGTGGAGACAGAAACTTTTGAATCCGTTATTCTTTTAGTTAAGAAGATCTGAGCCTCTGTATTTCCCTCAGTAGCTCTGCATCCTCATTTCTGCTGATTCACAGCACATGCTCTGGGCTGCTGCCAGTTACCTGAAATTAGAGACCAATATTCTGTGTATAAAGAATGGAAAATGCACAATAGAATACTGGTTTGTAATAAGCTCATATTTACATTACTTTGCAGCATAGAAACCAGTGGTTCTGTATATAGATTAAGTAATAATGACTCATGAACTTCAGGCAGAGCCAGGCCAACTAGTATTAGCACCAAAGTCTATATTTTTGCCAGCCCTTCAGACCCCTCAGACTCTGGCAGTCCTCATGCCCCACCCTGGTCAGCATGACCCCTGGCTCTGGCTTCCCTGGTCTTCATTTCCCCCAGGCCCAAGCTATTGCCACCTTGCCTTTCCCAAACCCCATTGCTGCACCCAACAGATGCCTTGCCTGCCTACCATAGTTCTTACCTTGACATACTGTATGCTACTATTACAGATGTAACTTCAAGTTCTGCTAATGTTTCAATAATTTATGATGACCACCAAGCTTAGCTTCTGAACAGCAACAAGCCTAACAAGATCAAAGTAGGGGAGCTCCTGTGGACAGGTTTGAGGGCACAGATCATTTCTATGATGTGGCTGCAGAACATCTGGACTGATACAGTAACTTCAGTATATAAAATACAGCATTTCTAGACAGATTCTCTTTCTTCATTGCAGCCTATTAGCAAAAGTTTTGGGGAGGGACTGATTCTGCCTCTCAGGGCATGATTTCCTGTTAAATTGAGAAATTATATACACAAATAGACAACAAATAATTTGCATTATAGAGTGCGTTTCTACACCTTTGTAACATTAACACAACTGATTCAGCCTATATTAAATCAGGTTTATTTCTCCATCAAATCTAGAGAAATGGGACAAAATATTAAATTACTTGCCAAGATCGTCCTGTCCAAGTATAAACCTAAAATTCTGGCTCTCCTTCAGGGTACTGCAAAGATCTTAACTGACTACGAGTATAAAATATTTGTTAAAGTCACAAATTCAATTTTTAAGTGGTGTAACATTGTGCTTCCAGCATCCTGTCCAAAAATTCACAAAACTGAGGTCCTTTTAGAAGATTTCTACTTTTATTAGTGTACTCTATAACAGAGATCACTCCACACCAAAGGCTTTAAAGAATAATACAGACATGGATTTGCGGCGAATAAATTTGCCAGGCATTGATTCACTGTGAATTTTCGCTGCCCACTAATGTTTTAGTGAAACTGCGCCAAAAATTCACAACGAAAAATCCACTGCAATGAAAAAAATTGTTGCGCGCATAAAAATTGTTGCATTGCATTGTTGCATTTGGACAAAAAAAATTCGATAGCGTCAAAAATTGTCGCGCATCAAAATTATTTTGACGCCCAATGCGTTTCGCCAGATTTGCCCATCACTATAAACTAGTAATACCAATAACACAAAGCAATAAGTTACTGATGGATGGAAGTGGGGAAGGAAGGAATTCTTGCCTTGAAGAGGATATAGAGCAGGAATAAGAATTTGTGGAAAACTGGCTCTTAGTCTGCTTAGAACCTTATAATTATACCTTTAATAGAAACAATATTGGGGGTGGACTTGTTTATTATAATCTCAGTTTGAGTGACACAATGAATTGACATCCAGTGTTTCCAAAACTGAGGTCTAACTGAGGGTCAAAAGACCACGCTTGGTGTTCTTGGTTTCACAACAAAAGAAAAGGATGAAGGTGTACAACACAAATCTGGTGAAGCTTTGTCTCTGTCATTAAAGTTTGGTTGCAAAAGCTCCTTGGTGGCTGATTTTCTATTTTGAAGTGTTTTGTGTGTGTCATTCTAATTTAATTGTGATTTTAAATGCACAAGGCATGCAGCTGCAGTTGGGAGCATGCATCTAAATGAATTGCTACTATGCAGTGCAGAATATAAATGTAATAATAATAATAATAATAATTGGTCAAACAGAAGAACACATCTGTAGTCTTATATAATCTGAGGTCTGAAGGCTGTGAAGACTGAACAAGGACCTCCAAGACATTTTATTCCCCCATGACTGCTCAAGAACCAGTGTCGGACTGGGGGGGGGTTCAGACCCCCTGGGGTTGCCACATCAGAGGCCCGCACAAACCCTTCCCGAGCCACCTGCCCCATCACCAACTTCAAGGATCCCCAGCCACAACCCTCCTCCATACACCTCCCCGCCCTTGACCAGCACCTACCTGCTTTTCTTCTGGTGGGGAAGAGTTCAGGGATCGCAGAGCCTGCAGGGCCCACAAGGGCCGGGGTCCACCGGATTTTTCCTGGTGTCCCTCCAGCCGATCTGGTCCCTTGCCAATATAGGAACCGGGTAACAATATACTCTTAGTGGCTCATTTGTTTCTATACTCTGATAATTAAAATGATTCTCATCATAAAGTTATTAAAATTAAAACAAAACTGAGTACATGCTCACAGTCTATTTAGCATGGATGGGATCCTGTAACATCACACATTGTTCTAGAAGCAGTAGGGACTCGGGAGCATTGCCAGTGTGTTACCAAACACCCTCATACTTAATTAAATCCCTGAGCTGCTCTTTCACAACTGATTCTGCCAAGATTATTTACTTTTCACCTGGGCTGCAGAGAGATGAGCCCGTTGCTACTGCCTCCACCCACACAGTCAACAGCAGCTGTTTCTTTCCACACTCTATTCTGTTCTCTCCCCTCAACTGCTTCTATATATACTGTTACCAAGAAGCTGGCAAAGAGGGGCAGCGTAAACACTAATATGTCAATTGTTATTGTGCATGGACCTTCAATTTTGGCCATATTCATATTTGCTGATTCTCATGACAGCATATAGATTTCCTTGTGGATTGTCAGGCTTCCTCGCAGCTAAATTACACTTTCCACTTCAAGTCTTTGTTACGTTCTCGAGTTGCTTTATCAAGCCATCTAATTAAGCTTCGCCAAATAACAAGCAAAGGTGTGAAAACCATCTTCATTTTGCACTAAAGGTCAGGATGCTAAAAATGTTGCATTCCCTTTGGCGCTGTAAGCTTTTCTGGGTGGTGAGATGGGGTCACAGATAGGAAAAGGTTACCCACAGCACGAAGAATCCAGGACAAAAACAGAAAGATGAGGAAAATCGGTTGCTTTTATTCATGTAACAATTTAAATAAAGTTTGACAATGTGGTATTAAAAGACTCAATTGAAGAATAATACATTGGAGACAATCAGATGTTTTTGTTTATTATTCAACAAAGAGTAGATGTTTCAAAGCTTATTGCTTAATGTTTACTTTGGGTCACTGCAGTGGTGCAAATCAAATCACTGTTAGGGTCAGGGCACACGCTCAGATTCGGGGAGATTAGTCGCCCGGGGACAAATCTCCTCTTCTTCGGAGCAACTAATCTCCCAGAACTGCCTCCCACTGGCTACAATGTAAATTGCCGGCAGGATGGCACTCGGAGCTCTTCGTTTTCCAAAGCCGCGGTTAGCGACTTCAGAAAACTAAGCGCTCCGAGTGCCATCCTGCCGGCGATTTACATTGTTCTGCCAAAAACCAACTAATAGGTCAACTTAAAGCAACTTTAACTTAGCCACAGTTGCATTTCTAAGGGTCAGGGCACACGCTCAGATTTGGGGAGATTAGTCGCCCTGAAGAAGAGGAGATTTGTCGCCCGCGACTAATCTCTCTTAATCTGAGTGTGTGCCCTGACCCTTAGAAATGCAAGTATGACTAAGTTGCTCTAAGTTGACCTATTAGTTGATATATAAACCTACATGTATATATATATTTTCACATGTGCACACTAAATACAAAAGGACCAGCCATTTGTATTGATACAGCAGCAATTTTCAGTTCGTTCATTTTTTCAATTCTACTTTAATTTTTTTCCCTTACAATTACAAATCAATGGCACAAATATGTTTATGTTATTGCATTCGTCCCTGGTGGCACAAAAATATGGTCACAGGTCTCTGCTTTTAATCCAGAAGTGAGTTCTTCATCTCTTAGCTTGAACTTTACTTCTATTGTCTTTAAAGTTTCATGCTTGCTTCAGACTTATCCTTTGTTTATATCTTCACTAGTTAAAGGAACAGTAACATCAAAAAATAAAAGTGTTTTAAAGTAATGAAAATATAATGCAGTGTTGCCCTGCACTGGTAAAACTGCTGTGTTTGCTTAAGAAACACTACTACTGTTTATATAAATAAGCTGCTGTGTAGCAATGGGGGCAGCCATTCAAAGGAGATAAGCTCAAGTTACACAGCAGATAGAAGATAAGCTCTGTCTGTCTAATGGTGTTATCTGTTATCCATTCGTTAACCTGTGCCATATAGCCGTTTTTCAATTTCCGCCATTGCTCCACAGCAGCTTGTTTATATGAACTATAGTAGTGTTTCTGAAGCAAACAGATCAGTTTTACCAGTGCAGGGCAACACTACATGATATTTTCATTACTTTAAAACACTTACATTTTTTGGTGTTACTGTTCCTTTAACATACTGTACCTTGTGAACCAACTGAATGAGGTCATTGGAAAGGAATTGATTTACTGAGAGTGTGGCGAAGTATCAACCTCAGTCAATCTAGAACTTTAGGGTTCAAGCAACCCTTTATCATTTATTGACTGCTCAGGGCCTCCCTTGTCAGTTAATAAGGCTACAGATATGTGAAAACATTGTTGGAACATTAACACTGCTGTTGTTCCCAGAATAAGTAGGACAGAAAGTAAGTGTTGAAAACCTCACAGCAATATTTTCCAGGAATATCTCACACAACAAAGACTTTATCCCCCAGTTCCCGCTAGCTAACCTTTAGGATTTTGGCCATTTCCTACCATGGTCCCCCTGGGTTCGGGTCACCCCTAGTGGTTGTGACTAATACAATGTATCAAAAATGTTTTGTTTAAAACTTTATTTTTGATACATTGTATTAGTCACAACCACTAGGGGGCATTGTTAATGTGGGTATTTAAGGAAGTTGCATTTTGCAGTTTTATACTTTGTCAGCTTGAAAAAGTAGCAGAAGGTCCGAAATGTTGCTGTGCCAGATGTAATTCTGAAATAAAGGTGGTTTTACTGTGATATGGGAGTGCTGCTATCTATTTTGGATGTTAAGTATTTTGGCAAAAAAATGCTTTGGGATTGTGAAATTTTATTACATACACTGCGAACGTTTGCAAAAGCTGTTTGGTCGCAAACTTTGCAAGGAAGTCTTTATGGTCTTTAATCAGTCAAAAATGGCGCAATCATGGTCGCTAACGGTCGCAAGCATCTTTCAGAATGTTTCTTGCGCTAACGAAGCATATTGATTTCCCCGTTAAAAGTCGCTGTTTCTGAAAATATTTGCACAAACACTAAATCCCTAATAAAACAACAGATTAAGGATTGTGCATTGATCCATCACCTCTTTTGTTTGTTTCCTTTTTTTTATGTCTCCTTTTTTTATATAAACCATACTCATGTGTAACTGCAATTTCACATTTTCTTCACATTGTTTCATTATGGTGCTTTTCTGGTGTTCTTTGGGAATCTGTTCATACTGAATTGTACGCTCAAAATTAAGTTTTATGTTAATACAACTAGTCTTAGCTTGTATTAAATTGCTCAAATGGGCGATTTGGGGAAAAAATAGCAAAAATCAGACCTGCTTTCATTTTGCATTGTGCATTGTCTAACTCCTAGTTATACTCTACTGCCCACTGCTTCCAGTTAGGAAAGACAGCCTTTGTAACAGAATGTAATACAGTAATTCATGTAAGCTTGGTCAGAGGTGGTTATAGGCCTTTTTAACATTTGCCAGCACTATAACAGCATACATGTCTGAAACAAGATCCATGTTTACTTCAGCTAGAAAACAATGATAAACAGACACATAGTAGATCTGAATGACTTAATGACATCTCACAGTCCCCCATGGGATCTGCCACCTTATTAGATGTTATTCTTCGACAGCTTGTATAACATTGGAAAGTAAGAGAGAGAACAAGCCTAGATAGACTGCTAATCCACAGAAACAGTAAAAATACACATACTATTCCAGGATGAGCCAGAGAGACACAACCGATAAAGAAAAGCAAGTATATTATTCAACAGAAGATAATAGACCCAGTATGTTTATACTTTAATAAGGAGATTGGACCACCCTTTGCTTTCAGAACTGTTCAAGTCCTTGACATTCTTTTCATCTGATTTTAATGGGATATAGATCATTCTTCCTGAAGAACCACTCACTGTTTGGGGAAAGAAAAGGTTTATCCCCCATATGCAATAAAAGGGTGGTCAGGTGCTGTAACCCATGGCAGATAATTATATGTTTGCTGTTAAACAGGTCACATGTATGAGCTGCTGAAGATTATGTTTGTATAGACAATTATGTTTAAATTGTTATTTCTATGAATATGTGCCAGGCCTTGTACCAATATACTTAGTGCATTTCTGGTTTTGGGTAGAGGGTGGACTAAAGGCCCAAGCACAGGCCTGTGCCTCTTGCAGTCTTAGAAATCCCAGATGCAAATGTCAGACACCAAGCTTCCCTAATACTGTGTCTGTAACATTTCTATCCCATTTGAGTTATTTTAATGTATTTATTCTCTTTATGGTACACCTGCTGTAAAGGTGTTGCATTTCTGAAAGCATAGTTCTGGTTTATAATGTAAAGGATGCTTAAATCCTGCTTGGAAGTTACACTACAGTTATGGGATCAATTATCTTGAAACCTGTTATTTAAAAAATTTATTTTATTTATCTCTGTAATAATAAACAGTACCTTGTACTTGATCCAAACTAAGTTCCTTATTGGAAGCAAAACCAGCATATTGGGTTTATTTACATGATTTTCTAGTAGACTTAAGATATCAAGATCCATTTTACAGAAAAATCCGTTATCCGGAAAACCCCAGGCCCCGAA
This sequence comes from Xenopus laevis, assembly GCF_017654675.1. NCBI lineage: Eukaryota > Metazoa > Chordata > Amphibia > Anura > Pipidae > Xenopus > Xenopus laevis. The sequence goes on along the minus strand of NC_054383.1, from coordinate 108,717,945 downwards.
ACATTCTGGATAATAAGTCCCTTATCTGTACTACAATTAAATGATGACAGATGTTATTTGTGCAGGTAATATGTAATTAAGCCAGGGCAAACAAAAAGGTTAATTGGCAGCCCACGCAGGTGCACATCGTACTTACAAACATACACATATTAAAGGGGTGGTTCATCTTTTAACTAGCGTTTAGTACGTTATAGAATGGATGATTTTAATCAACTTTTTAAATGGATTTCATTATTTATTTTTTATAGTTTTTGAATTATTTGCCTTCTTCTTCGTCTGACTCTTTGCAGCTTTCAAATGTGGGTCACTGACCCTATCTAAAAATAACAAATGACTAAAAAAAAAAACTTTTTATCACTCTTCTTTCTATTCAGGTTCTCTCCTATTCATATTCCAGTCTCCCACTCAAATTAATGCATGGTTGCTAGGGTCATTTGGACCGTAGCAACCAGATTACAGAAATTGCAAGCTGCAGAGCCGCTGAATAAAAAGGTAAATAACTCAAAAACCACAAATAATATAAAATAGAAATCAATTGCAAAGTGTCTCAGAATATCACTCTCTACATCATACTAAAATATTAAAGGTGAACAAACCTTTTTACAAGTTATAGTGCATAATAGTCTAAGAAATTGTTCTATTAGGAATGACCTGGATTATTGCTCTGAGCTGTAAAGCGCCATAAATCAAAGTAAAAATGTGTAAAGAACACCATACATTTCTAGTTCTAGCACCTAGAATAAATTAACAGGTGATCAGGCCCGGATTTTGTGGAAAGGCCACCTAGGCCCGGCCCTAAGGCGGCAGGATTTTAGGGGGGCGGCATGCTGCCCAACCACACCCACATTGGTTCAAAAACACTGGGAATGCGCTGGTGATTTTATCATTTTTTAGATTTCCCGTGCCCCATTGCTCCTTTCCCCATGGAGGGGACAGGGGCAACAAACGGCAGTGGGCCTAGGGGCACCTACTATGTAAATCTGGCCCTGCAGGTGATGTAGGAATATTGTTGATACATGTACTATTTGCAATAAGCACTATGAAATAAGAAATTTGCCACAATATCACAGTATTTACCTGTGCCTTTATCATCTTGGTACCTGCATTGCTTGGGATTCAAACTGGTATATGTAGTGGATGCCATAACCTTTTCCGACATCCATAGCCTTGTCTCCAAGTAGTAGCAACCTGCTGTCCACCAGACAAGCTTATGTAATGCAATTTTTCTAAGAACTACCATTCAGTAAAAATGTAACTTTTTAAATCTGCTACCCTTTCTGCTCTAAGTAATTATTTTTATATTGTACCAGTGCTTTAGAGCTCCTTTGTGTACAGTGTGTTCTTACTGTACATTAATATAATGCAATATCATGCAAACGGCAAGTCTAAATACATTGTAATAGAACAACCAGGCACAGAAGAAAGGCAGTTACTATGCAATTCACTTGGAGTTTTCCCTGAGCAGCAAAAGGCGTGAATAAGTAAGTTCTTCAAGTAAACATAATAGTAAATTAAGGCTGTTTGGACTTGTAAGAGGTCAGATTACCCTGTAGCATGAGAGTCTTAATATGCAGGGTGCTCTCAATAGTCAGGGATATGCGATAATGTGTTAGTAAAGTGGATACTCGGGGCAGGCCTCTGCTTAATGGTAAATCCATAACCCAACATAATTGAAGGTCATGTGCGGCTTAAATATCCTCTTTCAACTATTACTTACAGTGCAATAATATTTGCAATAATACAATAGCTATAAATAGCAGTTAGTTGTAATTTTATCAGTAGTAATACTATCACAATTATAATTAAGACAAGGACATTCTCCCATTATTTCTTATCTAGGAATCGCTTCCAAGGGAAGTAGGACTGAAGGTGACAGTAGGCTGGCCAATAATGACTGTATCCTGAAACATTTTTTTTAGAGAAAACAGCCTATGCTAAGACATTTCTGTAGGCATTGTGTATGTGTGGTGTATTTTCATTTGCTGTCACTTCAAGAGCATTTGTTTAGTAGCTGGGCCTGTGTTTCAAAATCACAGGTGTCTTTTAGTAGCTGCAATTTTGTGATGGTTTGAAAATCTGAAGCAGTTTGATTTCACAGGCTATGGTTTTTATTATTTCTTGAGCTAAACAGGACAAACAGGGAGATTAAACTACTTGTGCAAGTTTTGGGTTTTATGTAATTGATGTAGTTATAATAGAAGCCCAATACACACTTTTCTTAAATGAGAACTAACGATTAACGGAAGAAGTAGCTAGAAATGCTGTACATTATGATTTGGGTTTCTTTACCAGCCCAAGGTAACCTTTTAGCAGTAAAGATCTGTGTCTCCAAAGATGCCCCAGTAGCTCCTCATCTTCTTTTCTGCTGATTCACTGCGCATGCTCTGTGCTACTGTCACTGGTGCAATATGTGCAGTAAATAAAATATGGCATTTTTAGCGATATTTAGGGTTTAGTTCTCCTTTAATTTACTCTTTTAGGTATTAGATAAGTGTTAATAAGGCTACAGTTTTAGCAATCTGAGAGTTGACTGAAGCACATTTACATGAATATTTGTCAGTATGAATTCCGTCATAAATAGATAAGCCTTTCAAATACCGAAGGTGAATTAGTCTATACTGACCGGCTTCTTTTTTAAGGATTAGTCTAAGAGGTGAGACACTGAAGTCTTCCAATAAGGGGTTCCTTAAAGAAATGGTTCACTTTTAAGTTAACCTTAAGCATGTTATAGAATGGCTAATTCTAAGTAACTTTTCAACTGGCCTTCATTTGTTATTTCTTATAGTTTTTGGATTATTTGCTTTCTTCTTCTGACTCTTTCCAGCTTTCAAATGGCCCCATCTAAAAAGCAAATGCTACAAATGTATTGCTATTGCTACTTTATTACTCATCTTTCTATTAAGGCCTCTCCTATTCATTCTCTTATTCAAATCAATGTGTGGTTGCTAGGGTAATTTGAACCCTAGCAGACAGATTGCAAACTGGAGAACTGCTGAATAAAAAGCTAAATAACCACAAATAATAAAAAATGAAAACCAATTGCAAATTTTCTCAGAATATCACTGTCTCCATCATACTAAAAGTTAATCTAAAGATGAACAACCCATTTAAAGGGATTCTGTTTTGATTTTAATGATGTATTTTCTATTTCTAAATTACACTGTTTACACTGCAAATAATTCACTGTACAATATAAAATTTAATTCCTGAACCAGCAAATGTATTTTTTTTTAGTTGTAATATTGGTGTGTAGGAGCCATCTCAGGTCATTTTGCCTGGTCATGTGATTTCAGAAAGAGCCAGCACTTTAGGATGGAACTGCTTTCTGGCAGGCTGTTGTTTCTCCTACTAAGTGTAACTGAATGTGTTGCAGTGGGACCTGGATTTTGCTATTGAGTGCTGTTCTTATATCTACCAGGCAGCTGTTATCTTGTGTTAGAGAGCTGCTATCTGGTTACCTTCCCATTGTTCTGTTGTTGGGCTGCTGGGGGGAAAGGGAGGGGGTGATGTCACTCCAACTTGCAGTAAAGAGTGGCTGAAGTTTATCAGAGCACAAGTCACATGACTGGGGGCAGCTGGGAAACTGACAATATGTCTAGCCCCATCTGTTTGCCCTTCTGAAATGGATTTCAGTGCATAATTCTGCTGCAGCAGCACTATTAACTGATACATTTTGAAAAAACATTTTTCTCATGACAGTAGCCCTTTAAATAGCCCATCTATGCTCCCTAACATTAGCTCATTTTATAATTTACATCTAACCATATCTAGGGAACCAAGGACTGATTGTCACAAACCGGTTGAGTAATTGTATCATTAAAACCAATCCTAATAAAGAGCTGCTCTCTTCTGATCTTGGTAAAGCTGTAGATAGGGCTCCATGAGTACTAGTGTAACGGCTGATCTAGTGGTTCTGTGTGGACGCCCGCTGCTCTGCTTGCAGGAACGCCTGCAGGATCCAGCTATGAATGTTTGTTGCACACAAATCTTTGTTTCGTTGTGCATGCAACACAATAACCTCACAGCATTGTGACGTCATCTCATGTGGAGCGAAATTAAAATATTTAAAGAGGCTTCGAACTGGAAATTGTTTCCCAATGTAGGTTCTGTTTGATTATAGCTCCTGGGTGAGTTTGTGATCTGATGCCTGTGTTTAACCTGTGCCTGATTATGATAATAGCTGCTTCTACAAGCTGCTTCTTGTAGCAATGAACTTATTTATTAACGATGAAAAAACATAATAGAATGAATTAACAGTCGTTTCTCTGAGGTAGCTCAACTAATTATATGATATCCCTTCCCAGTGATAAGATAAGTGAACAATATTGATTATCCCACTTCTGTGTGCAGATTCCTCCCTGGGAATGATTCTCTCATCTCCGTGATCCTCTTTTTGTAGAGGCACCCTATCTGGTCCTCAACTCACCCACCATAGGTCCTGTACTAGCGGGTTAATACCATGGGGTCCTAACTCATTTATTTCTCCTCGTTGGAGCAAATGGCTGCTAACTACCTTCTCTAAGCCTTCTTTTCACTCCTGTATCTACTATGACTGTCATCTTAGAATCACTTTTGCTAAACCTGGTCTATAATTTAACTCAATCTGGAACCCTGGGCCTGTATCCACCTCCCAGTGAGGTGAGGTTCCAGGAAAGACACTGAGCACATGGTGTTCTACCCATTTATCTTAGAACATACCAGGGCAAATTCACTAACCTGCGGAGTTGCACTAGCGCAGGCTTCGCCGCACTTCGCCAGGTGAAGTTTCGCCAGGGCGCCGCTAATTCACTGAAATCCGAAGTAGTGCTCAGGAAGGCGAAAGGTAGCGAAGTTGCGCTAGCATTAATTCGTCAAGCAAAGCGAAGTTACACTAGCGATGCCTAATTTGCATATGGCGCCAAGTTAAAGTACAATGGACGTATATGTACCAGCAAATACATTACACTACACAAGCCTGGGAAAGCTTCATCAAATAAAATAGAGTTGTTATTTTGCCCTATACATGTGCCCACTGTATAGTTTAGGCGCCATATGATAGGAAATGTAGGGGGGAAGGTGGGTACCCCCAAAAAAATTTACAATATTTTTCAGCCTATCACCCTTAAAAAAGTAAAAGACGCCTGGCGTAAGGGTGCGAAGTAGCGCTAGAGTAGGTCCACTTCGCTAGCGAATTTACGCCAGCGCCCGTTAGTAAATCGGCGAAGTAACGAAATTATGTCATGCTGGCGAATTTGCGCTAGCGTTAGGCGCTTTGCACTTTAGTGAATTTGCCCCACCATGTCTAAACAGCTAATTCTGCCTGCATGGAAAACATTGAAATCGAGGGGTCTCTCCATACAATCAAATCCCCAACCACAAACTGATGTCTTTTGACCCCCATGCAATTTCTTAATGCACTGCCATTTTTTTTCTAAACTTTTCATTATATATAAAACACCCTAGCCCACCATAACTCCTATAAGCTTCATGTGTGTCTGTGTGCTTGAATAACTGGGTGGGAGGATAATTGAGGATTTTTCACTGACAACAATTCCCAAACATGCAGACATCCTGGCTACAGGCCTTCTTCTCTTTTCTTCGAAATCTCCTTTTAGTCTAATAAAATCCATTGCTGGCAACAAGTGAGTAGAAATAGTATCAGCATACTGTCCTTTAAACGCAGTGCTTTTATATTTCCTGAAATATGTCACGGTCCCCTGGTGAACATAAAATCAGGGTTCTGTCTTTAACGGCATTAGGTAAATGAAGCCCTTTGTGGGGTTGTCCTACATGTTGTAACCCCATGCCCCTATTATTAGGGCAACTTAACCAGAACAATTAAAAATATTATATTTACAGTTTTACCTTTCTTCCCAGTTCTCTAAGTTACACCTGCATAATTCCTACATCAATCACAAAACCTGTACTGTTACCACTGTTATTTTCCTCATTTTCTCTGTCTTATAGAGCATTCTGGGAAATATACACCTTCCCTTTAGAGTCTTCCCAGCTACTGCACCACAGCATATATAATGAAAATTAACACCACCCTTTGGGCATATTTTAGATAATTATAATTTCAGGGTTATTCCAGGGTAATGATACCCAGCAATTACAGCATTTACCATCTTTTAAATCTGCCCTCTTGTTTTTATTCTTTATATTTTCTATATTTTAAGTGATTTTTTCTACATATCTCTCAAAATCACAACAAGAAGCAATTACTATATTATCAGTACATGGTGGGGAGAGAAGAGCTGAGGCATTACACATAGGTTAGGCCTTTGAGCACATTTTCTGCATTAAAAATACTTGCATGTGCAATACTGCTTTACTACATCCCTAGATGTATGGAATGTGTTTTTCCATTTATTGATGTAAAGATGTGTAAATGTATCTCTTGGCATTTTTTTATTTGATCTCACAGCATCTCTGGGAATCCCATTTGTAATCACTCATCACGTCATCTGATCTTAGGTTAAAAGTAGCAAGGCCATTTCATCAGCTGATACCCCTTACAGGCGGCACATATATCCCACATACATACAGTACACTGTACTCTGCACTGAGATTACTTTAAGGGCATTAATGTCTTCTTATGTATACAAGACTTTTATTAAAACGGATGCATTTGGCACCTCTTTATCGTGAATATTTTGTTTGAAGGCTAACTGTGTGAATGTTTACACAATGCCTGCAGATTTTAATCCACAATCTCTGATTGGCTCCTCTGTGATAAAATAGCCACTATACATCAGTTCTGACTAAACTTTAGCGTTGAACATGCACAGTTCTTCATGCCATTGGTTTTCCGTTGCTTAGCCACAAAGGGCTGGGGGAGGATGGTTCTAATTGATGACACTTTAATCAACACATGCCTTCTGCATTCTATTCCAAACTTATATTATAGGGTAAATTCACATTCTGTATGATATAGATGCACCATGCTTAATATTTTATTTTTTATGATCTTTCCTTGTCTTCATTTTTTTGGCCTAAATCTGAAAATCTGATCAGTATGCCAGGGCTGAAGGTGAGTTGCAAATTGTAGAAATAATTGATGGGCACTCCACGTCCACTCGTGAGTTAAAAGCAATGAACTTTATTTCAACCATCCTGACGCATTTCGTATAAACGATATGTAGTCATAGGCATATTTCGAGATTTATTATACCCCGAGGCTGGAAAAAGTCAGAATCTGAAAATCTCAGATCTGCCGTGGTTGTATATAAGTCAATGGGAGAGGTCCTATTTGAAAGTTTTTGTTATCTGCACTGGCATTAGCCCAAAAATCCAATTATTTTGGCCTTGTAGGGCAAAAATCCCCAAAATTTTCGGGAAGAAAAAATCTAACGATCTGGGAAAAAACTCAGAAAAAATAATTTGATTCGGATTTTCACTCGATTTTATTGAGTTTTTCCCCCGATCAAATTAAATCGAGCTTTTTAAATAGCAAATAAGGTCAAATTCTGGATTCTACTTTGGTCAGACTTTTTTTAATTAAAAAATCAGAAAAATTTGGATTTTGATAAATAACCCCCTAAATGCTCTTACAGAGCAATTGTCAGTGACCCCTATTTGAAAGCTGGAAAGAGTCACAAGAAAAAGGAAAATAATTCAAAAAAGAAAAAAATGAAGTCCATTTGGGCTAAGAATTAGTAATTCTATAACATGCTAACATCTACCTGTCACTGCTGCTTCTCATAAACACAATAATCAATGCCCAAGTGAAAGTTACAGAGCGAAGGTTCCCCCCTGTCATCGCTGTGTCTGCTTTAGGCAATATCTTTCCCATAGGTTATTCATGGGCAGTGGTGACAGGCAGATAAGGGCATTTTTCTTTGGTCTGCTATCAGATTTTTCAGTCTCAAAGCAGCAGTCAAAATACCCCTGTGCCTTGAAAAAAATTGACATGTTTAAGTGTGGAGGGTGCATTTTCTGTATATGTGAATTGTGTGGTCACATCCTCATTGCACACGTAAAATCATTTGAAGTGGTGAGCACAATTATTCCTTTTGCTGTTGGTCAATATCATTGCTGGTGGCCAGCTCTGTCATGTCAATCCCCTACAGTGTTCAATAGAAAATGTAAACATTAAAGTGAATATAGAATTGACGAGGGTGCTATTCCAATGTACATTCATTATTTATTTTTTTTAAATTCCAAGATATTAAAGCAGGAATGCCCATACTTTACTAATGTGAGGTCTACTTTTAGGGGGTTATTTACTAAACTCCAAATGCAAAAATCACAAAAAATGTGTGTTTTTTTTTTTTATATATAAAATCAAACTTTTAAAAAAATCACAAATTTTTTTGGGAATTTATTAAACCCCGAGGATGGAAAAGTCAGAATCTGATATTCCGGCATCTCAGACCTGTCAAGGTTGCATATAAGTCAATGGGAGAAATCCCAATGATGAGCATGAGATACTTTTGTTAAGTTTTCTAGTTGTATTATACCAGTCTCCTGCACCATCCCACATTAAGGATAGTGTAAATTAATGTATATCTAGTAGAGTGCTCTACCATTTACTTAGTTATTAAAAACCTTTGCAACTTTGAAAGAAGAAATTACATTACTTTGTTCTGCTACAACCTTCCTTCCATACGTACAAAATAATTTTTTCTCAGCCCACCTCTCCTCTTTTTACTTTAATAAATACCCAAACAACACAATGAACCTTACCCTATTAATCAGTTACCCGTACATGTAACCTTTAATATCTTGGAATTAAAAAAATAAATAATGAATGAATGTACATTGCAAAAGTTCTTAGAATAACACTCTCATGAATTTTACATTCACTTATTTTTAAGGTTTACTTATCCTTTAAGCAGATTGGGCCCAAGCAAAGCAAGTTGTATGTAACATAGTAACACAATGACTTAGGTTGATAAAAGACGCAGGACCATTTTTGTCTAAATTAAACCTTTCTTAGTCCATCCAAAGAAAGACAAAAAACTGAAGCAAGAGTAAGTGAACATAAGGCAACTTTGTTTTTTTAATCAACGTCTTGTAAATTGTGACTCAAAGATTAATCGTGTACATTTGTTAATGATAAGCAGTGAACCAAAACCTCATACTTTTCTATCCTCTTTGCCGTTTATAGTTCTTTTCTTGATTTTATTTTTTCTGGAACTGTGAAAGGGGGATAATCCCCTAAACTGTAAAAACAGATAAAAAGAAGTAAAAATATATCAGAATCAAAGAACTTTTTCTTGCACATTGGCCATTGCCACAATAATTGCTTTCAGGTGCCTTATCACTATTTAACTGCCCTCTGACAAGTGCCACCTGCAGGGAGAGACACAGACTGACAGTGGTGGAAGCACAAGCTAATGTTCTGCAGCAGAGTAAGGGCAGGACTCCACGGACGATTCGGCCGGAACCGATGCGCTGCGCAAAATCGGATCACGGCCGAATCGTCCGTGGAGTCCTGCCCTAATACTGAAAGATACCTATCCCTAATATCCTCCCCCCGACGTAATATCTGGGGGAGATATTAGGGGAAAAAATCTGGCATGTTGGCTAGGGATCCCTCACTTCATACTGAAATGTTGAGGAGGGGTCAACGGAATACAGATGGTTTATTTTAGGGATGCACCGAATCCAGGATTCGGTTTGGGATTTGGCCAGGATTCTGCCTTTTTCAGCAGGATTCGGCCGAATCCTTCTGCCTGGCTGAACCGAATCCTAATTTGAATATGCAAATTAGGGGCGGGAGGGAAATTGCATGACTTTTTGTCACAAAACAAGGAAGTAAAAATGTTTTCCCCTTCCCACCCCTAATTTGCATATGCAAATTAGGATTAGGATTCGGTTCGGTATTCGGCCGAATCTTTCACGACAGATTCGTTGGTTCGGGCGAATCCAAAAAAGTGGATTCGGTGCATCCCTAGTTTATTTGTTTTCACCCCTCCCCTTATGCACCTTAAATAAGCACCTTTAGCCAGCAGAGGAATGTGATTAATTGTGCTCTATGTATATGCACAGTAACCATATACCGGTGCTCATATAACAGTACAGAGGGTGAGACGGGTAAATTATTTTAGTTCTAATACTGCCCATCAAGCACATGAGTAAATAGGGAGGTAAATAAATAGATGAGCCTGATACCCATGTTACCAGCAGCTGCTAGAAACTCAAGGATATGGTGCCTAAAGGGTTAAGCATTGTAATGCTTCACATGATGCTGCTGATGGACAGTTAAAGGACAACTTAACCCTAAAAATGAATATGGCTAAAAATTCCATGTTTTATATACTGAACTCATTGCTTCAGCCTAAAGTTTCAGCTTGTCAATAGCAACAATGATCCAGGACTTTAAACTTGTCACAGGGGGTCACCATCTTGGAAAGTGTCTGCGACACTCACATGCTCAGTGGGCTCTGATTGGCTGTTGAGAAACTAAGCTTAGGGGTCGTCACTAATTATCAAGCAGAAAATGAGCTTTCTCTGTACTATAAGAGGATGCTACCGGGCTGATTATTAAATTCTGATGCTAGTTGCACTGGTTTCTGTGCTGCAATGTAGTAATTATCTGTATTAATAACTATTAGTCTTATACTGTGACATTTCTATTCTATGTGTACTGTATATTGTGAGTAGGTCCCTAAGCTCAGTAAGTGACAGCAGCACAGAGCATGTGCAGTGAATCAGCAGAAAAGAAGATGGGGAGCTACTGGGACAACTTTGCTGCTAAAGGGCTGTGGTTGCCTTGGGCAGGTACAGAAGCCCACAACATAATGTACAAAATGTATAGCCTACTTCTTTAGTTTAGCTTTAGTTCTCCTTTAAATATAGATTTTGAACTGTTTGAGCCATTTGAACCTGAAGGATTTCATGGGCTCTTTAGTGAATTACTAAGCTGTTGGGAGCACCATCACATGCTAAAGATGGCCAAGATCAGCATAAGGGCACAGCAAGTCTCTTATATAAGAACTAGGTATAGAAGACCCCCCCCAAAGCACAGTAATACCCGTAGTTACCCCCTACTCTTTAGTTACCATAGATAGGCACACGTGCTAAGGCTACTGACTTGAAGCATGAAGTATTGCGTGAAAACTATGGTAAATGTGACATTTTGTGTCCATATGAACGTAAGGCATCTACAGATACAGCACATAAAAAGAATATCATAAAATCAAACTGAGCTTACCGGACTTCCAAAACCATTTTGTAATTTTTTCAACCTGGGACCTGCAATACCTGAAAAAGAGATTACCCAAGTTAATCATTCTATCTTACATCAGTCTTAATAAATAAATCTACACAGTAAGCAAAATCATACACACATTCTTTTTAAACGGTGCTGTATAACAGTTGGAAATATAGTGCTCATTAAATAAATTTAAATTTTCAATTATTTTGGTGCATAAAAAAAGTTATGTTTGGAGTGACAACTTCTCCTGGCAGAGTTGGAGTGACCTACAGGAGTGCCAGAGTTCTGGTGGGCCCAATAGGGTCTTGAAAAATTCCTCTTAGTACTGTACATTAAACTAGTTCTTCACTTTTGATCTAACTTTTAGTATGATGCAGAGCGACAGATATTCTGAGATCATTTGCAATTGGTTTTTATTTTTTATTATTTGTGGCTTTTGAGTTATTTAGATTTGTATTTAGCAGCTCTCCAGTTTGCAATGTGGGTAATCCGGTTGCTAGGGTCCAAATTACCCTAGCAACCATGCACTAATATGAACAGGGGACTGGAATATGAATAAGAGAGGGCCAGAGTAGAAAGATAAGTAATAAAATGTAGAAATAACAATAAATATGTAGCCTTACAGAGAATTTGTTTTTTATACCCATTTGAAAGCTGCAAAGCGTAAGAAGAAGACGGCATATAATTCAAAAACTGTAAAAATAAATATGAAGACCATCTGAATAGTTGCTTAGAATTGCCCATTCTATAACATACTAAAAACTTAAAGGGGTGGTTTACCTTTAAGGTAACTTTTATTATGTTAAAGAATGACTAATTCTAAGCAACTTTTCAATCGGTTTTCATAATTTATTTTTTTATAGTTTTATAGTTATTTGTCTTTTTCTTCTGATTCTTTGCAGCTTTCAAATGGGCGTCGTTGTCCCCTTCTAAAAAAACAAATGCTCTGTAAGGCTACAAATAAATATTGTTAATGCTACTTTTTATGACTGATCCTTCTATTTAGACTCTCTCCTATTCATATTCCAGTCTCTTATTCAAATCAATGCATGGTTGCTAGGGTCATTTGGGCCCTAGTGACAGATTCCTTAAAATGCAAATTGAAGAGCAGCTGAATAAAAAGCTAAATAACTCAAAAACCTTCAATAATAAAATTTGCAAACAAATCGCGAATTATCTCAGAATATCACTCTCTGCATCATACTAAAAGTGATCTCCCTTTAAATACGCTTTAAGCCTATAAAGCCTATATAACCTCCATACCATTTGGCATGGTTTCCTTCTAATTGGGGATATCAGGTTCTGCTGTGGGCACTTAGAAGCTCTGTCCCCATAAATAAATGAATTAAATGGGCATGAAAAGTACACAACATAATATTTTGGCATTTTATTCACATATACTGTATCACATACTGTACAGGAGTATGTGATGGGAGAAAAAAACTATAGAAATATCAGTAATGTCTGTTTTGTTATCCAGAGACTTAAACTACACTGATAGTATCAGTAACACAGGATATAATAGGGGGAGACACAGAGAACTTTCTGATCCTTCCATTATTAAGATAATGACTAATGCAGGGACCAAGCTCATGGTTCTGGAATTTATATGCATGCCCGTGCATTTTAACCTTGACTCAGATCTCCGATGTGCTCCTCCTTAAGTCTTCCACATGCTAGTCAGGACATCGGAACACTGTATCTGGCTTGAACAGCAGGAATATCATCATCTATGACTGATGGATCACAGTTGGCGTATGGAGGATCCAGAATAGGACAGTGAACAAATGAAAAGAGCACGAGCAAACAATGTGAACACAGTCATCATATACCAAACCTTGATTTATTAACAAAGCATCCCATTGTTCAACCTTGTCAGATGTGTCGACCTGCTAGTTAGCATACACATTTGTTTCTTGTTCACAGCTGAACATCCATCTGCTCCCTTTGGGAAAATTCGGATGACTTCATAGGGAATGAAGGCAGATGGAACCAATGAACAGCAGTACCCAGTACTAAATGTTTCCTTGTTGATGATAACGCCTAAACACTGTCTTCTGATGACACATCCATGATCCAATCAGTTTGATGTAAATATGCATTGTCTTTTATTTTATCTTGAAAATAAATACAGTTGGAAGCTCTGGTTAACTGATGTTACAGTTAGATAAATAAACGTATGAGAATTCTATTCCCAACCAGGTCAATGGCTTGCCCATTGGTATATCTATATATCAATGTTCTCTATATTGCTGTTTTAAGCAAATGCTACACTGGTGCCGCACTAATGTATATCTGTGGCATATGATTCAGTAAACACCTGAACTAAAATAATTACAGTTATCGGATCCGTTATCCGAAAACACGTTATTCAGAAAGCTCTGAATTACGGGAAGGTCATCCCTCATAGACTTCATTTTAAACATAATTTCCCTTTTCTCTGTAACAATAAAACAGTACTAAATACTGGATCCCAACTAAGATATAATTGATCCTTATTGGGGTCAAACCAGTCTTATTAGGTTTATTTAATGTTTAAATGATTTTTAGCAGATTTAAGGTATGGGGATCCAAATTACAAAAAGCTCCCTTATCTGGAAAACCCCAGGTCCAAAGCATTCTGGATAACAGGTCCCATATCTGTACTATATCTGTTCATCAGAATGAGCAGACTGTAGCCAACCCACCATCTTTAATATCCTTAACTCTTATCTGACCCATGGATAGAACTCAACAAAGCTGATCCTCATAAATATACTTTTTGTTCTATCCATGGCCTCTGTAAAGGGGTGGTTTATTTACAAATAACTTATAACAATAAATAGCATGATGCAGAAATTTTGACATTTGGGCCTTGTTTATAAAATCCGAACATACAAAAGCTAGAGCACTAAGGCAAGCAAAATTGCAACTCTTTTATCCTTGTGGCATTGCTGTGCTCTGCATCTTGTGTTGGATTCAAATTCCGACAATCGGGAAAAAGGGAATCATTTTTAAAAAGTTTTAACTATAATGGTGTCTATGGGAGATGACCTCTGGATAACAGATAACATACCTGTACTTAGAGGGGATTTTTCCCCCCCAGCAGTTCATATCTTATTACAACACTTTCCTGACTGTTACCACTGCATTTCAATGCAAGTGATCACAGGGGCAAGGGGTTCGACTGCCCCAGTGCCCGTCCCCCCCATGAGGCCTGCTGACTTGCTATTGGCTCACGTTCTGCCAGAAGTGAGCAGCAAAAGGGGGTGTGGTGCAATTGGGGAGCAAGTTATGCTACCAGATCGCAAAATGATGCTGGAAAAAAATAATACAATAGAAATCATAAATACGAATAAAAATACATTTATGTTAATACAATCAAACTTTCTTTTATGGAATAGGAAAAATATGAGCATCCCCTGTAGGTTTGTGCTGCATGATCCTTCGCAGCTGGACGTCTGTAAAGTGCGTTTACTGTGGCGCTTTTATCGAAGTGCTTGAGGAACAGCTGGGCCTAATCTACACTTATTGTATTTGCTTTGTTTCAGCCAATGACAAAGTTTTAGAAAGAAGCACCTGCCATGAAATGGCTTAGCAGCGCTGTGTGTTTATGGATGCCAGTGTTTTGATAAGGATAAAACCCAAATCAGAGCCCTGTTTGTGTTACAATTTCATAATGTAACACAGAGATTCCATTCGCCCATCTGGAGTCAGCTCAAATATACTGGCACATGAGTATTTTTCTCACTTCAAAAGGAAAACACTGAGATTTGTGCCAGCCAGAAAATCCAAGGGCGCGCATAGAACAATGCTGCAGTTGGTGTGCCTGTTTGGCTTTATTCGTTTCTGTTGTGGGTTTTGTGGGTATATGCCAGACTGGCACCAATACCTGCTTCTTCAAAGACTGGTTCTTTGCAATATATTATGTATAGTATTAAGGACAAGGAAGCTGCCATTCACTGGGTGGTAACAAAATGTTAGGTACCCCCCAGTGAATTGAACTTGTAAGCTTTTTCCCCGGGCCAGTGCTCCTTTTAGGAAAAAGAAAACATACATATACTGAGATCCCACCAAGCAGAAGAGCAGAAGTTGCAGGTAGGAGTCTGGGGTGGATAGCAATTGTAGTAAGGCAAGATGGGAACAGAAAACAAGATGTAACACTTCACTGGTGATGCCCTAGCTGTGTTCTGGTGCTAAAGGATAACAATTAGCTCTTCCAGAAAGGTAAAGGCTGGGGTTCTAGAGTTGTAGTCTGAGACTAAACATAGCTCTATATAATGCTTGACTTTTTATCCGTGCTTAGCCAGAGAGAAGACTCTTTACTGAATACTATATGTCCTTGAGCTTTTCAAGTAGGATTTGTATGTATTATTATGAAAAAATATCACAGAGGACACATTTCTGGGAATTTCTGATGAAGAAAAGACCGTACAGTTGTAAATCTGCCTAAATGGTTTGTGAATCTGCATTTAGCAATTCATCCACCATTGGAAACAGTGTTTGTAAAACAACTTGCTTAAAACGTTGCAATGTGATAGCTGTATAATGAACAATATTACATGCATATTTTTAGCTTTCATGTTTAAGAATATTTATTCATTATCAACTTTTATTGCATCAGTGGCGTAACGTTACTGAGCCAAGCAGTTTCGAACTGGGGGCCCAGGACCCACTGGGGCTGCCTTAGTCCTGGAGTCCTACTTGTGGTGCCGCAACCCCCCTTATTTCCCACGCGTATCTGTTCTCTTGTGTTCATGATTGGTGAGAGATATAGGAGAGCACCAAAGTGGCAATCACTGGGTCAGCAGGGCACATAAGGGCCCAGCCCCAGTCCGAAACTGGAGCCAGGCCGCTGACCAAAAGAAAAATCTAGGGTGCAACCAGTTGAGCCACTCCACGTTCACTGAGCCGGCTGTAATGTAGCTACTGTCTCAGAATTTACCATCTATGGTCCCTGACAGGAGCCAAATAACCATATCTAATAATCTGTATGTTTTTTGGAGTGTGTGGGGAAACTGGAGTATCTGAAGGAATCTCGCTCTACCATGGTGAGAATATACAAATTCCTTGCAGATAGTGCTATGGCTTAAATCAAAAATAAGTCCCAGTGCTAACCACTGTACCACTGTGTTGCACAAGTCTAAAAATGATTTGTTTTTAAGAATTTTCAAATTATACTACTCTAACTTATTCATTACTACATTTTTATGCTTCTTCCAATTCAGTTGGTTAATTTGAATTCAAAGTGAGTTTCCTGTTAATAACACCGGAACCTTTGCCTTTTGCAATGCTTCGAGGGTTATTTACTAAACTCCAGTCTGGCTTTTTGGGGTTCTCTTTAAAACTCAATTTTTTTGAGATTTATTAAAACCTGATGCATTAAAAGCCTGAATCCAAAAATCCGCCATCTCAGACCTGCCGAGGTTGTGTATAAGTCAAAGGCAGAGGTCCCTATACTATTTTAACGTTTCGGTGGTCTGCCCTGGAGTTAGCCCGAAAATCCAACCATTTTGGGCTTTTCCGCCAAAAATCCAAAATATTCAAGCTTTTCGAGAAAAACCCTGAAAAAATCAAGTGATTCAGGAAAAAACTCCAGAAAATTGTACATTTTGGGTTTTTGCCAGATTTTGAGTTTTTAGCCAAACCGATTAAATTGTGCTTTTTTTAATAATAAATACGGTAAAATTGTATATGGGAGTTTGGTCGTAGTTTTTTCTTTAAAAAATGAAATAAATTCGAATTTTAGTAGATATCCCATGAAAGACACATTTTCACCTATCGGAGTCTATGGCAGAAGGTTTTATCTGATACCTGGTCTACAAAGAGAGAATACTACTTTGGTGAAGGACTACTTTAAACTGAATTTATTTCACCTAATGACACACTCAAATTATTCTCTCCAAAACCACTAGATGCACTACTCATACAACAGGAGCCTGATGGGATATCCATCAACACATTTAAGTTACCCTTAATTATAGCATTCCGCACAAAATATTCCCAAAACAAACACTAGTTCATGAAAGGCAAGGAACATTACTCTATAAGAGCAAGTTTGCCTATTATTATTTTTCTTCTACAATCATTAGGAAGGTCTCCCAACACTATAGTTGATTACTGTTTTATCTATGTTTTTTTTACATTTTTATAGATGTCCAGCCCTGTATGCAGGTGAAGTGTGTTATTAGTATGAGATGATTTATTGTTTAAGCAAGGCAATTGTGCCAAAAGCTTCTGGTTTTCACAGGTCATTATCTAAAAATACCCTTTGTGTTAGCACAACATGTACAGGAGTCAAATCCTTCTCACCACCAGAAAAAAAACGTTCTCTGCATATAATATGAGTCATGCATGCAGATCTGAACAGGTCGTAAAGATGTTTTATATCAAAGTCATATCACCTTTAAGGCACTATTCTGTTCATCTTTGGAAAAACTTAAAATAGTCATCTATAAATCTCACACTCCACTTGGATTTCAAATGTCAGATAAACTAGCATGATATATGGAGCCCAGGAAGTTCAACATTTAAAAGGATTACATCTTGTGGTCCTCTGTGTGCATATACTGTATATATTTTTTAAGAATCTACAGCAGAGGTTCCCAAACTGTGGAGCTACCTGCTCTTAGAGGTCAGACTTATGAGTATAAGTGGAACTGCTTATTTACTGCTCTAGATACCTCTGGAGCTAAAGCAGTGTTACTTGATGTTCAATAAATTACCTATATGGGTAAGAACCACTGTCTCCAAAAGTTATACAAATAAAGAAACAATTGTTGACTATTATAATTCAGCATGGAAAACCCTTTCTCCAACACCTCTGCTGAGAAAGGGAGCCTCAATGTAATGGTGCTCTACTACCCAGCAGCTGTGTTAAGAAGGGATTTCATGTGCGCTCCCCATTTTCAGGTTACAGTCATTCACATGGAATATTGATCTAGAAATTTATCTTCAAAACCGGCATCACCCAGACTCTCTTTTGCCATATATAAAAGTATTAAGTGCTGCCTTCCCTTTAATTTCCCTGTGTTGCTGTTCAAAAAAAAATCTTTTGTAGTTCGTATATCAATTACAGGTATGGGACGTGTTATCCTGAATGCTTGAGACCTGGGGTTTTCTAGATAAGGGGTCTTTCTGTAATTTGGATCTCAATACCTTAAGTCTACTAAAAAATAATTTAAATATTAAATAAACCCAGTAGGCTTGTATAACTTTCAATAAGTATTAATTATATCTTGGAATCAAGTACAAACTACTGTTATATTATTACGGAGAAAAACAAAATTATTTTTAAAAAATGTAATCATTTAATTATAATAGAGTCTAAGGGAGACGATCATCCTATAATTCAGAACTTTCTGGATAATGGGTTTCTGGATAACAGATCCCATACCTGTATACTGCAATACACTATGAAAATATTATAGTTATAGAAGTAAAGTAGGAAGATGTATTAAGCATGCTTCAGTTCTAGTAGCCCACTGAAATCAATAAATGCAATGCAACCATTAATGGTGGTGTTAAGCTGCCGGCTAGGCCCCTCAGCCCTTAGGAGGTCCTGTCCAATTGATATCTGGCTGAAAACCAGATATCACTTGAAAATTTGGAACCACACTGGCATGTTGATGATATAGAGTATATATGGCCAGCTGTAGAGTAACAATTGCAAAAATCTTATTGGTTGTTACAGGAGCACAACTGTATTTCCGCATGGATCTTTTGTTTCAGCTAAATATTTTTTGGCATATGTGTTTTAATCTCTACGGTGGCCTGGAGAATGGCAGTGGTCAAAACACCCATTTATTATCTGTCCTTTAGGTCCTGGGCCATTGCTGATCCAAGGCAGGAGCTGCTCTGAAAGCTTCTTTCGAAGTTGCAATAGTCTGCTATGGGGAAATTGTTTCCCAACGTTTCAATAGGAAGTGGTTACATGCATTTTGGCCACTGTGGTTCCCCCTGACAGCAAAACTTCATGCGTGTTATTAATCCGAAGACTAACAATTTAATTATTTCATGTTTCCCACTGGTTACCCACACTGGTTATCCAAAGTGCTGTATGGAGAAAGTAATAGGTTACCCATGACCACATTTTGTAGTGCAACTGCATATAGAGCACACATACTGTGTAACGCTGAAATATACTTTCACCCTTTAGAAATAAATATGATGTGCATATTAACACTATTTTGTGCACATATGATTCAATATCATGATACAGTGCATTCTGTTTTGCTTTTTAAAGCTAATACTGACATCTAGTGGGAAACATGACTCCATCCACTCGCACACATACAGAAGCAACTTATTTTCTGTTTCAAAAACAGATTTTGGAAATAGTCATTTGTACATATATTAAAATATATTTCACTTGTCATTTATATATTGTCAACAAATTATAAACAGCTGCAAGTAAATGTGTCCAATTTCCCTTTGCATGTTTTAACCCCAATATTGAAGGACTCTGGTTGTTCATCTTTAAATAAACTTGAATTTGCAGTTGGATTTCAAATTTTATTTGTGGTTTTTGAACACCTTTTTCCTTCTGGTAGCCACAACTGAGGCCAGGGAGGGAGAAGTTGGGGGCAGCGGCAATAGTAGATCTGGATCGGTGGGGCCCACCAAGTTTTTTCCTAGTGTCTTGCTGCCCCAGTCTGACCCTGGTGGTCAAATATGGAGTTGGAAGGCACTAAACTGCCCATCTCTTTATATACATTTATACACTTACAAAATCCCCAAACTGCATATTTTTAAATGTACCGGTAAGCCTCTGAGTATGAAAGGAAAAATGTTATACTGCATAAATATAAATATATTTAATATAAAAAAATATGTAATATGAAAATGATGTTCTTTAAAGTAGGACTATAGTTCTTCTATTGCGTTGTGTTGCCACTACTGATGCTATTCAAATAAAAATAGAAATGTAGTATAAAGACACGCACCTGTGCAGTGGACGCTAACGTCCTCCTCGTGTGTACAGTCATTGTATGACCACGTGCGGTGTTTACATTCCTCCAAAGAATTTTCATTTCCATTGCACTGAACATCATCCAACCAAATGCGCCCAGAGGCCTGGCCAAAGCGTGGTCCTCTGTTGAGTTGAGGGCCTCCACATCCAAGCTGGTGACATACAACTTGGGAGTCACTTCTATCCCAGTCATCATCACACACGCTCCCCCATTCTCCATCATAAAAAACTTCTAGCCTTCCAGCACATCTGCTAGAGCCATTTACCAACTGTATTTTAAAATGTTCTAAAAACAAATATAGAGGGTATAAATTAGACTTTTCACAACAGGCAGTGAACAAAGGTAATGTCCTAGTTATTAAAAAGTAACTGTCCATAGTGAATGGACGGCCCAGGAGCAAGACCTTAGCCTTCAGCTAAGGTAGTGGACAGCATTAGAAGCTGGGGTAGTGGACAGTGTCAGCATCGGGGGGCTGGAGGCGGCTGCAAAGCCCTCCAGCCCCCAAACCCAGCTGCAAAGCCCCTTCCAGCCCCAGTCTTCAATAAATAATTACTATACTTTTACAGGCCTAGTCTGAAGCTGCTCATTGAGACCCTGTCTTTAACCAAATGGAAGACTCAAGGATTGGCACATATTTCATGTTGGTCGTTCTGTAAGAATTATACAACCAGCAATGATTCATTCACAATTTATTGAAATAACAATGACATTTTGCAAAATGGAATGTCAGGAAAATAAGGGAGTCTGGGGTTTTCCAAAACAATTGCTGGAATGCTCATCTGTATGATATTATTGCCATATTGGAAAATAAGGATTTTTTTTCAGGAAGGCAGAAAATATAATGAGATTAAGTAAAAATGGCAGAAATGTCTGTTTGTGCATATTCTTTCATGAGCTAAACATCCTGTTTTATACCTATTTAACGGGTTTGTTCTCCTTTGATTCTGAGACAATTTGCAATTGGTTTTCATTTTTATTATTTAAGATTTTCCAGTCATTCAGCTTTTTATTCAGCAGTTCTTCAATTTGCATTTTAAGCAATCTGGTAGCAACCATGCATTGATTTGAAGAGACTAGAATATAAATATGAGTGGGTCTGAATAGAAAGACGAGTAATACAAATAAGCAATAACAATAACTGTGTAGCCTTACAGAGCATGTGCTTTTTAGATGGAGTCAGTGACTCCCATTTGAAAGCTGCAAAGAGTCAGAAGAAAATGATTAAAAAACTATAAAAATAAATAAGTAATGAAAACCAATTGAAAAGTTGCTTAGAACTGGACATTCTACAACATACATAGGGGCAGATCAAAGGTCGAGGTGAATTTTTGAATTAAAAGAATTAGAATTTCGAGCTATTTTTGTGTACTTCGACTAAGGAATAGTCCAAATTCGATTTGAATTTGAAAAAAAATCTAAAATTTGAATATCGAAATTTATCATCTTTAAAAATTCAACTTCGACCATTTGCCATCTAAAACCTGCCGAATTGCTGTTTTAGCCTATGGGGGACCTCCTGGAACCTATTTGGAGTCAATTGGTGGACTTTGAAAAACCTAATTTTTTATTGGGAAAAAACTTTGATTTGAATTCGATCGAATGCACTGTTCCTTCAATTCGTACGATTCGAATTACTATTCGATCGTAAACGGACCTATTCGGCCAAAAAAACTTCAACTTAATTTCAGTTGGTCTTTTTGAATTCTAATTTTTAAGTTTTTCAAATTAGAAATTCAACCCTTGATAAATATGCCCCTAAAAGTTAACTTAAAGGCGAACCACCCCTTTAAAAGTGTCATTACTAACTGTGTCATTGTGATGATTATAAACATTACACTTGATAACTATTACTATAAAAATGAATAGTGACGGTACCTCTGCAGAGTACACTCACATCCTCTCTGTGCTCACAGTCATGCACTCCTGGCTCATTAAATTTGCATTCGGATAAAGAAAATTCATTCCCCGTGCATTTCACCTCGTCTAGCCAGATTGGCCCAGAACCTTCTCCAAATGGCTGACATTCATAGGAGAATTTGGGGGGTCCACATTGCAGCTGTTTACACACCACCTTGGCATCTTTTTTATCCCACTGGTCATTGCACACGGTCCCCCATATTCCATTGCGATTTACTTCCAGTCTCCCTTTGCAACTGCTGTTTCCATCCACCAGCCTTATGTTTAGTGAGTCTAAAATAAAAGAAGTAATAGAATTTCATATTATCCTATACCAAGGTGTCTACAATGAAAGCAACATCATTTAATTATGAAAGCAACATCATTTAATTAAGAATTAAAGTTACAGCAGTGTGCAAAGAGACAAACACAGTTTTGATTCTCTTTAATAAAGGAGAATTCAACCTGCAATAAAAAAAAACCCTCCCCCCTACCCTGGGTAGACCCCCCTCCCTCTTCCCCCCAGCCTACTTGTTCCCCTGGGCAAATGCCCCTAATTTTTTACTCACCCCTCTGTGCAGATTCTGGCCTCGGAGTTCACAACAGCCATTTTCTTCTTCTCCGGTAATCTTCGTGTCTTGCGCATGCGCAGTTGGAGTACATTTCCGGTCCCGAACAACAATGTTTTGGAGACTTTAGTGACTTTCATCGCATGCGCAGTGGTTCAGGACAGGAAATTTACTCCAACTGCACCAGAACTTCAGAAAAAGAAGAAGAAAGAAGATGGCTGACGAAAACTCCAAAGCAGACATTCTTTTTAGAGGTTGAATTCTCCTATAAGGATCCTAACCATAACCCTAATGCATGGAAGATTGTTGGCTCCAGAAATGAAGCCTTCCTGTCCACCTATTGTCTATCATATAAAACAAGTGAGATGCATCAGTTCTGTTAACAGTAGGCTCTGCTACTGTTTTAGTTGTGATCAGTCTAATGCATTCATTTTCTACAAGGTGGTTCCTACAGGATTTACATTATACGCGCCAAAAAAAAATTGGTAGTAAAAAAGTAGCAAGCTTGTTACAATAGCCTCATACCCCCAATTCTAAATGGGGCAGATTCACTAATTTATAGAGAAGCTGGGAGTCCCAGCTGTCAAACATTTACACACTTTTTCTATAATCCCATTATCCAGAAAGTTCCGAATTATGGGAAAGTCATCTCCCATAGATTCCATTTTATCCATATAATCCAGATTTCTATAAACTATTTCCTATTACTCTATTATAATAAAACAATACCTTGTACTTGATCCCAACTAAGATATAATTAATCCTTATTGGAAGCAATACCAGCCTATTGGGTTTATTTAATGTTTACATGATTTTCTAATAGACTTAGGGGCAGATTTATCAAGGGTCGAAGTGAATTCGAGGGAATTTTTGAAGTAAAAAAAATTGAAATTCGAAGTAATTTTTGGACACTTCGACTTCGAATTCGATTCAAAGTAAAATCGTTCGAATATTCGACCATTCCATAATTGAAGTACTGTCTCTTAAAAAAAATTTTGACTTCAATACTTCGCCAAATTAAACCTGCCGAAGTTCTATGTTAGCATATGGGGACCATCTAGAGCAGTTTTCTAAGTTTTTTGAAGTCGAAGAAAAATTGTTCGATCGATGGATGAAATCATTTGAATCGTTCGATTCGAAGAATTTCATCGTTCGATCAAACGTTTTTACTTTGACCGCAAAATGGTCAAATTCTGTGAAAAAACGTTAACTTCGATATTCGAAGTCGAAGTAAAGCCATTTCAATGGTCGAATTTCAAAGTATTTATCGATTCGAAATCCGACCCTTGATAAATATGCCCCCTAAGGTATGAAGATCCAAATTACTGAAAGATCCATTATCCGTTAAAAACAGAACTAAAAATACAAACTATAATTTTTCTGAAACTACCCTCGAAAAACTTGAATTTTTAGGGAAAAACACAACTTGACCTTTGATAAATAACGAGGTTTTATATATAGTATCAGTGTATTAAGCTCATACATTTCAGTTTGTCATTGTGACATTGTACAAACCTGAAATGGCAAGTCCAAAAAGAAAGCCTAAAATTAGAGAGATAAATACAAACAGTAGTTAAAGGCGTTGCAGCCAAGAAAATGATCACACACATTTCAATACTTGTATTTTTGAGAACAGGAATATATTTCTGCAGAATGTGGTCAGTTTTGGAACAAATCATACATTTCTCATTTTCTAATTAAAATATGTGATTGAGTAAATATAGCTGGATCTCTAGTCCAGCTAACAAGCTGCCAACGCAAACGAATAAAGGGATACAAGCATCACATTCTTTAATAACAGACAATAGATCTTGTTTTTATCCAGATTCATAGTTTATATGATCACTGGATACATTTGCTCTGTTTCAGATATACTTCTAGTTCACTTTTTATAGTATGAACCTGTTCCTGTTGACCTTGCTGTTCCCCAGAATCCCCAATATTTGTTACAATACATTCTTAAAGGGACATACAGTATACACATATACAGGCCAGTAACTGATTTGTACAATCCTATGGCTTTTCTTACCAAGTAAAAGAAAGATATTCTGCTCTCTGTGAGATGCTATGTTCAAACGTTATTGGAAGGTAATTAATAATCATATATCATATTTCATTAAGAGTTGCAGTAAGGGTTATAGGGTGATCTGTTTCTTAAATTGATATTAAACACCAATCTACAGGCAATCAAGTATAGATTTGCTGAGTTGTCTGCGCCACAATGTTTTACTGAACATTTATGGAAAATGAAAACAATTGAACCCTATAAACAAGCAATGAATAAGGTTTTTTTTCCGATTTAAATCAGCAATAAATAGGCAAGGAGCTATAACAACCCAACATGTTTATCAATATTAATAAATGTTACCTCCACTTTGCAATACTGAGATTGTACTTACCAAGAACGACACAGTCTATAGTTCTCATATTTGCAAATAAGAGATAATCATGGTGAAACTGTTGATATAAATGGCTGCTTCTTTTATAGAGTACTGATGTAAATACTGATGTAAACACTGTCAGCAGATTTACTGCTAAGGTCATGAGTAGACACAAGTATAGCTTAGTTCTACTGTCGCCAGCACTGAGTTTTATGTTGGTAAAATGCCAGGAAGAAGAAGAAGAAACTGAATAATAAAATGTGTCACTATAAAAACTTTTAGCCGTAGTCCCTATGATTATAGGGAAAATAAAAGCCTCTTTTGGTTAGGAAAAAGCAAAGATAGAGTTTTTCCGATTTTTGATATGCTTAGTATAGCTGCAGGATTATACGTTCCTTTATTTAGATAAAATAATTGGTATGGGAATGGTGCATGAGAAGATTTTGTTCAAGAGGAAATCTGTTCCGAAAAAAATATATTTAATTTGTGTGTGCCCATTTTTCCGGCCTGCATATTGGAGTATTTGGCTTTGCTCTGGAAGGCTGGCAGTCCTTTCTATAGTTTTATTTCAGACAGAACCCATTGTCTTGGCACAATTCATCTAGTTAGTGGCAACAGACTGCAAGACAATGACTGTCCCACCTTCCTCAGCCATTTTATATAAATTGGAGGTGATTTAAAAAGTATAGATATTTAGATAACTGGAGAAACTGGAGTGTTATAGAGCCAACTTGCAATTGTACATGTGAAACCCAGCGAATAGGGATAGATAAAGGAGGTTTAATAACCAAAATGACACTAATTTAGACATCTAAACTTTTAATGGTTATGATTTGTTACTCATACTCAATAGGATTGTTTTGCCTCCAAAAAGTATTAATTATATCTTAGTTAGGATCAAGTACAAGGTACTATTTTATTATTACAGATAAAAAAGGAAATCGTTTTTAATAATTTGAGTTTTTTTTGGATAGAATGGAGTCTATGGGAGATGGCCTTTCCGTAATTTGGAGCTTTCTGGGTAACAGATCCTATACCTGTATATACAAATTTAAATGTAGTTGTTAGTAGATCTCATCTAAACATGAGGAGGAACATTTATCAAAGGTCGAATTTTGAATTCATGTGAGTTTTTAAAAACTCCCCTAAACTCCCATTAATTCAAAATTCCACCAATCGAAATTTATTAAAAAAAAACTGAATTTTCAAAACTTGGATGAATGGAATCAACCTGTAAACTCGAATCAAATTAGATTCGAATTTTAAAAACTTGATTCGAGTTTTTTTTCCAACAAAAACTCGAATGTCAGGAAGGCTGCAAACAACTCAAAATTGATCCCTAGACCTCTCCCAATGACTTAAACAACAATTCGGCAGGTTTTAAGTAAGGAATAGTCGAATTCGAGTTCTTCAGGGCCATAGTATGATGAATCTCGAATATCTATTTCGATTTAAAAAAAACTCGAATCGAATTTGAATAACTCCCTAGTCGAATTTGACAATTTTGAACATAGTTCCTAGTTCTAATTTTTAATTCGACACTTGATAAATCTGACCCCGAGTGTTCGAAGCAGTCACAAAAGTAATAGTCTGAACACATAGACTACAATTTAGACTGCAGGGGTACAATTTGAATACTCTAGCACTTTGTTTTTGAAAGGGAACTGACTGCCAACACCATGGACTCTGGGTATTATAGAATTGTAAAAGTAAAGTAAAAGCAAACAACTGAAATGCTATGTGCATCTATTGATTCAAAGTGAATGCTCACATCACAATCAAAAAATTGTAGTAAAACAAAATGTATTAACAATTGTAAAAACATAGATTTAGAACTAAGCTAATAAGAAAAAGTATTGGTATTTAAGAATGAAGAAATTCTGAAAAAAAATGTGCTACATCATCATTATGTTTAAAGAAAGCAAATCATAAAATAACAATTCTTAGAAATGGAGAAATGAAAGTGGTGGAATTTCTGACAATATCAATATTTCCTCCCAGAGCCGCACATACAATTTCCTTTTCTTTCTTTATTATTTTGCACCTACTTCCTCTTTCAGCTCATATGGGGTTTTCACAGTACATATAGGGGCAGATTTATCAAGGGTCGAATTTCGAAGTTAAAAATGCTTTGAAATTCGACCATCAAATTTGAATAAAATGTTTTTTTCATCTAATTTGGGTATCCTGCGTTCGAAGTTGAAACCTTCGAATCGAACAATTTGAATTCAGCGATCAATCGAATGATTTTACTAAGGGGCTGATTCATTAAGGGTCGAATATCGAGGGTTAATTAACCCTCGATATTCGACTAGGAATTTAAATCCTTCAACTTCGTATATCGAAGTCAAAGGATTTAGCGCAAATTCTGCAATCGTACGATCGAAGGATTATTCCTTCGATCGAACGATTAAATCCTTTGAATCGAACGATTCGAAGGATTTTAATCCAACGATCGAAGGAATATCCTTCGATCAAAAAAACTTAGGAAAGCCTATGGGGACCTTCCCCATAGGCTAACATTGACTTCGGTAGCTTTTAGCTGCTGAACTAGGGGGTCAAAGTTTTTTTTAAAGAGACAGTACTTCGACTATCGAATGGTCGAATAGTCGAACGATTTTTAGTTTTGTTTTTTTTTTCATATACTGGGCCGTTAAATTCAAAGAGAAAGACTTATAACATTGTTTTCCTCATGAAACCTCCACCAAAGGCTATGGGAACATCTGCAACTGAAATAGGAAACATGTTTTTCTCAGTAAGCTGAATCTGGCTCATTATTGGGGTTATTTCAGTGCAGTTAGCATTATTTGAAACAAAGTATAAAGCAAATTGTTGGACATAGGAATAAGTGACAATACTAAATTCATGTGAATTAAACATTTTACAGATTATAAAGCAATGGGCAGGTGTAATTGTAGCTGTATGATACAGACCAGTCTTGAAAATGAAGAAGCTCAGTTCTGGAGAAAGAATGTTTAAAGCAAGTCTTAATAACAAAGAGTTTTAATTATCCACACATTACAGAAAGAATAGCACTGGAAACAAGTTTGTTTTTTTCTAATATCTGCTGAATGACAATTCTATGCAGTGGATTAAGTGCATAACCAGAGAAAATGCTGTACTGGATGTATGGCCAGAACTAGAGGTAGAGAACAGAGGCATGGGCCACAGACAAGACAGGAGGGGCTCAATTGAAGGGGACAGCAATTGGCAGGAGAAAGTTTGGGGGTTATTTACTAAACTCCGAATGCAAAAGTCAGTGGGAGAAGTCTCAATGATTTTTTGATGTGCGCTGGGTTTCGTGTAATACCCCAAAGTTTTTGGGCAAAAATCTGAGTTTTCTGGTGAAAAATCCCCCAAAAAAAATCATGAAAATCGGATGAAAAATCCCAAAAAATCGTGAAAATCAGATTTTTTTCCCGCAAAGCAAATTTTCGGGAAAATGTAATAATGAATAAGTGTAAAAAACCCGAGCAGATTTGATTGGAGTTTGTAGCAGAAAATATTGAGATAAATTCGGACTTTGATAATTAACCCTCTAAGTGTTTATAAAAACAGAACAAACAATTATTAAATTTAAAAATGGTGCAAAACTAGGTATGTCATAGCCTAAGCCCTGTATCTCATGGAACTCCGAAGTGACTTCTAATATCCTCATATTTTGCAACTGGGGTACTTTATTTATTATAATACACATGTTTCAGTGAGTCATGTGACAGAAATGACATCACTAAGCACCATTTATAAGGATATAATTTACAGGATATTCATGGCTTTTGTGTATTATATATATATATATATATTCCACCAAGGTGTCGGCACTCACGAAAAATGATGTTAGTATGCCTGGGTGCAGAAACAATAACTTCATCCATAACACTCCAAAGGAATCCGCACTCACAGGTCTTAAGTTAAATTAAAAATATTTATTTAGAACAAATGACTAACGTTAGTCATTTGTTCTAAATAAATATTTTTAATTTAACTTAAGACCTGTGAGTGCAGGTTCCTTTGGAGTGTTATATATATATATATACATATATATATATATATATATATATATATACATATATATATATATATATATATATATACATATATATATATATATATATATATATATATATATATATATATATATATATATTACACAAAAGCTATGAATATCTTGTAAATAATATCCTTATAAACGGCGAGTTCTGATGTCATCAGTTATAAACGGTGAGTTCTGATGTCATTTCTCTCTCATGACTCATGAAACTTGTGTATTATAATAAATAAAGTACCCCCAGTTGTGAAAATATGTGGATATTAGAAGTAACCTCGGAGTTCCATGACATGTATGTCGTGTTTTTATATGGTCATGAAACTCCTCGGTAACTTATAATATCCTTATATTTTACAAGAGGTGGTGCTTTATTCACTATATATAAATATATAATAAAGAACAAAAAATGCCAGCACCAAGGGTCTTGTGTCAAAAAGCTTGTATTAAGACATGGTATGTAAAAAGGTTTTTACATACCATGTCTTAATACAAGCTTTTTGACACAAGACCCTTGGTGCTGGCATTTTTTGTTCTTTATTGTATATGCAATTTGATCCGCGCACAGGGGCAGAGATAATTGAGCTGCTGGGAATAAGGTGCTGTCCATCTATACATATATATGTATATATACAAGAGATCCTCTGCCCTCAACCCATTATCAATATATTTAAGACAGAGACATTTTGTGCATACAGCTACTGAAAAATGCCTTACCCTTTAAACAAAACAGGGATTGTTTGTCCATATATTGCAATATATTTAAGCTGGCCAACTACATCAAAGTCATCCCATATCTGGCCAGTCCTACGCTTAATTTTCACCTGATTCATTAAGAATTCAATTGCTTAATTATACATTTTACAGAGGGACTAAGTTTTACCTGCAACTTACTAGCTGCTTTCAAAGTAAAACTCCCAAACTTGGCTGCCCTTTTATTAGACACCAGTGGGATCACCTGACTATAGCTGGGAAGGGTGGGAGCTACAACATGGAGCTGGTCACTGCTATATATACATATATATACACATGCATAAGTATCATTCTATAATGCAAAATGCTTCTTTTAGCAACAGGCTCAATGAAGGGTCATTTGTGAAAAAGGTGAACCACCCCTTTAGCTCCTGTATCTTTGTAAAGTTGCTTTGATCAGTAAGGGCAGCAGGGCCTTACATTGGCAAAACCACTTTGGTTTTTGAAAGAAACTTCGGTTTTAGTTTATAGGACCCCGGTAGCACTGCATCGTTAACATAATGTATGCTGTGATATTAATCCTTAAAGTTATATTAGTCACTGATTTGGTTACTCTGGTCTGTCATTTTGGTCAATCAGCTTTGATAATAAATATTGAGTCAGGAGTTCGGCAACACATTCACAGACCGCTATACAGTTTAGTTACTTGAATAGTTGTACGAATAGTCCATTTTATAGAAGAGAATCTACTGGAGAAGGTCTGGTAAGTTAGAATTTATAGGTATGTGCACAGGAAAGCAGAAACAAAAATTCAGTGTTTATTGGTTTATTAAAAGTATAGAATATATGTATTATATTCATAAGTAAATAAAGCATATTTTATTGAATTTAGCTAATTAAAAACAACAGTCATATTCTGTATATATAGGTGTTACACTAACAGACAACAACTAGAATGCCTCATCAGTTGATTTTGTCGTGGTAGCCTGAAAGCTGTAGAAATGTGGACTTCTGCCATTCCCTGGTATCAATTATGTTTGTCAGTGTCTTTTACTGGTGGAAACAACAGCTATTTTATTTAGTTTGTGCTACACTTGTCTGACTGTAGTAGAATTTTATGTTAGTACAAGTTGAAGTCAATGGGAGCTGCGTTGATCCTATTGGACCGCTTTAAAATTGGATTTTTTTTTTGCTAGGAATAGTATGAAATACTTGCATTTTTAGAGGTTTTCGAGGTATTAGTATTTTTAGCGTATCATTCAGATTAATATTTTGTTCAAACTTTTTTTATTTGGAGTTTTTAATAAATCTCATGAAATTCATAGTTTTAGAGTTTGTGAGTTCAGTTGTGGTTTTAAAAACCTCTAAAATCCGACCTTTGATAAATAGGCCTCCACATATGACAACAGTCAAATTGTTTACATTGAATGACATGTCACACTTAATCTGTAAATGTAGCCTTTTGAACGAATATAATCAGTTAAACTTGTTCTCAGGTTGGGGGCGAAATTTAAAGTGATGATGCTCTTAGTAAATCATGGTGGTTGGGTGATCAACCTGAAGAGTGTTAATACAGGATGTCCTGCTCAATCCTTTCATCTAAATCACAGCGCTGCAAAATATGTTGGCGCTATATAAATTCATGTTAATAATAATGTTAATAATACTATTAAACTAAAATGCCCTATTCAGACCAACATATGGAGGTTAAGGGGGTTATGTAATAAATGCACTAAGTTTGCCCAGGAGCAGTAACCCATAACAACCAATAGGATGTTTGCTTTTAAACAGGTGACCAGTAAATGCTACCTTCTGATTAGTTGCTATGGGTTACTGCTCCTGGGCAAACTAAGTGCCTTTTATTTACATAACCCCTTAAATTGGGCATCCTTTACATCAGTGATCCCCAAACAGTGGCTCTTGGGCAAGCACTTGGAAGTTTCTCCCAGTGGCCTGAAAGCAAGTACTTAGTTTTCAATTCCAGGTCTGGAGGCATCTTTTGATTGCATAAAAACAAGGTTTATGGCCAAACAGAGCCTCCTGTACGTTGTCAGTCCACAAAGCGACTAACAAATAGCCAACCACAGCCCTTATTTAGCACCACAGGGACCTCTTTTCATGCTAGTGTTGCTCCTCAACTCTTTCTACATTTGAATGTGGCTCACGGGTAAAAAAGGTTGGGGACCACTGCTTTACATGAATAATGCAAATGTTTGACAATTATTGCAAAATGTAATTTGCCCAATACACAATCTGACCATGGAGGCACACTGGGTACCCAGGGCACTAGCCTTGTGTGGATTACTTATTAAACAATTATACATTGCAAAAGCTATACTTGTATACTAGCGCCTTTATCTTGTGATTTCTGGGAGCTGTTCTATTTGGCTAAATGAACGTATATACTTATGCAGAGTCTTTCTGAAGAACAAAACCTTGGACAACTGTAAGCATTGCTTGCAAAGAAGATGTTAACTGATATAAGTTTTGAGCAATGGATTTTAGTTCTCCTTTCTGTTCCTGGAATGCAGCAGAGAATGCTCTGAAATCGCTCTTCATGTCTTTCAAAACTTGAATGAGCTCTGGATACTGGTGAGATTCACAGGCTAATATTTTGATTTTGTTTGTGCATTCAGGATCCAGTTTGCCTTCCTCTAGCCATCTTGCAAAATCATGAGTTTGGTGAGCAGAATCCTGGCCTCTGAGAGTTTCACCTATGAAGATAGAAGATCTTATTATATAGAAGATTTTATTATATGCTGATTAGTCGATGTTCAAATGATACCACATAAATGAATTTATACACATTCAGTTTGTCAGCTCTCCCGAGTATTTCTTTTAACTTATCAAAAATGCATCAGAATGTAAAGCGATCACTGTACCAATCCACCAACGGCAAAGTGTAAACAAAAACAGCGCCGGATTTCACTTTTGGGCGCCCCTAGGCCGCGCGGTCCGACCAGGCGGCCGCGCGGTCCTAGCACCCGCCTTCCCAGCGCGCCGGCGAAAAACCGCCCCTATTTCTTTGCCGCCCTAGGCCCGGGCCTATGCGACCTTGCCGCAAATCCGGGCCTGAACAAAAACAAACAACTGTGCACATTAGGGAGGTCTGTGGGGCAGCTGATATGCTGTAGTGCCAGGTCATAGTCAGTGTTACTACTCACAACATGTCAAATCATAAGGATGAGATGTACAATTTGCATTATTAGACACGTCTCATGTATGGGATCTCAAATCTAGAAAGGGTGGGACTTGGGCCTTGGAGAACTTGCCTAAAACCTACTACATCCCATTTAACCATTAGGACAGTTTTGCTATTGGTTAGTTAAAAATAATTTTCATTTTATAACAGATAAACTGTAAATAAGGGAAGAATGGAGAACGCCAACATGGCATTTAAAAAGACAATCATGTTGTTATTTCCATAGAATTACACAAATTGTGTATTTCACAAAATATTTAAACTGAAACAGCACAGTCATCTTGGGTTTTTTTTGGCTTCCATGGTTATGATCTGTGGGAGATATAACCTTTGTGGATTAATAAATTTCAGTTTCACATCCTAAAACAGTTATGTTCCATGTAGCCTGCCCTGAAATCTAAAGTCTGTGTGAATTATAATCATTGAATAGTTTATTTGAATCCTAAATGGACATAAACAAATGGGTTTCACATATCACATGCTGTAGGTTCCTCTTTCATTTCCATAGATACTGCCATTTGTGCAATACCCATAACATTAATGATTAGACTTTGTGGCACCAACTTACTTAATGGGTCAGCAATGTGCACTCTTTAATTGGGCGTTAAGAGTTACTAGGGGAACTTCCCTTGTTTTTGGTAACAAGCCCTACTGACTTTTGCTTTCTAAATATTTCCATGTTCTGCACGGAGAAGAATTTATTTTTTGATAAAGCTGGGATTTGAATATACTTCCTTCCCACTGAAAATTATGTGTTTTTAAGAGCCTTTATCTGGACAGAAAATAGGCAGGGGCATGACTCATTAACAACTCAGTAGCTAAATATGAGCAAAAATATTCAAGGATAATAAAGAACATAAAAACATTTAGGGGGTTATTTATCAATGGTCAAGTTTGTGAGGTTCTATATACCTAAAAACTGACCTCTCGAATGTTTTCTTATTTATGAAAAAACTCGAATGTAAAAAATTTGAATCAGTGAATTTGGGGTGAAAACCCCGAATACTAAAATTGATCGAGATTACTGCAAAAAAAAAATAAAAAAAGCCACAAATTGAAAAAAACAAACATCATAAAGGCTACAAACATCTTCTAATGGTTGAAGGGACCTCTACCATTGACTTCTACATGACCTTGACAGGTGTTAGCTGAAGTATTTTTGGATTCCAGCTATTTCCAGCTTCGGGGCATAATAAATCTCGAAAAATTCCAGTTTTTACTGGAAACTACCCTCGAAAACTCAAATTTTTCAGGTAAAACACAACTCGACCTTTAATAAATAACATCCTTAATGTCAAGCAAACTGACGTAAATGTATATGGGTAATCTGAGAAGCTAAATAGACATGTATATATATATATATATATAATATCAAAACAGGGGGGTTGTGGGAGCACTCTAAAGGCTTTAAAGTATATATATATGTATAATAAATGCTATTGCATATGTACCCAAAACCAAAACAGGGGTTATTTTGTTACAAAGTTATGATCATAAAATTGATAAATTGATATATATATATATAGATATATATATATATATATATATATATATATATAGTTGTTAAAGTTGTGCTCACCAATAATTTTTAAAACCATTAGGCGGGGGTGCAATGAGGCTGTGACCACAAAATACATATAGACAAATACAAGATTCCTCTGCACTCAACCCATTATCAATATATTTAAGACAGAGACATTTTGTGCATACTGCTACTGAAAAATGCCTTACCCTTTAAACAAAACAGGGATTGTTTGTCCATATATTGCAATATATTTAAGCTGGCCAACTACGTCAAAGTAATTCCATATCTGGCCAGTCCTACACTCAATTTTCATCTGATTCATTAAGAATTATATTACTTCATTATACATTACTACTAAGTTTTACCTGCAACTTACAAACAAACAAGGGAAAGTTGTGCTCACCACTAATTTTTAAAACCATTAGGCGGGGGTGCAACGAGGCTGTGACCACAAAATACATATAGTCAAACTTTCCCTTGTTTGTTATAGTTTATACAGGAGCAGTGACCAGCTCCATGTTGTAGCTCCCACCCTTCCCAGCTATAGTCAGGTGATCCCACTGGTGGCCAATAAAAGGGCAGCCAAGTTTGGGAGTTTTACTTTGAAAGCAGCAAGTAAGTTGCAGGTAAAACTTAGTCCCTTTGTAAAATGTATAATTAAGCAATTGAATTCTTAATGAATCAGATGAAAATTAAGCGTAGGACTGGCCAGATATGGGATGACTTTGACGTAGTTGGCCAGCTTAAATATATTGCAATATATGGACAAACAAGGTAAGGCATTTTCAGCAGCTGTATGCACAAAATGTCTCAATGTCCTTAATACAGTATGTTGATAATGGATTGAGCGCAGAGGACTCTTGTAAATATAAATACATTTCCTCTGAAACTCACCATTTAGGGAATGGTGTGGAGACTGCACAGGAGGGGTAGACAAGTGGTGCAATGTGTCTGAAGTTCCCGGTACTTGTTGAAGCGGATTTGATGTTGCTGTATCTCCATAATAGATTAAAGGGACTTCATTGAGGCGATCTGCACCTATAAAAGGATATTTAAGTAAATATTTAGAAAGAAGCATTATTGTATCTCTTTATATAGATCACGAGGGCTTTTATTTATTGCAGTTATGCTAGTTTAACCCCCCTATGTAATAAAAGGCACAACATTTGTCCAAGTGCTGTAACCCATAGAAACCATTTAGATGTTGGCTTTTAAGCAGGTCACCATTTATAAATGAGTTTATGCTGGTCCAGCCCAAATGATTATAGATTATAGAATCTGTCCACAAGTTCACATACCCTGCTGGTTTCTTGTTAGGGCATTATGACACTACAGGATGGTTATGAAAGTGGAAAATTGGAAGTTGTGTCAGCCACAATTATGTCTGATGTGGCAAAATGGACTCAATCACTTGTGGGGTAATAACAATAAGCTTTAAATGCTACATGGCAAGAACTGTTTGTTTAATTGACAAAAAGAACAGTTTACATTACTTAGAGATGACAATGTTTCTGCACTTTTTTACAAAGTGAAAATGACTCTTAGAGGCCCATTTGACAAAGGTCAAATTTAGCTGATTCCAGCTGGTTGGATCTAAAGCACTGGGCTGAAGCAAGGTGCACATATTGATGCAATGCACTATGGGGACCCTGGAGCTACCACAAGGTCCAAAAGCAGGCTCCAGGGAACCATAGGCAGTTGTACAAAACAATTACCATTCACCACAACTCACCATTTAGGGAATGTTCTGGAGACTGCACAGCAGGGGTAGAAAAGTGGTCTGGAATTTCCATTAAAGGTTGCAGTAGTTTTGATGTTGCTGTATCTTCATAATAGATAGAAGGCACTTCAGTGAGGTGATCTGCACCTATAAAAGAATATTTTTGTAAGTAATTTAAAAAAAGAAGCATTATTGATATACTTTTTTTGTATCACTCTATATAAATTATGAGGTGCTTTTATGTATTTCATTTATTCTAGTATAAATCTTTTATAAATGAGTTTATGCCAGTCTGGCCCAAATTATTCTAGATTATACAATTCTAGATTCTTGATTTTTGGTTTTCTTGTTGGAATTATGACACTATAGAAGTGAATAATTGGAAGTTGTGTTTGTTACAAGGTGGTCTGAAGCAAGTTGCTCCTATTGATGCAATGTGCTATTGGAGCTACCACAAGGTCCAAAGCAGGCTCCAGGCAACCATAGGCATTTATGTAACTATTACCATTCACCACAACTCACCATTTAGGGAATGTTGTGGAGACTGCACAGGAGAGGTAGACAAGTGGTCAGCTTTGTCTGGAGTTTCTGATACAGGTTGCAGTAGTTTTGATGTTGCTGTATCTTCATAAGAGACAGAAGGCACTTCATTGTGGTGATCAGCACCTATGAAAGAATATTTATGTAAATCATTTAAAAAAAGAAGCATTGTTGCTATACTTTTATTGTATCCCTCTATACAAATTATGAGGGCTTTGTATTCCAGTTTTGCTAGTATAAATCTTTTATAAATGAGTTTATGCCAGTCTGGCCCAAATGATTATAGATACAGAATCTACCCATGAGCCCCCATACTCTACTGGTTTCTTGTTTTTGGTTTTCTTGTTGGGATTATGACACTACAGGATGACTATGGAAGTGGATAATTGGAAATTGGGTCCATTACAATTGTGTCTGATATGGCAAAATAGACTCAAAAACACTAGTGGTGTAATGCAAATGAGGTGCAAGTTGCGTGTAACATTTTCAGAGTGGAGGTTGTCTCCCTTCCAAAACGTATGTTTAAAATGGCGTTTGGATCCTCTGGGCTGAAGCGAGGTGGAAGGCCAGGAGCATGTGTGGACACAACAACTTTAATTAATTGCAGCACTATGCACTCTATATTGTGTCCATTTTGGAACATCTACAGTTGCAGGTGCATTCAAAAGTACTCTGTGGTCTGTGAGAGTTTTTGCCTCAATGTTAAGTTCTGCTGTTATGAACTTATCACTTCCATGTGAAGACTTTTTTGCTGAAATGCTGACCTTCTATAGAAATATAAATACATTTCCCCTGAAACTCACCATTTAGGGAATGGTGTGGAGACTGCACAGGAGGGGTAGACAAGTGGTGCAATTTGTCTGAAGTTCCCAGTACTTGATTTGATGTTGCTGTATCTTCATAATAGATAGGAGGCACTTCATTGAGGCGATCTCCACCTATTAAGGGATATTTATGTAAATATTTAGAAAGAAGCATTTTTGCTATTCTCTTATTGTATCTCTTTATAAAGATAATGAAGGCTTTTATTTATGTAACCTCCCTATGTAATAAAAGGCACAACATTTGTCCAAGTGCTGTAACCCATAGCAGCCCATGTTTGCTTTTAAGCAGGTCACCATTTATAAATGAGTTTATGCTGGTCCGGCCCAAATGATTATAGATTATAGAATCTGTCCACAAATTCATATACCCTGCTGGTTTCTTGTTAGGGCATTATGACACTACAGGATGGTTATGAAAGTGGAAAATTGGAAGTTGTGTCAGTCACAATTATGTCTGATGTGGCAAAATGGACTCAATCACTTGTGGTGTAATAACAATAAGATTTTAATGCTAAATGGCAAGAACTGTTAGTTTAATTGACAAAAAGAACAGTTTACATTACTTAAAAATGACAACGTTTCTGCACTTTTTTACAAAGACAAAATGACTCTTAGGGTAAGGCCAGACGAGGAGATTCGGGGAGATTTTGTCGCCTGGCGACTTATCGCCATGTCTTTTGGAGGTGATTTTGCGCTGTAGCCTATGGCGAAAAAACGCTGGGGCAGTTCGGGGAGATAGTCGCTCAAAAGACGTGGCGATAAGTCGGGGAATTTACAGCTAGTCTTGAAACAGGATATTTAAGGATTTTTAGAAAAATATGTTCGTCGGGTGAGTAATAAAAAGTATCTCACCCTGTAACAAAAATGACCTGGGTGTAAAAACCCCAGGTCTATCACTTAAACGTAGAGTACAACGTGAAGCCACTAATTGAAAAAGGGAATAGCACTTTCTTCATACTGATAAGTCGCCAGGCAACAAAATCTCCCCGAATCTCCTCGTCTGGCCTTACCCTTAGATGCCCATTTATCAAAGGTCAAATTTCGAATTCATGTGACTATTTTTAAATTCGAATATACGCACAATTCGACTGGGAGGTTATTTAAGAAAAAATTTGAATGGCTAATATTCGTTCGAATGGTTCCGACTAGCAAAATTCGAATCATATTTGATTTGTAAGAATCAAATTTTACTCCCCAAAAAAACCTCAAATGCCAGGAAGGCTATTTACATCTCCAAATGGCTCAACAGAACTCTGACATTGACTTGTACATGAACTCAGCAGGTTTTAGGTGCCGAATATTCAAATTAGGACTGTTTGCATGGTCGAAGTGTGATAAATCTCACATTCGAATTTACATTCAAATAGGGGAATTAACATTTGAATGTGTGAATTCTGAAAATTTACTTTTTAACGCTATCTTATCTATTAATATCTTATCAATTTGATTTTTTTTCCAAACATATGCTCCTAATAAGAATTATCATTAGTCTTGCTCTTTTAAAAAGCTACTGAATTAACATAGACCTCTAAACATTTAATGCAGCAACAATAAAAACATATGTAATACAAATATTTAACATCTATATGGAATATTAAAAAACATTCTTTTTGCCAAACTGAAGCTCTTAATGGACAATGCACCCTGGAAAGATTTTCACAAACCTCATAATTTGAGTGTTTTTATTGTTGCAGCATTACATGTTTAGAGGCCTATGAAGCTTTTCAAATTACCAAGACTATAGACAGTTCTAATCAGGAGAACACATTTGAAAAGAAATGAAATGAATGAAATTAAGTTGCATTGAGCAAGATATTATGCAGCTTACTTCAACCAAAATACTACTGGCAACCTGCAGCCTTGATGGAAGAGCGTTTATATTCCCAGAGTAAATGTTTAGCATGGATCAAATTATACTGTAATTCCACTCTTGAAGGAAGAACGTTTACATATGAGTCAAAATGTGTTTCAGTGGAGCAGACAACCATATGACAGGTTAAAGAAATAGTATATAAGCCAAACATGGTGGAAATATTCAGGTGTGGAGACCTTTTGCCCATTCTGGAGTTGATAACTTGCTCATAATCAATGGCCAAAGTGTAGTACTACTCTGTTCTGCACAAATGTGTCATTCACTAAAGCTTCATATTGTAAGGAAGATCATTCATTTTCCAGCAGGACAGGGATCCTAAACATTTAAGCAGAGCCAAGGTTGTCTGAAATCCATGGGAGAGCAAAGAGTGCATGGTTTAGCTTCTACAGTAACCAGACCTCAGCCCCAATGTACATATTTGAAAACGTGCAATGGAAAAGACAAAACATATTGTAACAATATAGGGGTCTGTAATAATCCTCTCATGCCCCCATTATTGCGTGACCAGCTACAAAGCCTATATAGTTTCACGTATTTCCACTGCCCTATAGTGTCAGACTTGCACGCTTCTCCTGCACGTGCCAAAATAGAGAACGTCACTTAAAGCAACATTCAATGTGTCTGTCTAAAAGAAGTCCAGTAAAAACTCCTTGACATGGTGGACATAATAAACATTGAGACATTTTTAGTGAAAAGTAATAAGTCATGAATGGAAAAAATAGCATACATAAGAATAAAATTAAGATTTCCAGGGTTGCCATTTGATCTAGGCTGCAACATACAGAGCAGACAACTCAAAATGGTGAATAATAAACCAATTAAGTGAGCATGCAATTTATGTAACCTTGCGTGATATATATTTATATTCCTATCGTATTAATTGTGAAAAAAACAAGTCTTGGTGATGGACTTACTTTTGTCATCTTAAAGTCTAAAAAGATTTAATTAACAGTGACTTGGAAGCAAATAAATTAAAATACTGACCTGAACACTCAACTCCAGCGTCCTCCTCATGTACACAATTATGTTTGCCCCACCCTCGAAACTTACAGTCTTTCAGGGCATTTTCATTTCCATTACACTGTATATTATCCAACCAGATACTTCCTTCACCACTTCCAAAAAATGATTTTATCTTTGCAGATTTGGGCTCCCCACAGTGTAGCTGCCTGCAGACAACACTTGCACTTTTCATATTCCACATATCATCACATACTGTCCCCCAAGTGCCGTTGTAATATATTTCTACACGACCTGCACAAGGGCCTCCTCCATTTACCAGTCTGATACTCCCAGGCTCTGTAACTTGAGCACAAAACAGTAACATGAAATACATAGGAGCACAGAGTTTTAATGCTAACTTGTAATGAGGTCACTCACATCTCAGAAGAGCTAACAGTCTAACGGTGAGAAGAAAGATAGGTAAAGAGTACATAAGTCAGGAATATATTGTAGCAGAGGAAGGTAAGGAGGTATGAGAACACAGTTAATATGGGAGATTGTCTGGTGCAAGATGGAAAGGCATACTAGAACCATGGGACAATAAGGGAAAATGGTTTAATGTTGGGATCATCTTGTTATAAACTGTATGGACCAAGACAAGTGTTAGAACCCTAGGGAATTATGGGAAGGTAAGGGCAGATATATGGGAAGGAAGTTATGGGAATATTCAGTGGTAATGTTTACTTTTGGGGTTCTTCTTACTCTTATAGGGTTTTATGATTAGTGATGCACCGAATCCACTATTTTAGGATAAAAAAATCCTGAAATATTTGACCGAATACTGAACCGAATCCGAACCCTAATTTGCATATGTAAATTAGGGAGACAAGGGGGAAAAAGAACCCCTTGTGTAGCATGCTGTTAAAAATGTTTGACTTCCTTATTTGTGTGGTCATGTGATTTTTCAGATTTGGATTCCGTTCAGCCTGGCACTTGGATTCAGCTGAATCTGAATCCTGCTGTAAAAAAGCAGAATCCTGGCCAAAATCTAGATTCAGTGCATCCCTACTTATGATATATATCACTCATATATGGTGCACATTTGGCAGCTGCCAAAAGGAGTCACCCACTTTCAGTCTTGCTTGGCATGTCATGCCCAAATTCCTCTAGAGAAAATCCTCCCAATGGGGTATATTTATCAAAGCCTTTGAATTTAGTTCTGAAGAGACAGAGGGCATATATATAAAAAATGGAACTTAGAGATCACCACAGTCCGCTAGAGTGAAATCCTACCGCTTTCCATCTATATGGGAATTTTAAGAGTATTTATCAATGGGCGAAAGTGAAAGTTCACCTTTTGATTAATAGGCCTTTCAAAAACCCATAGAAATTAATGAAAAGTGGCAGAATTTCACTCCAGTGGACTGTGGTGATCTCTAAGTTCCCTTTTTTATAAATATGCCCCTCTGTCTCTTCAGAACTAAATTCAAAGGCTACCTTTTGGTAAAAAAATACAATGATAAATACAATTCCCCCAAATGACTCACCAATTAGGGAATGTTGTAGAGGGGTAGGAGGGGTAGACAAGTGGTCAGATTGGTGGAGAGCTTCCGACACTGGCTGTAGTGGTTCTGAAGTTGTTTTTGCTGTATCTTCATTATAGATAGCAGCTGATTCACTTAGGTGATCTACACACAGGAAAGAAAATTTATGTTGATAATTTACAAATTATGTTTTTTATTTATTTTGGAGCATCTACACTTGCAGGTGCATTCATACCTAACCCCTGTGGTCTCTTCAGTCGGTGTTATGAACTGATCATTTCCATGTTGCATTAACTTGCAAAGATCTGTTTTGCTGAAATATTGACATTTTCCCTGAAACTCACCATTTAGGGAATTTTGAGTAGTCACAGATAATGTGTAAAAATGGGGTGATTTGTCCTTTGTTCCCAACTCAGAGCTCAGCTGTTTTGGTTTTGCTGTTGCTGTATCTTCATAATCAACATAAGGCTTCACTTCACTTAGGTGATCTGCACATATGAAAACATGTTTTATACTACCTTGGACTTATAGACTATTATTCAAGCCGGAAACTGCAAGTCCAGCCAGGAACACTGCCATAGAAGATAAAGAGTTTAAAAAAGTGGGAAACCCAGTAAGAGTCAAAGAGTTTGCTGTGAACTGTGTCATTTCATTATTTACATAAAAAATAAATTCTAAGAAGAATTTCTGAAAAAGTGATACTTTATTTAGAAATGTTGTTTTATAGTAAAAAATAAAATAT
This sequence comes from Xenopus laevis, assembly GCF_017654675.1. NCBI lineage: Eukaryota > Metazoa > Chordata > Amphibia > Anura > Pipidae > Xenopus > Xenopus laevis. The sequence goes on along the minus strand of NC_054383.1, from coordinate 108,675,355 downwards.
CCCCCTTAACGCCCTATTAATGAGAACTTTTATAATTTATATAAAGAATACAAATTTTACTTAACTTAACTTAGGTTATACTTTACATTATTATTTTAATAATAATTCTGAAAACCTTGCTCATATCATATCTAAACCCACTTGGACAACATAAGGCCAACACAGACACCTCCTAAACTGCCACAACCTCCCTCCACTGTGCAGTTCCCTGATCCAGTCTTCTAAAAGCAAAGATGTGCAATGGAGTTGGTGGCTGCCATGTTTGGCTGCTTCACTTCTTCTGTGTTGCCCCCTGGTGTAATCACCAACATGTTCTACACCTTTTTTCTGTTGTGTTATTAATAATAACTTATTTAACTTTTTTTTATAATACCAGTAAAAGCTTGTATTCATGTTGCATAAGTGATGAAATAAACACTGGGCTTAGACTTTTGAGCCTTTGAATATGTTGGAAGATTTCATAACCAGTAATATGAAAATAAATAAAAGACTGACCTGAACACACAACTCCGGCATCCTCATCATGTACACAGTCATGTCTGCCCCACCAGGGAGAATCACAGTCTTTCAGGGCATTTTCACTTCCTTTACACTGCACATTATCCAACCAGATATTTCCTTTGCCTCCTCCAAAAAATGCTTTTATTTTAGCGGAGATGGGCTCCCCACAGTGTAGCTGCCTGCAGACAACTCTTGCATCACTCATACTCCACAAATCATCACATACTGTCCCCCAAGTGCCATCGTAATAAATTTCTACTCGGCCTGCACAAGGGCCTCCTCCATTTACCAGTCTGATACTTCCAAGCTCTGTGCACAGAAAAATACAAAGGCATTTTAAAAGGTCCACCTGAAAACAAATTGCCTATATACTGGGCTGATTTTAGTATGGATAGAGAGAATCACAGGGTTTGGAGTAAAAATGTATATAAAGTACAAAAGTTATATATTGGGTAACATTTGAAGGTAGATTTATCAAGGGTCGACATGAAAATTTGAATTTTTGAGTTTTTTTATGGCCACAATTGTCAAATTCGACTAGGGAATTGATAAAATTTCGAATGTTTTTTTCAAAAAACTCGATTTTCGAGATTTATCATACTCCCTTTCCCTTTAAGGACTTGAATTTGATTTTTTGCCACCTAAAACCTGCCTAATTTCAGTTTTAGTCAATGGGTGACGTCCTGGGATCAATTTGGAGTTGTTTGCTGCCTTCCTGACATTCAAGTTTTTTTCGGAGAAAAACTTAAAACTTGAATCGAATTCGAATTTGATTCAAGTTTCATATTCAGCCAAATTTTGAAAATTCACTTTTTTTAAAATAAATTTTGATTGGTTGAATTTTGAGTTCATTTGACGCTTGATAAATCTGCCCCTTGGACTCATTGTATTTCTACACGACCTTTACAGTGACCTCCTCCATTCACCAGTCTGATACTTCCAGGCTCTGTACTTTGAGCACAAAACAGTAACATGAAATACATAGGTGCACAGAGTTTTAATGCTAACTTGTAATGAGGTCACTCACATCTTAGAAGAGCTAACAGTCTAAGGGTGAGAAGAAAGATAGGTAAAGAGTACATAAGTCAGGAATATGTTGAAGCAGAGGAAGTTAAGGAGGTATGAGAACAGAGTTAATATGGGAGATTGTCTGGTGCAAGATGGAAAGGCATATTGAACCATGGGACAATAAGGGAAAATGGTTTAATGTTGGAATCATCTTGTTATAAACTGTATGGACCATAGACTGTCTCAAGACAAGTGTTAGAACCCTAGGGAATTATGGGAAGGTAAGGGCAGATATATGGGAAAGAAGTTATGGGAAGGTGAGCACATGTATAGTCTCAGATTTTGTATTCAGTGGTAGTGATGGTCAAATAAATTCACCTAGCGCGAATTTGAGGCAAATTTACACGTTTTGCCGCTGGTGCATGAATTCGAGAATCTCCAGCAAAAATCTGCTGGCGTCAAGAAAATTTGGAAGCGCGTCAGAAAATTTGCTTGTGTCAAAATCGCTACACGTCAACACTATTCGGATGCCCATTGACTTTAACAACTGCGTCGAAATTGATGCAATCGACTTTTCGGACACACGACCAGTGTTAATGTTTACTTTTGGGGTTCTTCTTACTCTTATGGGGTCTTATTATTAGGGATGCACCACATCCACTATTTTAGGATTCGGCCAAATCCTGAAATATTTGACCGAATACTGAACCGTATCCGAACCCTAATTTACATATGTAAATTAGGGAGACAAGCAGGCCCAGATTTGTGGAAAGGCCACCTAGGCCCGGGTCTAAGGCAGCAGGATTTTGGGGGCGGCAAAAGCACTGGGGATGCGCAGGAGATACAATCATTTTTTAAATTTCCCCATTGCTCAGGTTCCGATGATGGAAATTTGCACAAATAAAGGGGAGGGGACACACGGCAGTGAGCCTAGGGGCGCCCGCTATGTAAATTCAGCCCTGGAGACAAGAGGGAAAGAGAACCCCTTGTGCAGCATGCTGTTAAAAATGACTTCCTTATTTGTGTAATAAAAAGTCATGTGATTTTTTGGATTCGGATTCAGTTCAGCCAGGCACTTGGATTTAGCCAAATCTGAATCCTGCTGAAAAAGGCAGAATCCTGGATGAAATCTGGATTCAGTGCATCCCTACTTATGATATATATCACTCATACATGGTGCACATTTGGCAGCTGCCACTTTAAACCTTTCAGTCTTGCTGCTCCTTATATTTGGAATGCCCAAATTCCTCCGGAGAAAATCCTCCCAATGGGGTATATTTATCAAAGAGTGAAGTTAGAGATCACCACAGTCCTCTCGAGTGAATTCCTACCCCTCATCCTACCATTTTATAAGAGTTTTTATCAATGGGTGAAGTTGAAAGTTCAGGGTGAAGGTGAAAGTTCATCCTTTGATAAATACGCCTTTCAAAATCACATAGAAATGAATGGAGAGTGGCGGAATTTCACTCCAGTGGACTGTGGTGATCACTAACTTCACTTTTTTATAAATATGCCCCTCTGTCTCTTCAGAACTAAACTCAAAGGCTACCTCTTGTTAAAAAATACAATGATAAATACAATTCCCCCAAATGACTCACCAATTAGGGAATGTTGTAGAGGGGTAGGAGGGGTAGACAAGTGGCCAGATTGGTGGAGAGCTTCCGACACTGGCTGTAGCGGTTCTGAAGTTGTTTTTTCTTCATTATAGACAGCAGCTGATTCACTTAGGTGATCTACACACAGTAAATAAAGTTTATGTTGATCATTTACAAATTATGGTTTTTATTTATTTTGAAGCATCACAATTGCAGGTGCATTCATACCTAACCCCTATGGTCTCTTCAGTCGGTGAGAGTTTTTGCCTGATCTGTTTTGCTGAAATATTGATATTTTCCCTGAAACTCACCATTTAGGGAACGTTGAGTAGCCACAGATAATGTGTACAAATCGGGTGATTTGTCCTTTGTTCCCAACTCAGAGCTCAGCTGTTTTGGTTTTGCTGTTGCTGTATCTTCATAATCAACATAAGGCTTCATTTCACTTAGGTGATCTGCACATATGAAAACATGTTTTATACTACCTTGGACTTATAGACTATTATTCAAGCTGGAAACTGCAAGTCCAGCCAGGAACACTGCCATAGAAGATAAAGAGTTTACAAAATGTGGGAAACCCAGTAAGAGTCAAAGAGTTTGCTGTGAACTGTGTCATTTCATTATTTACATAAAAAATGCTAAGAAGAATTTCTGAAAAAGTGATACTTTATTTAGAAATGTTGTTTTATAGTAAAAAAAGAAATATCCCCCTTAACTCCCTATTTAGGAGAACTTTTATAATTTATATAAAGAATACAAATTTTACTTAACTTAGGTTATAATTTTACATTATTATTTTTTCTGAAAACCTTGCTCATATCATATCTAAACCCACTTGGACAACATAAGGCCAACACAGACACCTCCTAAACTGCCACAACCTCCCTCCACTGTGCAGTTCCCTGATCCAGTCTTCTAAAAGCAAAGATGTGCAATGGAGTTGGTGGCTGCCATGTTTGGCTGCTTCACTTCTTCTGTGTTGCTCCCTGGTGTAATCGCCTTTTTTCTGTTGTGTTATTAATAATGACTTATTTAACTTATTTTATAATACCAGTAAAAGCTTGTATTCATGTTGCATAAGTAATGAAATAAACACTGGGCTTAGACTTTTGAGCCTTTGAATATGTTGGAAGATCATAACCAGTAATATGGAAATAAATAAAAGACTGACCTGAACACACAACTCCGGCATCCTCATCATGTACACAGTCATGTCTGCCCCACCAGCGAGAATCACAGTCTTTCAGGGCATTTTCATTTCCTTTACACTGCACATTATCCAACCAGATATTTCCTTTGCCTCCTCCAAAAAATGCTTTTATGTTAGCGGAGATGGGCTCCCCACAGTGTAGCTGCCTGCAGACAACTCTTGCATCACTCATATTCCACAAATCATCACATACTGTCCCCCAAGTGCCATTGTAATAAATTTCTACTCGGCCTGCACAAGGGCCTCCTCCATTTACCAGTCTGATACTTCCAAGCTCTGTGCACAGAAAAATACAAAGGCATTTTTAAAGGACCAGCTCCACCTTAAAACAAATGGCCTTTATACTGGACTGATTTTAGTATGGATAGAGAGAATCGCAGGGTTTGGAATAAAAATATATATAAAGTACAAAAGGTATATTATATTGGGTAGCATTTATCAAGGGATTTATCAAGGGTCGAAGTGAAAATCAAATTCAAATTTGAGTTTTTTTATGGCCACAACTGTCAAATTTGACTAGGGAATTGTTTAAATGCGAATTGAGATTTTTAAAAGATTCTAACTCGATTTTTGAGATTTATCATACTCCCTTTCCCTTTGAGAACTCGAATTTCACTTTTCGCCACCTAAAACCTGCCAAATTTCGGTTTCAATCAATGGGAGACGTCCTGGGGTCAATTTGGAGTTGTTTGCTACCTTCCTGACATTCAAGTTTTTTTCGGAGAAAAAACTCAAATCAAGTTTTTAAAACTTGAATTTGATTCAAGTTTCATATTCCCCCAAATTTTGAAAATTCACTTTTTTTAAAATAAATTTCGATTGGTCGAATTTCGAGTTCATGGGAGTTTTAAAAAAAAAAAAACTCCCATGAATTCAAAATTTGACTCTTGATAAATCTGCCCCTTGGCCTCAGCTGGGATATATGAGTCTGACACCATAAAGAGATCTGATTACAGTAGATTTTATTGCAGTGATAAGCTGCATATAACTTGATATAACTCAATATCTGTGCATTGTTCCCAAGACACCCATAATTAAGAGTGCAGTCTATGATAAGCAACCCAAAAGAGCAATGCCATCTCTCTAGCAGGGCTATAAACATAACTATTGGCACTTATCATTGGCAGACAAGAAGATATATATGGCGACAAAGTCACTTAACTGACCACTGGGTTAATGTTGCAAGTTTTATACAGTGACAATAAATAAGATAACATGGATTTGCAGTGAATTTCCGTGTTTCTCAGATTGTTCATCAAAATTGTTGCGTGCATAAAAATTATTTCCACCCATTGACTTTAATGCATTTGGACAATATAAATTTTCGGACAGATTCAAACATCACTAGAAATGAGTCATGAGATAACACTTCTTACCAAAATGGTCAGCAGCTTTGGTACGCATTTTCTTGAAAGAGGGAGTTGGTTCTAACAGAGAAGAATGCAGGTCATTTACAAAACAAAACTCTGAACATTCAGAAGAAGTAGTCACATTACAGAAAGAGCTCTGTTTTGAAAAACCTGGGTAACATGGCTAAATTTAGTAACTGAAATCTGCCCAACACTTTTGAAAACATATAATAATATTAGTGCAATATTATAAGATCATTTGTTGATAGAGTACATCTAAATCTGATAACATATTGGGGGTGTGGCGAACTGAAGAAGGAAGAATGTATAGGAATAGGACTTCTCCTAGGCTTCTAGGCAGGGCTGGATTTACTGAGCTGCATGTCCCCAGTGCTCCTCAGAAAGTGGCTGGGCTGCATGCTGGGCAGGGAGATACTCGGGCTGGAAGTGATGTCACCCCAAGCTAATATGGCAGCTGCTATCCTAAACAAACAGAGAGAGGTTCTAGAGCTGTATGGTAAAGCATTCTGCAGTTTTAGCTTGCACTATTGTGGCTAATCTATTGGCAATAAACGGCCTCTGTAGCTTTCCTTCTTCTTTAAGGGCTCTCTCTGTGTATAGAGTCTTGCTCCAACAGCAATACCAGACATCATCAACATATCAGCATAAAGCTAATTGGATAAAGACTACTAAAAGCATCAATCTGACATCTTTATCCAGAAAGCTCAGAATTACAGCCCATAGACTCCATTTTAATCAAATAATTCAAGTTTTCAAAGATTTTACTTAATTTACAGTATCTTGTATTTAAAATATAATTAAGCCTTATTCAAGGTATAAATATCCTATTGAGTTAAATTAATGTTTTAATGATTTTTTAGAAGAATTAAGATATGGAGATCCAAATGATGTAAAGATCCCTTCTCCAGAGCATTCTGGATAACAAGGTTCCATACCTGTACTATGAAATATGGAATTAATTTTGGAAAGGATGCAGAAAAAACAATATGAATACGATGCTACCTACCAAGAAGAGTAGTAGATGTAGATGTAGATTCTAAGGATGATCTAAACACATGTTCTAAGGATGATCTAAACACATTTTCATAATGCTCCAAAAGGTTTAAAAGAGTCTGTGAACCTAATAAGAATAATACAGATTATATATCAGCTGTAAGGACAGAACCCCCAATAAGCTCTGTTTCAGGGGAAACATTCAGGACACGTAAAAATATAAAATTTGGTCCATGCATTTCTATCTTTGACCCCATGCAAGAGTCAATGGGAGTCATCAGTCAACTAACTAACATTACTGGAACTGTACCACAGAATGAGACTTGTTATGGGAACATCTACACAGAACATACAGTTTGGCTTGGGATGGTTGAATTATTGAAAACAATTGGCATTGTTTAGCCTGATAAAGGAATAAAGTGTCAGTCTTGCAAAGTTCTTCTAGTGTTGGAATAGTTGCAGATTAATAATACAGATTTTTTGGGATTGTTACCCAGAAAACCCACCATGGGTTCAGATCAATGTCAACATTTGTTTCTGTACCTGAGCAAACAACACTAGCGTCTTCTTTGTGGTCACAGTCGTGTGTTCCCAATTTACGATGTTTGCACTGAATCAGTAATGATTCCTCTCCTCTGCATTTAACATCATCTAACCAGATTTCCCCTTTCCCAAATCCAAAGGCGGCCCCAGCTGGGGCACGGATGGCCGTTCCACATAACAGCTCTCTGCACACTACAGTCGCATCCACCATGTCCCACTCGTCATCACAAACAGTGCCCCATACATTGTGCAGAAATATCTCCACTCTTCCTGTGCAACGGTCTGGCCCGTCACTAAGCCGCACTTTGGCGACACCTGGAGAAGGCATTTGAAAGGAAAAACTACAAATAATTTTTTGCTTCTTCATTTACAAAGACCCATACGCTCATCTTGCAACAATTCTGATACAACCAGTAATACAGATGAACAACGGTTTATTCCAACACTCCGATTTTCTTACTCTGTACAATAGTATTTATTGACTGATCCATTTTACTTGATTGATCCATTTCATACTGGGAAAGCTACTGGATCATTTGTTTAAGGCTTTCGATATCAGAACTCTGAGATACATAATGAAACCTGCTGCATTCAGCAAAAGATATTTAGCTCTACGTATACTGTATGTATATTCCAGAACTAGCAGTTGGTGATCATTCTAGTGGCAGCTTCTCTTTTAGAGCAGCAGTATAGCTAGAAGGGCACAGGAATGTATCTTCTACAGAGAAGGCTGGGAACTTTCAGGGCCAACCAGTAGATTGGTGATGGTTAGGAGAACATGGAGTACGTTATAAGTCTCAGGTTCAGAGTCAGGGTATAGAGAATGTATAGAGAGGGTATAGAGAGTGTAATGTCCTCAGGGTTTCTTTAACTTTTTTCAGCAGGGTGCCAAAATGAAGTTTGGAACACAGCTTTACAACCCATAAGAACTGGTTTCATCATTGCCTTCATTTTACTTTAAATTAACTATTGGTATGATGTATAGAGTGATATTCTGAGACAATTTTAAATTTGTTTTCATTTTTTATTTGTGTGGTTTTTTTTTTTTTAGTTATTTAGCTTTTTATTCAGCAGCTCTCCAGTTTGCAGTCTCAGCAACTTGGTTACTAGGGTCTAAATGACCCTAGCAACCATCTATTGAGTTGAATGAGAGACTGGATTATGAACAGGAGAGACCTAAAAAGAAAGATTAATAAAAAGAAGCAATAACAATAAATTTGAAGCCTTGTAGATCATTTGTTTTTAGATGGGGTCCTTGAGCCCCATTTTTAAACTGGATTCAGAAGAAGAAGGCAAAAAAAAGAAAAATGAAGACCAATTGAAATGTTGCTGAGAAGGGTGGGTCACAGTTTTCCAAAAACTAGCATAGCAATTTTATTCAGTTATTTTCATGCCCCAGAAACTGTACCTGCTGACGAAAGTCCATGAAACACAACTACAAAAGGGAAACAAAAAAGATTGTTATTACACCGAGCAGATATTTTGACATGAGAAATGAATAAACTTAGAAACATGACCCAACAATAAATGATCATTTGAAAAAAAAAAAACACTTTTATACAGAAGTTTAAGATATTAAAGGGGTTGTTCGCCTTTGAGTGAACTTTTAGTATGCTATAGAGAGTGATATTCTGAGACAATTTGCAATTTGTTTTAATTTTTTATTACTTGTAGTTTTTGAGTTATTTCGCTTTTTATTCAGCAGCTCTTTAGTTTGCAGTTTCAGCAATCTGGTTGCTAGGGTTCAAATTACCCTAGCAACCGTGCCTTGATCTGAATAAGACACTGGAATATGAATAAAAAGATGAGTAATAAAAGCAGCACTAAAAATTAAATGTGTAGCCTTACAGAGCATTTGTTTTAGATGGGGTCAGTGACCCCCATTTGAAAACTGGAATGAGTTAGGGTTAGAAGAAAAAGGCAAATAATTAAAAAAATCTAAAAACTAAAATCAAGACCAATTGAGAAGTTGCTTATGTAAGTTGCTCTATAACATGCTAAAAGTTAACTTAAAGATGAAACACCCCTTCAACATACTTGTTTCCATCCTCTTTGGTGCAAACACTATTGTAAAAACCAACGGGGCAGGAATTATCAACTTTTCAAATCTATAACATGTTTAAAGCAGAAGGTTTCAGGGTATGTACCCAATGGTTTTCCTATACTTGTGTCTAGAATATCAATTTACTTGATTTAATTGGTCTCGGTCTGCTCTGTGGTTCTGCATACAGTTGGGGCTCATTTCTAAACACAACATTTGCACCTGAGCAGTCACCCATAGCGATCAATCAGTGATGTGTTTTCATTTAGCTGCAGGCAGAACAATGGAAACAAACAATTTCCATGGGTTACTGCCCAGGTGCAAATGTGCCCAGTGTTTTTTAATGAGCACAGTCAGGGGCAGGCAACAATGCTTAAATGCGGAGGGAATCGGACCAGTCTTTTCTGCATGCAGACGTCCACGTACAATATAAGTAAAAATATTTTTAGAGTGTCAGCTGGAACACCAAAAAATGTTCAGGCTTATGTACGCAAGCAAAGTATACATTACAAATAATTAAACTACATCACTAAAAACTGACAACTGATTTAACCAGCTTTACATATTTTGTGTATAGTCTTTATTTTTATGTGTAAGACACAACCTCTGAATTAGTGGTTCCATTTAAAGGGGTGGTTCGCCATTAAGTTAACTTTAATATATTATAGAATGGCTAATTCTAAGCAACTTGTCAACTGACCTTTATTTTTTATAGGTTTTTTTAATTATTTGCCTTCTTCTTCTTCTGACTCTTTCCAGCTTTCAAATGAGGGTCACTTACCCCATCTAAAACATAAACATTTATCAACACTGGGCAAGTTTGCCCATGGGCAGTAACCCATGGCAACCAATCAAATTGCTGCATTTATTGTTTTACTTGCAGCTGGCTTTAAAAAAAGCTATAGGTTGATAGGTTGCTATAGGTAACTGCCCATGGGCACATTTGCCCAGTTTTGATAAATGAGCCCTAAATGCTATGTAAGGCTACAATTTAATGGTTACTGCTACTTTCTATTTAGACCCTCTCCTATTCATATTCCAGTCTCGTATTCAAATCAATACATGTCTAAGGTAATTTGGACCCAAGCAACCAGATTGCTGAAAATGCAAACTGGAGAGCTGCTGAATAAAAATCTAAATAACTCAAAAACCACAAATAATAAATAATAAAAAATAATAGCATATTGTCTAAGCATATTATTCTCTACGCCATACTAGACGTTAATTTAAAGGCGAACAACCTCTTTAACTACTAACAGATACATGTATGCTGATGGTTACTGTTGCACCACTATGTTTTCTACAATATCTTGGACAGGACATGAGTTCTCCTTTAACCCCAGCTGTTGTTAAGGGTGGGGTCCCTGAGCCTTTAAAAAAATGCTGTGGTTTTTAGCCCATAAGAGCAAGTTAAACAGCCATATAAATGTAGAATACAGGTATGGGATCCGTTAACCAGAAACCCATTATCCAGAAAGCTCTGCATTACGGGAAGGATTTTTCTCATAGACCCCATTTTAATCAGTTAATAATTTCCTTTTTTCTGTAATAATAAAACAGTAGCTTGTACATTATCATAACTAAGATATAATTCATTCTTATTGGAGGCAAAACAATCCTATTATGTTTAATGAATATTTTAATGATTTTAAGTGGATTTAAGGTATAAAGATCCAGATTATAGAGCACTCTGGATACCAGGTCCCCGAGCACTCTGGATAACAGGTCCTATACCTGTAAATATAAATGCTGATTTGGTAATTTGTTGAATGTAAAGTACAGCAATTAAAGGATACTAGCAACAAAAATGTTTATATCACATACAATGTATTAATTTATTTTTACTTTGATATATCCTATATATGAAGCTGTCTCTCTCTCTCAATTCTCATAGAAAGTTTCAGCACTTACCAAATACAAAAGGCAGGAAGAATTGCATCTTTCTGCGATGGTGAGCTTGATACCTGTACCGAATGTGATCCCTCCTAGCTGCCACGAAGAAAAAGAAGAAGAATATAATGTCTCCCTGGAGTTCCTCAATACTGGGCAGCAGTGAACACAGTTCAGGAAATTAATTGTTGTATCTGCTGATTCTGCATTGCGTTTGAGTTTCATTTAGTTTGACTTTCACTTCATTGAGATTTATTTATGTCTTGGGTGCCGCCTACAATGCTATCAGCAATCTTTACCTGCAATTACCAGAAGAAATCCGCAAAGGGTTTATTAACACTGTTGGATTGGAAACCAAATTAGACTTAATGGGATACTAAAAGTTCTGACAATTTGACTCCAGAATTGCACTTTGCACACTGCACTTCCAGATGTAAATCACCCTTTCTAATTCTCAGGACCCTACTGACAGCTATAGTTTCGTGACCTTGAAGGGGTAGTTCTCCTTTAAGTTAATTTTTAATATGTTATAGAATGTCCTTTTCCTAGCAAATTTACTGTCAGTCTTCCTTTTTTTTTTTTGTTTTGGAATGATTCTGCTTCTTTACAGTTTTCAAATAGGGGTCACTGACCCCAGCAGCCATAAATCTATTGCTCTGTGAGTCTACAATTTTATTTTTATAGTTACTTTGTGTTACTTATCCTTAATCAATAAAAACAAGTATAATAGCAACAGGTATCTAGAGTGATCACAATATATATTTGACAATTTCCCATAGATGATTAAGTGTGAGCTTGGGTAAAGGTCTCAGGTAGGCATTTTTATATTGACAGTAAAGAGACAGATTATGGATCCAGGTGTCTGTAGAACATCCAGGGGCTCCAAACCTTTAGAAATGTATCATGTTTCTGGAGTATACTTCGTTCATCATAAACCAATCTACTTTCCGTTTAAATGCTTGAAAAGGTATTATTGAGGATTTCCATGCTTTAGCGATAGTTAGGCGTGCAGCTACGAAAAATATTAGTAAGCAATTTGTGTTGGGATTTTGTAAGGCTCGGATACACCATCTCTCAAAAAAGGACATACTGTATAATGCATTCGAACAGTGAGTTTTGAGAGTGGCTCACGGAGGAAGTGTAAAGAAAGACAAAAAGGGACCTATGACAGAGCCTTGAGGAACCCCAACAAAGGAGGTAAGTGACTAGATGATGCTTCATTGCAGGATACAGTTTTGGGAAACAAGAGGAAAACCAGGGCAGGGCAGTGTTATGGAGTCCAAGAGAATGGATTGGAGGAGGAGACAGATCTATAATTATAAGCTGCAGAGAGGCCTAGGCATATTGTGACCAGTGGTCTGTGGCTTATGCCTTTTAGTTGTTAGCCTTGTTAAAGCAGTTTTACTGGAATCTTTTGGCTTAAAGGGGGGGGGGGGTCCAGTAAGAATTGCTGTATATAAAGTGCTTGAGTAGTTTAGAGATAAAGGGAAGTAAGAGAGATGGGATGAAGTTTACCAAGTTCAGCAATATTCAAGAGTGTTTTTTTTTTCAGAATTGGGGTGACAAGTGCATGTTTTTGTTGGGAGGAAAAGATTCTTCAGTGCTTCTACAGACAGAAACCTTTTTGTCATGTTGATGCCTGAAATGTTATAGCAATTATAACCCAGCAGTTTAATCACCTAAACATGTCCAAACTTTAAGCAAGAAATAAGGGAAAGATTGACAAACAATTGCTCTCTTTCATGATTAAAGGGATTATTCACCTATAAATTAATGTTTAGTTTCATGCAGAGAGTGATATTCTGAGACAATTTGCAATTCGTTTTTCATTTTTTATTATGCGTGGTTTTTGAGTTATTTAGCTTTTTATTCGTGGCTCTGCATCTTGCAATTTCAGTAAACTGGTTGCTAGGGTCTAAATTACCCTAGCAACTATGCATTGATTTGAATGAGAGGCTATAATATGAAGAGGAGAGGGCCTGAATAGAAAGAGGAGTAATAGAGTAATAAAAAAACAATAACAATAAATTTGTAGCCTTACAGAGCATTTGTTTTTTTAGATTTTTGAAAGCTAGAAAGAATCAGAATAGATTAATTCAAAAACTATACAAAAGAAAGCATGAAGGGCAATTTAAAATTAGAATAAGCCATTCTATAACATACTAAACGTTAACTTAAAGGTGAACCTCACCTTTAATTTATGTGCTAATTGGGGAGGGGGCGGAGGAAGACGAGGGCCAGTACCTGGGGCAGAGTCAGGCATAAACTGTTACTATGTGTAAGCCTTGTGTCTTGATTGCGGATTCCTATTGGCACTTCAGTGCCAAAACAAGGTATTTAGGTACAAAATACAAATGTTGTAATTCATAAATGTTCTTGTTTTCTTCCCACTGTTCTATTATGTGCCGTGTACATACTAATTCCCGTCACCATTCTCTGTGTAAAAGGCCTTTGCCTCTCTGCATATGGTATGAACCTTTATTTGTACATAACCTACAAATTAGAAATGCCATATAAAACATAAAGAAAAATAGACAATAGTGGATTCAAGATATAAAACAATATTTTAATGCACAATGAAACATACCCAGTACAATACCAGCTCATGTAGTTTGGGTGTACAGGTATGAGACCTGATATACATAATGCTCGGGACAGATAAGGGATCTTTCTGTCATTTTGATCTCGATACCTTAAAGGAGAAACAAACCCCTTATTAAAAAAAAAAACCCTACCCCCACCACACACAGACCCCCCTCCATCCTCCCCCCAGCCTAGCTGCTACCCCGGGCAAATGCCCCTAACTTTTTACTTACCCCTCGGTGCAGATTCAGGGATCGGAGTTCACAGCAGCAATCTTCTAGGTCTTCGGTAATCTGAGAATGAGACCAGCGGAGCGGCGCATGTGCAGTTGCAGCAATCTCCCGGTTGGCGACAACTGCGCATGCGCCAAAATGGACAGAAATTGCAGAGGCACCGGAAGAAGACATAAACGGGAAGATGGCTGCTGTGAACTGCAATCCCTGAATCTGCACCGAGGGGTAAGTAAAGAGTTAGGTGCATTTGCCCGGGGTAGCAGCTAGGCTGAGGGGAGGAGGGAGGGGGGTCTATGTGGGGTAAGGTTTTTTTAATAAGGGGTTTGTTACTACTTAAAAATAATTGAAATATTAAATATATGTAATAGGATTGTTTTGTCTCTATTAAAGGGGTTGTTCGCCTTTAAATTCATTTTAATTAGATTTAGTTGTTGGCTTACAGAGCATTTGCTTTTTAGAAGGGGTCAGTGACGCTCATTTGAAAGCTGCAAAGAGTCAGAAGAAAAAGGCAAATAATTATAAAACTATTAAAAATTAATAATGAAAACCAATTGAAAAGTTGAAAAGTTGTGAAAAGAATTAGCCATTCTATAACATACTAAAAGTTAACTTAAAGGTGAACCCACCCCTTTAAGGATGAATTGGGTTTGGATTAAGAACCAGGTACTGTTTTATTATTACAGAGAAAAAATAAATCGTTTTTTAAATTTAAGTGATTTGATTATAGTGGAGTCTATGGGAGACGGCCTTCCCGTAATTCGGAGCTGCCTGGATGATTCCTGCATGCCCCATTTCTGCAGGTTCCATTGCCAATTGCCCGCTCGCTATGTACCATTATTCCAAAAGGTGGGGTTCAATGTACAACAGTATCACCCCCAAAATCTGCTTTAATATGACAGGCCAACATTTATGCGTGTTTCCCCTGATCAAAAGATCTCTGAGTAACCCTACATATGATTGGACTCAATGTTCTATACAGATGTAAGAAACTGGGTTTTTACCCATAAGAATGTGCCATCCTCTTTTCATTTGTTCCAGCCAAAATAGCCCTCTACAAGCAAGTGCAGGGACAAGGAATGGCTTGTAATTCTCAAGCAACTGCTGGGTACAGTTCTGCCAGCTTGGGGTTTTCACCTTTGAGTTATATTTTAATATGATGTAGAGAGTGATATTCTGAGACAATTTGCAACTGGCTTTCATTTTTTATTTGTGGATTTTGAGTTATTTATAAAGTAGCTCTCCAATTTTTAATTTCAGCAATGTGGTTGCTAGGGTCCAAATTACCCTAGCAACAATGCATGTATTTGCATAAGAGACTGGGATATAAATAGAAGAGGGTCTGAATAGAAAGAGGAATAATAGAAAGTAGCAATAACAATAAATGTTTAGCCTTACAGAGCATTTGTTTTTAGATGGGGTGAGTGATCCCCAATCGAAAGCTGGAAAGTGTCAAGAAGAAGGCATATACTTTAAAAACTATAAAACACAATGAAGACCAATTGAAAAGTTGGCTAGAATTGGCCAATTTATAACATACTTAGGGGCATATTTATCAATGGTCGAATTTCAAATTAAAAACAATGTAGAAATTCGAATTCAAAAAGACCAACCAAAATTAAGTTGATGTTTTTTTGTCGAATAGGTCCCTTTTTGATCAAATAGGTCCGTATTCAGCCGAATTTGAATCGTGTAATATTAGAGCATTCGATTCATTTTTCCCAACTTTGATTTTTCAAAGTCCACCAATTGTCTCCAAATAGGTTCTAGGAGGTTACCCATAGGCTAAAACACCAATTCGGTAGGTTTTAGATGGCGAATGGTTGAAGTTGAATTTTTAAAGAGACAGTACATGATAAATTTCGATATTCAGATTTTTAAATTTTTTTCAAATTTGAATCGAATTTGGACTATTCCCTAGTCGAAGAATTTTTTTCATTCGAAAACTCACCTCGACCTTTGATAAATCTGCCCCTAAAAGTTAATTTAAGGTGAACCAGCCCTTTAATAAAGAATATTTTCATGCCAGAACAGATGATGATGATTATAAAGGCTCACAAATGTAAATTCTTATTTAAATCCTTACAATGTTTTTTTTTTAATTTAAAAAAGTTAAATATATTAAATAAACATCATGAAATACACATACGTTAATTTAACTTAACCACTCATTTTAAATGAATATCCTCACTTTGTTGTAGATGTGAAATATTAGCTTGCTGGGAAGCAGTATATCAAAGTGAAGGTGGGTTGATCTGCTCCCTGTTTGATACAATGCTGTACATTTATTCTTTTTTTTTGAGTTGTATTGTTTTAAATAAATACAGGCAGTTGCCGCGTTACATTCGAAATAGGGTCTTGTAGATTTGTTCTTAAGTTGAATATGTATGTAAGTTGAAACATATAAATTTACTTATTAAATGCAACAAGACAGTAACATCACATTTTTTTTTCAAATTCGTTAGTATGGAACGGAAAAAAACTGCAACGACAAATTACATTTTTAAATTGCCAAGTCTTTATTAAGAAATAACTTACCGAAACTCTGCTTGTGCTCCTCTTCAGAAAAGGAGATTCGGCGATCCATCGTACGGTGCTCAATTTCTCCTCCCTGCCTTCCTTATAGGAAATAGCCAGGAAAGGTAAATTGAGCACTGTATGATGGATTGTCGCCCTGTCGCCTTTTCTGAAGAGGAGCGCAAGCGTAGTTTCGGTACGTTTTATGTTAATATAGACTTAGCGATTTAAAAGTTTGATTTGTCTTTGTGGGGTTTTTTTCCGTTCTATACTAACGAATTTAAAAAAAATTGATGTTACTGGTCAATTAACCTAGTATTTATTTTTACCTCTCTGTGCACATGTATTGTTACCTTTCTGTGCTGCGCAGTAGACAATACATGCCAGAGGGGATTAGGGCAGTTGGTTTATTAAAGCTTAATTTTAAAGGAACAATAACACCAAAAAATGAAAGTGTTTTAAAGTAATGAAAATATCATGTAGTGTTGCCCTGCACTGGTAAAACTGATGTGTGTTTCAGAAACACTACTATAGTTCATATAAACAATTTGCTGTGTAGCAATGGCGGAAATTGAATTAAGCTATATGGCACAGGATAAATATAAACACCATTATATTCTACAGAGCTTATCTTCTGTGTAACCTGAGCCTTTTCTCCTTCAAATGGCTGCCCCCATTGCTACACAGCAGCTTATTTATATAAACTATAGTAGTGTTTCTGAAGCAAACACATCAGTTTTACCAATGCAGGGCAATATTACATTATATTTTTATTACTTTAAAACATAAATTTTTTGAGGTTACTGTTTAATAAAGGCCACGCAAACCATAGTACATTACTGTAATAGCCTCTGTATGCAAGTATGAGTTGTATGTAAGTCAGATGTAACTCAAGGACTCCCTGTAAAAGGAAATATTTGCCAGGGCCACACCAGAAAGCACTACAGGCATTTGTACAGTCCTACTGCAATCTGCTAAATGTCTTTCCTAAACTCCTGCACAATAGTGTAGCCAAGCCAATTCCAGCCGTCGGTGACTTTGTATCCGCACTTCATAAAGAGTCCAGTGGCTGCTTTTGCGACCACAGAAGTGTAGAGCACGATGCACTGAAAGCCTTTCTTCTTAGCATGGCCCTCAAAGAACTTTAAAAGATGGGTTCCCACTCCTGACCGTCTGTACCAGCGGCTGACTGACATCCTCTTCAGCTCAACTGACTGAGAATCTTGGGTAGGCTCAAGCGCCACGCACCCACAGATGTCATCTTGGTCGTACACTGCCACCCAGATTTTGCGTTGGCCAATGCTGTAATATGAGTAGATCTGCTTCAGGTCGGGAGAGCGCCACAGCAATAACTTCAGGCCCACAATCGTGAGAAGAACAGGAATGACAAGCGCAACGCAAAAGGAGTTGAGGAAGAAGCGCAGACCGCTACTTGCTATAGCCATAAGCAGTAAAGTCATAGGCCGCGTCAGAATGTAGAGGATTAAACGGTTCTCTGTATCCTTAAAGCCATCCTATGGAAACCAACAAGATTTATCAAGTTATGTAATAAAAGGCACTAAGTTTGCCCAGGTGCGATAACCCATAACAACCAATCAGCAGCTAGAATTTACTGGTCACCTGTTTAAAACCAAACATCTTATTGGTTGCTATGGGCTAATGCTACTGGGCACACTTAGTGCCTTACTTATTTACATATGGGGGTCACAGTTTTATAACAGACTTTCTCTACTTCAAGTGGTATAACCAGGTACTGGAAAGAAAAAAGTTAACCATAGAGGTATGGGACCTGTTGCAACTTTTATTGTTCTACCTGCAACATTGATTCCTAATGGTTACTACAAATTTGCCACCCAAGCCATCAAACCTAGTTTAAAAAAACCTAATGAACTGCTACTGATTAATAACAATAACAACATAATACCAATGCGTATATTTTGAATCAATGGAACCATATGGAGAACAATTTTGAAAAGTTATTATTTGTCATGTACTAAAAAATAAAAAAAAAAACATTAGATTTTGTTAAAGTGAACTTCCCATCATTTGAATACACAGGTGTGAGACCTGTTAGCCAGAATCTTCGGGACCTGGGGTTTTCTAGATATCAAGTCTACTAGAAAATCATATAAACATGAAATAAACCCAATAGGCTGGTTTTGCTTCCAATGAGGATTACTTATATCTTAGTTGGGATCAAGCTACTGTTTTATTATTACAGCAAAAAGGGAAATCATTTAAAAATCTGGATTATTTGGATAAAATGGAGTCTATAGGAGATCGCATTCCTGTAATTCGGAGCATTCTGGATAATGGATCTCATACCTGTACACTTAGGGGCCGATTCACTAAGGGTCGAATTTCGAAGTTAAAAATACTTCGAAATTCGACCCTCGGATTGAAATCCTTCGACTTCGAATATCGAAGTCGAAGGATTTAGCGCTAATCCTGCGATCGATCGATCGAAGGATTTTTCGTTCGATCGAACGATTAAATCCTTCGAATCGAACGATTCGAAGGATTTTAATCCAACGATCGAAGGAAAATCCTTCGATCAAAAAATCACAGGCAAGCCTATGGGGACCTTCCCCATAGGCTAACATTGACTTCGGTAGCTTTTAGCTGCCGAAGTAGGGGGTCGAAGTTTTTTTTAAAGGGGAAGTACTTCGACTATCGAATGGTCGAATAGTCGAACGATTTTTAGTTCGATTCGTTCGATTTCGTTCGACTTCGAACGAATTTAACCAATTCGATGGTCGAAGTACCCAAAAAATACTTCGAAATTCGAAGTATTTTTCATTCGAATCCTTCACTCGAGCTTAGTGAATCAGCCCCTTAATATTTTTGTTGACAATCCTAACAATATTTGATGGCCAGTCTAACAAATACCCTGGAGATTTTCACTGATTTCTAAATACATTTTATATTATGCAAAGAATAAACCTCATTTACCTTGAGCATTTCCAGTACCACAGGTGCTTCCTCCTCCCGCATCTCCCGCACAGACAGCTGGCTCTCATTGATAAAGGGCATGATAAGGGCTTTGCCAAGTTGGTGCTCTTCAAACAAAATGGAAGAAAAGGTGATTGGGTTTCGGCAAAAAATGGGGGTTTAACAAGTTGAATATATATTTGTTACACGTTAATCAAATGTTAACTTAATGGTGAACCAACCCTTCAAGAAAACCCAGTATAATAAATACAAGCAAAATATACTGCATGTACGACTGCTGCAGAACATTGCTTTCATTGGCATCTTATGCAGGGCTTGGTAGGCACCAGAAGGGTTAACAATAATAGCCAGAATAAAGGAACCACAATCTGCATTTGATGCAATATTACAAGTGACTAGCAGGGCCTGTTTATCTGTAGGTAAGGTTTGCAATGGTGTTGCTATGGGCAGGGAGCCAACAGACTGGGAGAGGGGACACAGCGGCTGTGGGTAGAGGTGCAAGGGGAGGGCTGCAGGGGGGGGTCGCAGGGCTGTGTGAATAGTGCAGAGTTCTAAAAGTAATGCTTGCTCAGACCTGGACATATTAGGGCCTTAATATATACATGTGTCAAACAGGGCAATATCTATACATTCCTGACAACAACTCTATAACTACTAACAGGGGGACACTTCCCCCACCCCTAGAAAGTAAATCATGTTCTTTAATTCATTGCCCCCTTACGTGCATCAGCACAGCTCACTCCCTGCAGTAACAAATGGGTTAATTTCTTCTCCAAGTGTCATGTCTCTGCTGGGGGAGAGGTGACTAAGTGCATGCGGCTTATGAGCACATCTATATCTTATGCACTGACCTTCCTTTCATGGATTACAGCTTTGTCTCATCCAGCCAGGGACTCCATAATGCCAGTGTGTGAGTGGGAGGGTCTGTATAGCAGCTGCTGCTGGAGGAGGGGGGGTGTCCTATAGTAAATGCCTGCTGCTGGGCTGTGCAACAGGATATATTCAGCAGCTATAAACTGCTCTAGCGCCCAGTTTCTCTAGCGTATGTTTAGCTTTAGCTATACCATTCCACTGACTTCAGTCTTGGTCCATTTGCAATAAGGGTTGCCACCTTACCCCTTTAATACCAGCCTCATACTGAATCCACGTGCTGCATGGATAGTTAGCAATTCATTTAGATGTATGCTGCAGACTGAACTGATTTATGTGCAGCCATGCAACATGCATCTAAATTCATTGCTAACTATTAATGCAGTATGTGGATTCAGTATGTGGCTGGTATTAAAGGGGCAAGGTGGCAACAATATAAGTATTTTCAGCAACAGGTTAGACTAAATTCTTCCCTGGTTTCCCACCAGAATACCTGCGGGGGGAAGTAAGGCAAATTACTTGGATGCCACCAGGAATTAAACGAGAGGTGCAAGGCTATAGGTTCTGGATAGGCAGAGGGGCACGACTGTAAAGCAAAGTCTTTGGGCAGAAGTTCGTAGTACAAGGCATTTAGGCAAAAGAGTAGTCAGATCAGGCCGGGTCGAGGCAGGCAGAGAATAAACATAGTCAGGCAGGCAAGGGTCAAACCAGGTAGTCAATCAAAGGGTTAAGCAGGATCAGTTTAGGTATTCAGGCAAGGGTCGGGATTCAGAAGTCAGGATAGTCAACAAGCCAGGTAGGGGTCACAACAGGAATCAAAACAGGTTCAGGAAACAGGAATCAATAGCACAAGGCTCAGGAGCACCAGTAAACAAGATCCTATCACGGGCAAGGTCCCACAGCCCAAATGGGCTTTAAATAGTGTTTGAATTTCTAGCCATTGCACACTGGCATCATTACGTCAGCGCGCCTTTAAATCTCACAAGAACGCGTGGCGCGCCCTAAGATGCCGGCGACTGCGGCCTAATGGAAGCCGCTCTTCGAGGCGGGCGTCCCTGCCGTCCCCCCACTAGACCACCAGGTACGTTCCTTACACCTGCCCAATCTATATCTGACCAATTTTGGCCAAATATCAATCAGGGAGGCCCGTCGGAACGGCCACACGGCAGATATTGTCTAAAGGACCGATATCGGCGTCTTAAAGGAGAACTAAACCATAAAAATGAATATGGCTAAAAATTTTATATTTCATATACTGAACTTATTGCACCTAAAGTTTCAGCTTCTCAGCAGCAATGATCCAGGATTTTAAACTTGTCACAGGAGGTCACTGCACAGAGCATGTTCAGTGAATCAGCAGAAAAGAAGATGGGGAGCTACTGGGGCATCTTTGGAGACAGAGATCTTTACTGCTAAAGGGCTGTGGTTGCCTTGGGCTGCTACAGAAGCACAAAACATAATGTACAACATTTCTAGCACTTCTTAGTTAAGCTTTAGTTAAACTTTAGATCTACCTGTGTATGGCCACCTTAAGGGTGATGGCCTTTCCTTAGTTCAGAGCTTTCGTTCAGGCATTTAAAAGTCACAATTTGTATGTTTAATGCAATTAAGAAGAATAGTGATGTATTGCTTCTAAGAAAATTAGTGCATTTTCTGCTCAGAGTAACAAGTAGATTCTCATGACTTAATAACTGTATACAGAACCTCCTTGGTTGCCTGAATGATATGCATTGGGGACGCAGGAAGGTAAATGGGAACATGATGCCACTGTATGTGGTCCTGTGCAACTGCACAATATCAGCAAAAAAAGTGCTAATAGGCACAAAAATGAAAATCATCTTCACTTTGCTTATCAAAGTAACCATGCAGCAACATTAACATATTTGGGTTATGAGTTTTAAACATTTAGCATTCCCATCAGTGTGCATGCACGTCCTGTAAATTGTGGGGGGCCGAGCCGATGCACCTGAGCACTATCCCCAGCCATTACCTGAGGGACGTATTGTTCCTAGGATGTGAGCAGCCTGTACAGATGTGCAGTGCAGACACTCTGCTTTCCCTTTCAGTCTGCTGCAAGCCCCTCGTCACCCCCCTTTTCCTGGCTACTGGGTATTTAA
This sequence comes from Xenopus laevis, assembly GCF_017654675.1. NCBI lineage: Eukaryota > Metazoa > Chordata > Amphibia > Anura > Pipidae > Xenopus > Xenopus laevis. Next base: position 108,652,935 of record NC_054383.1, on the reverse strand, counting down.
CTAATGCAGTGTGTGAGCTCACAGGAAGAGTGCCCTGCATTTCCCGATAACAGGGGAACAGAGCAGGAAATATTCGTTCCCACCACAATCCAATAGGGGGAAGCTGTGCACGAGAAATTACCATCATTATTACATTACATGTAGAACCTTAATTATAATCCTTAATCTGTTCTGTGGTTTTGCCACCCTGTGTAGGAATTAGGAGGCTTGGTTACTGTAGAAGGTGTATGTTGATATACAATATATATGATAACAATATGTTAGGAGGAAAACATGATGACCACTATAGATATACTGTGACGTACTTTGTCATGTACAGGCTTCTTGAAAAATATGACAGTAGACCATCCACTATAAATAATGCATAATAAATATATACACCTGCAATAATAAAACAGAGTGGTTCAGTTATGCCTGCAACTATTTTATGAAACTGGAGCTTTAAGAAAAAGTTCAACAATACTGAAGTAGGGCACATATATGTAATACATATATCTATGTAAAGGAAACAGTTCAACATTTGCTGATTGCCAGCTTATAAGAGATATAACACACCACCAGTGTAGACGTATTGCATACAGTATATTTATAATATATAAAGCATGTAAAGCAAATTAATGGCTTTTGATAGGATCAGCTCACCATTTAGTAATGTTAGTGACTACATTTATGTGTAGAGGGACACAGTTCAACAATGCAGAATAATAGAAAGAATGTGCAGGCTGTACATAAATTTAGCAAAGGTTGACTTTCATTGTGCAGCTGCCTCATATGTACTTTCCTGCTGTGTTTGTTTCCCCATTCTTTGACTTTTGATTTTCCATTTTTCCATGTGCTCTATCCCTTTCCAAATGTCTTCATCTGCAACTCTGTCCCCCTTTTTCTTTTATTTACACTATCCTTCTCATGGGGAGCTCCAGAGCACCCTGTTGATGTCATAACTGCATTGGGACAATAGGTACCAAAAGGTGCTCTGGGGCAGGCACCTCTATCTCCAGTCTGCTGGAGCAGCCCAGTTGGCATCACATGTCATTTTTTTAAGAGAATCCATCAAGGAGAATCCCAGAGCTCTTTGCCCTGCTCTCGCTGGTTTCTCTCTTCTCAACATGCCCCATGGTGGTCCATACCCCAGGTTTCCACATAAGCATAACCTTACAACCACAGCCTGCTAGCTTGGGCATAGCCCCTACCCTCTGGTGCTTTCTCTGTCCTGCTGCATTCTGCCATTAACAAAGAGGGGACTCCTAAACCAGACTATGGTGCAGCCTCACACTATTTTTTACCCCACTGCCAAACCATTGCCATTGACCTCAAAGTACTAGTGTCACGAACGGCACCCAATATCCAGAACCCAAGCTAAGCTCCCTGGTCTCGGCTCTCACTTCTGCCTATATCCGCCGCCTTTCACCTCGGGAGGAGCCCTCGGCTAATTGGATGCCACCAAGTCTTATTTGAGAGAGGAGCAAAGCTAACGGTTCTGGACGAGCTAAGGGGCACGATCGTCTCACCAGGATACTGGGTGGAAGAACACCACTTGGAACAGGCAGGCCGGGCCAGCACAAGCAGAGAATAGTCAGACAGGCCGGAATTAGGATTGGAGAGCGTAGAATAGTCAGAACAGAGTAGTCAGGCAAGGCAAAGGTCAAATAACCAGAGGATCAATAAGAATCACTTAGGAAAGGCACTAGGAACAAACTAATTGAACCTAACAATGGGCAATGTGCTGTAAACCGCAATCCCTTTTTATACCATTTAAATTTCGTGCCATGAGTGATGACGTCATCACACCAGCGCATAAACCCGGAAGCGCAGGGGACCGGACACAGGAGGAGAAGGAGCAACGCGGCGGGCCTCCACGCCGAAGGAGTGGTGGTGGACCCCGCTGCCCACTAGACCACCAAGGTAAGTCCTTACAACTAGCTGTGCCTCTGAACCCAAAATCTTCTCAATGCTATACTGTAAATTGTCATTGAAAAATTTGAGAATTGTCTGAGAAGTGCACTGAATCTTGTCAATGTAATCCTTGGGCAATCACCCAATAATCCATATCACTTTAACCTTCCCACCATACAGTTTGTAACAAAACATGAATGTTAACAAACAACTTTTTTCATCCAGCTCCAACAACTTAAATACTTGGGTCCCCCTTTAAATCTTAAATGTTTGTGATATACTGCTTGAAACAAGTGGAAGTCCATCCCTAGTTTATTTATTTGCTCCTCTTTTTGGCTACAGATGTTGCTGCTCATCTTAAACATAAGAGTACTCAGTTTGTTACTATCCCAAACAACAACTGCACCTAACCTTTAAAAAAATCACTGCAAAACTTGTATCTGGATAATGCCATATCATCCTTATGCCTTAGAAATGGGTCACTGTCTGTTCCTTTTAATAATCAAATGACTGATATTGCAATGCACATTAACAGATCTTCCCACAGGGTATGATAAATGCTGTATTACTCAAAGTTTACCTCTCTCTTTTTTAAGTACCACCCCTAATATGAATATCATTAAACCTCCTATTGGGGGCTCTATGAATGGCCCACCATTGTGTCCAGTGCAACTATAAAAGTGGCATTCATTAAAATATTTGCATCCATTTCAGGATGTATGAGCTCTATGTTCTTGCTAAAGGTATGGGACCTCTTATCCAGGATGCTCTGGACCTGGGGTTTTTGGTTTTTGGATCTCCAAACCTTAAGTCTACTAAAAAAATTATTTAAACATTAAATAAACCCAATAGGCTGGTTTTGCCTCCAATAAGTAAGGATTAATTATATCTAAGTTGGGATCAAGTACAAGCTACTGTTTCATTATTACAGAGAAAAAGGAAATTGTTTTAAAAAATCTGAATTATTTAATTAAAATGGAGTCTATGGCAGATGGCCTTACCATAATTCGTGGCACTCTGGATAACAGGCTTCCGGATTACAGATACCATTCCTGTAGTAGGTATTGGATGATTATAATTACTCAATATCAACTATTCATTGTTAGTTTTCTATAAATCCATAGCAGTGCCTTTTTAAAGCCATTCGAATGCAGCAGATGATGTGTTTGGGTATATTTATTCAACTCATATTTAATATCCTCATTGTTGATGGCATTACTGTAATATACAGAAATAAGCAGAGGTAAAATTATGCATTACAGTACATATTTATTCAGCTAAACCAAATACCATACCAAATGGCCCCTGTTGGCCTGATAGGATACAGACCCACTTTGCATGCAAGTTTAAACAGTGGTACCTTTAAGTTAACTTTTAGTATGTTATAGAATAAATAATTCTAAACAACTTTTCAGTTGGTCTTCATTATTGATTTTTTTTATTTTTATTGATTGATTTTTATTTGCCTTCTGTGCTTCTGACTCTTTCAAATGCTCTATAAGGCTACAGATGTATTGCTACTTTTTATTGCTCGTCTTTCTATTCGGGTCCTCTCCTACTCACAGTTCAGTCTCTTATTTAAAGCAAGGCATGGTAGCTAAGGTCTTTGTGTCCTAGCAACCAGATAGCTGCTGAATAAAAAGCTAAATAACTCAAAAACGACAAAAATAACAAATCAAACCCAATGGCTAATTGACTCAGAACATCACTCTCTACGTCATACTAAAAGCTCAAAAGCTCAGAGCTAAAAACTCAAACCTGAACAACCCCTTTAATCATACTAAGACTATCTAGTCCAGGGCTGTCCAACTGGTGGCCCATGATCCCCACTTGTGTGGCCCCCCTAACTACCTGTTGTCTTTGCTTACCATGTGTAAGATTTAAATGATATCACTAAATAGATTAACTGGCCCCTGCATTGTTTAAACCTCATATTCAGACTAATCCCCTGTATTGTTCACACCTGTGATCCCCATTTATTGTTCACACTTGTGACACCTCTGTTATTTATATCCTAAAACCCTGTACTGTTCACACAGACTGAAACCACCCACATTGTTCACCTGTTCACACCTTATTCAAAATGTTAATGGTACCAGCACTGTGTCACTGTATGTAGTACATATTAGAGTGGTCCTAATGGTTTTCCCTGTCTCCTGCTCTGTTCTGCCTTCCATATGCTTCCTGTGTGTGCCCTGCTCTGCCTGTATGTGCCCTGCTCTGCCTGTGTGTGCCATACTCTGCCTGTATGTGCCATACTCTACCTGTACGTGCCCTGCTCTGCCTGTGTGTGCCATACTCTGCCTGTGTGTGCCATACTTTGCCTGTGTGCCCTGCTCTTCCTGTGAAACATAAGCCTGGTATTTGTTCTGGGGGTTTGTTAGCATTTGAAAATAAATTATTGTTAGGGGCCTCTAATCATGTGCTGGGGGTGCTGTGTTATCCAAGGTGAAGTGGAGGCATATGGATTTAAAGGAGAAGGAAAGCTATGGAGGTATTTTATTGCCAATAGATTAGCTGCAATAGTGCAAGCTAGAATGCTATATTTATTCTGTAGAATATTTTACCATACCTGAGTAAAAAGCTCTAGAAACTCTCTGTTTGTTTAGAATAGGAGCTGCAGTATTAACATGGTGTGACATCACTTCCTGCCTGAGTCTCTCCCTGCTCTGGGCTCAGATTACAGTAGAGAATGGAGGGGGTGGGGGGAGAGGAGCAAACTGAGCATGCTCTTGCCCAGGGCAATGAGGTTTAAGCTGAAGGCAGGAAGTCTGATACAGAAGCCCATGAGTACACAATAGAAGGAAAGAAATGTGGTGTTTCTTTTGACAGGGGACTCAGAGCAACATTACTTTGGGGGTTTACTGGTATATTTAGATGGACCTTTCTGATGAAGCTTACTTAGTTTTAACCTTTCCTTCTCCTTTAAGGGTATGTCTTAATATGACAACTTTTTTCACATATAAGTAATAAGTGATATCCCTGCAGTGACCACCAACCATTTGGTTTTTTGGTGTGCTACTACAATTAATGTGGAAATGATCTTGTGGTAACATGGGTGTGGTTTAAAGTGGGTGTGGTTTGAAAAAACAGGGAGTGGTCATCACTGGCTTCCATTATCGGCCCTCCACTATGCCCTCTGTACCACAGAAGTTGGACAGCACTGATTCTAGTCGATATATACCAAACCAAGACTCGTAGCCACTCAGTTCCTGCATACAATCAGTGCCCAATGGCCTGAATCTAGCAGGACTATCCTAATCTGAGGATCCTGTCCTAAATGACTGTGTCCATGACTTTGCCCTGTTTCCATGCCCGTGAAACCAGTTCTCTATCACCATAATTTATCCCATGATCAAAATGATCGGATTAGCCCGATATTGCCCTGCCTTTGGTGGGCATATTGGGTAAAGATCCACTCATTTAGTGAGGTTACCAAACCAACCATAGTGTATGGCTACCATTAAATTTAACTTAAAGGTGAACCACCCCTTTAGTAACAGTGCCTGCATCATTTTGTGCTCATTAAGGAATAGTTATGGGCTTTATTGTTCTATGGCATGTGAAGAGCTGCACACAAGGACCTCTCTGATGTACAAAAGATCTCCTATGTATTGGACACATTATTCTGCACTGCCCAGGTGACAGCTGACTGCATTTATTTATTGCAAAATAATAAATAAAAAGGATTTTAGTTACAAACTGATTCCTTCATGTACAATACCCTACCTGTGACCCCCCCACCGCTCATCATCACAGCACAACAATGAAAGTGACTTTCTTATAATGATGGCAGCACAGATTTCAGCTGGAGCACAGCTTCCCCCTATTGGATTGTGGTGGGAACGAATAATGCCTGCTCTGTTCCCCTGTTATCTGGAAATGCAGGGCACTCTTCCTGTGAGCTCACACACTGCATTAGTTAAATACCCAGTAGCCAGGAAAAGGGGGGTGACGAGGGGCTTGCAGCAGACTGAAAGGGAAAGCAGAGTGTCTGCACTGCACATCTGTACAGGCTGTTCACATCCTAGGAACAATACGTCCCTCAGGTAATGGCTGGGGATAGTGCTCAGGTGCATCAGCTCTGCCCCCCACAATTTACAGGACGTGCATGCACACTGATGGGATCCATTGTTCTGAAGCTGGCATACAGAATTCTAAAAAGGCATTTCCCAATCCTGTTATTGTAAGGAAAATGTTACCCCTTTTCTCTTATTATTAGCAATGGATGCATTGCTTGGTATGTAGGCTACTTGGTGCTTATTATCACTTTCTAGGCAGATGCACAGAACCTCATAGGATGGCATTGTTTGCTTATTCACCTTCTCGTAACCCTAATGCCCTTTCATTTCCACCAAAGTATCAGTCTGGCAGCCAGGGTAAACCATGATATCATTTCTAAATCCATGAGATCTGTTGTAGTGCTTATGCAATTGGATAGAAAATGTTTTCTTAGAAGCAGTACATCACAATACAGAGTTTAAACGATTGGTCACTTCCTGATACAGTTATGAGACCTAATATCCAGCACCTATTTCCAGAAAGCTCTGATACAGGAATTCCATTGGTCATAGGATCTGCAAGCAATTTTTAATTCTTTAATGTAAATGATTTATATTTCCTGTAAAGTGCTGCGGAATATGTCAGCACTATATAAATAGCAGGTATTTAAAAATAAATATATAATATTATTTCGTTTTTTTCTGTAATAATAAAATAGTACCTTGTACTTGTAACTAAACTGCATGGATCCTTATTGTTGTAAAAACAGTTTTTCTATTATGTTTAAATGTTTCTTGTAGCCTTAAAAGGATGCATCACTTTTAAGTTAACTTTTAGTATGTTATACAATAGCCAATTCTAACCAACTTTTCAATTGGTCTTCATTATTTTTTTTATAGTTTTTGAATTATTTGCCTATCTTCTTATCAGCTTTCAAATGGGGGGTCACTGACCCTATCTAAAACCAGATTGCTAAAATTGCAAACTGGAGAGCTGCTGAATAAAATAACTCAAAAAACACAAATTATAAAAAATTGAAATTGATTACAAATTGTCTCAGGATAACACTTTCTATATCATAATTAAAGTGAATTTAAAACCTTTAAAAAAAAGTGAATTCAAAGGTGAACAACTCCTTTAAGTATGGGAATCCAAATTTTGGAAAGATCCCTTACTTTAGTATACAGTGCTGTACATCATATATTTGGGCAGTGGGTTAAATAATCTGTTTTTCTAAAAATGGGTTATCATTTAGTATTCCACTGGGTCCACTAACATTTGGAGTGTCTTATTACTTTGGAATTGGTTTATTGTGCTCTCTGATGTTACAAATTCTATACACATGCATTTAAATGCACATCTTAAAGATTTGAAACCTTGTTTCTGTCAATATCACTTTTTTTACTTCGTAGAGTAGAATCTGATCATTGCTCTACACCTTTCAGCTTCTTCTTTTATTTCCAGGAAGACAAGATCCCCAGAAACGATTTTGTGCTCCACTTTTTCCTGACAAATGTGAGCCGCCGATGATCACAATGCACACAAAGGTATGGGCAGTACGTACTGCATGTTGAGTTAGCTAGTAGTAAGGTAGGTGTGCAGTATATATGTTGAGTTATCTGTTGCACTCATAATGCTGGGATCTGTGGCTTGCATTGCAAATAGTTGAGGAGCACACAATCATATTATTAAATACATGAACAAATTGTATGAAAAAATAAAAATCTATTATCTGAGGCCATCTCCCATATACTCCATTTTAATGAATTAAAATTTTTTAAACTGATTTGCTTTATCTCTGTAATAATAAAACAATACCTTGTACTTGATCCAAACTCAGATATAATTAATCCTTATCGAAGGAAAAAGAATCCTATTAATTAATGTTTAAATTGTTGTTTTAGTAGACTGAAGTTATGGAAATCCAAATTACAAAAAGACCCCTTATCAGAAAACGTTTTGGTCCCATAGTCCCATCCCTATGCTGGTATTGTCCCTAGGGGCATAATTATTAACACTGGAGACAAACATCACTGGTGATGCTGCCCACAGCAACCAATCAGCAATTAGATTTCAAGTTAGCAAAAAACCCAGAGTTTTGATTGGTTGGTGTTAATAAATTCACCCCTTGTGTATAGGCAAGAAGGACAGGCAATAATTGAACCAATTAACACAAGTGCTACCATGCAGAATGCATTGTACTGCTCTGCAGGCTATAGCTGACCATATAATATAGCTAATAATATAGTACGAAACCTGACAGACATCTATGTACTACGGAAGTCAGTCCAAGAATTGGAGAGGTTTGAAAACTTCATCTGCAGATGCACCATGCTGGCATCTACATAATGCATCTGAAAATTCAGAAGTAAAGATTGTCTGTGAATGGCTGCCATAAATTCATATTGTTGAACTTTGCAGCAATCCTTAAAATACTTTGTTCTCAAAACTAGAACATAAGCCTAGATCAGGAGTGCCCATACTTTACTAATGTGGGGTCTACTTTTAGTCATATTGTCCCATTATGATCTACATCTACATCCATAATATCACTGTTAACATTCTGTTCCGTGGAAAATACTGCTTAAATATTTTATTGATTTATAAGAGAATTTATATTATACTATATTTAAAAAAACAAGTATTTCTTATGTAGCCTTAACAGAATAAATAACTGAATGAAAAGAATAAAGTAGAAGGGTGATTTAGACAAGCTGTTTGTTGACAGTGTGTTGAGATCTACTGATCACCAGCTAAAGGTCTACTGGTGGATCCCAATCTATCTTTTAGACACCCATGGGCTAGATGATGCCTACTGCGCTGCTTTTGTTGCTGTCAGTGTTCATGTAGCAATATCATTTAACGTTTTTATTTTCTATTTACAGTGTTGGATTTGTAAAGAAGATTTGATCTGCTTTGGCTGATTAAATATTCAAAAAGCCCATCATGGAGTCTGCAAATCGGAAAACACAGTATCACCAGCCATGGAAGATCGACGAGTCTCGATACAGTAGACAATGGGCACCGAGGAAGCAGCTATGGAGCTCAGACGTGGGACTGTTTGACAGAGAGAAAGGCGGTCTATTTCTGAAACCGCAGTCTCTGCTTCAATTTGCAGATAGCAGCCGGCAAGGTCTACAGTCCAGGTTTAGGGAAAATGTAAGCACAAACCATATCCTGCAACATCTGCCTCCCAACAGCACAAACATGAGAGAGGACATTGTTATTCCTAATTTTTACAATCATTTAGGCTTTATGCAACAAGAAGGTCCATGCTATGGTGCAGTCTCATCGCAATGGATTGCTGCTGGGACAGAACTAATAAAACTAAACACTGAGCCTTTTGCCACCCCGCTTCTAAAACCTCCTTGGAGCTTTACACAAAATTCTTCTTTGCCAGAGAGAGATCGGATGTGGAATCCTGCTGATCCATCCATGGAATCTGTCAGAAGTATGGAGCAGGACTTTCTTAGGCCTTTATCTTCTTACACATCATCTCTATATTCCAAAGGGGGATCTTATCAAGAGAAGATAAATCGCTTGAAGGATCCAGCACTCAGCCTACCATTTGCAACTTGTGAACCAGAAAATGCAAGTTACCACTCCAACAACAACAGTATTCTTATCAATGGGACAATAGACCTCACAGATCCATCACAAGATAGCAAGGGCGGGAACACATGTGAGAGCGAGGAAAATAAATTCCTCTTAATTGATGATCGGGGAATCCCGTACACAGTCTTCAAAAAGGACCTCATAAATTCCCCAGAAACCGATGGCGAACTAGACGAGGATTCGCAAATCCCTAAAAGATTTCATTATTGCCCCATGTGTTTCAGGTCATTTCTTTACCTTTCAGACTTGGAGAGACACAGCGTCACACACTCGGAGCACAAACCGTTTGAGTGCAAAGTGTGCGGAAAGAGCTTTAAGCGATCGTCTCATCTACAACGTCACAAACACATTCACACGGGGGAGAGACCTTTTCAGTGTATTATCTGCAAGAAAGGCTTCCGGGAATCAGGGGAACTTCAGAGGCACCAGAGGGTGCACACAGGGGAGAAACCATATCAGTGTGAACTTTGCCATCTTCGATTCACAGAACGAAACACATTGCGCAGACATACTAAACGGAAACATTTCAAGGAACTGCTTTACCAACAGGACCCTGGAGATAGCAGTGACTGGGGTGAGGTTATAGAAGACATTTCTACAGAGGATAACATAGAATGAGTTCTTGGGAATCATACCCTATCCTTTATTTTACATAGTTGTCGTTGTTGTTGCGAACAATTCCTAAACGAATGGGATACTTACAGGAACATGTGTATTGTTGATGTGTTTCGTTGTACTTGAAGATTAATGTCTGACAGAACTGTCTTAGATACATAGAGTAGTTACTTAAAAGGCATATGGGAATTCATATCAATAAAGTGATAGGGCAATGACACATAAGTCTGTTCTTAACCATTTTGCCCCCACAAAGGGCCTGGTGCCCACTGGGTTACTAATTGTTTGGGGGGCAAAATGTTCAGAATAGCCCCATTAAGGAGTTGGTTGGTGTTATGAGTCATAATATCTAGTATTCCAGTGTCAGACTGGGGCTCCACCAGACATGTCCCATCAGGGGCCCACAACCCCCCAGCCCCCTGATAGCCCCTCGCCCCAGCTGCAACCCCCCTCTGCATACCTACCTATTTCTTTGGGCAGCTGGGGAGGCCAGGGAGCTTCTCAAGCAGCCGTTGAGATTGGGTCTGGACTGGGGCCACTGGGTTTTTTCCCGGTGTCCCATCAGCCCAGTCAGTCCCTGTCCAGGCAGCAGAAGCCTTTAAATGGCAAGCAAAAACCTGTAGTATGTTAGCAGTGATGCTCATTGGCCATTTCTGCACTGGATGATGATGGGGGAATGCAACAGATGTTCACTGGGTGAAACAGCTTGTAAATCTGACCTGATCCTTATTTTAGAGGTGCTAGACCAAGTTTGGGCCCCTAAATCAATACCCAGGGAAAGCTGCAATTCCCTTCAAGCAGTATTTACTGCATCTTGTGGTTTTATTTAGGGTTGTATTTTAAACACAGATGCCTTTTTAATGTTGACTTTTACAAAAAATCTAATTATACTTAGTTAGATATATAACGTGAACTATGATTAGACTACTGTGTAAAGAAAATTTCGAAGAGTACTATAATGGTGCAGCTGCTTTTGGTGGTCAAAAAAAGACATCTATATCTATACATCCTATGTACTGTATTACATACAACAAAGGAGTTACAACTCCTGCGCTCTACTGTTCCAAACTATTGTACTCCACTAGTAATGATTCCTTCCTTGGATGTAGGCACAGAACAACAGGGTCAGAAACAAATACTGCAGCTTTAAATGAATAAATGCATAGCTTACATTCACAATTTTATAAAATGTTTAGTAAAACATGGGGAGTGCAGAATGTTCTATACACACTGTGCAGTGTGCTCTCCTTCTACTGTCTACTTATAAAAAAAAAGATTTCCAAGGTCAAATGGCATCTTTATATTAAATCAATGCTTTAAGTTAACTTTTAGTATGTTATAGAATGACCAATTCTAATCAACTTTTCAATTGGTCTTCATTATTTATTTTTTCATAGTTTATGGAATATTTGCCATTTTCTTTCCAGCTTTCCTATGGGAGTCACTCGCCCCATCTAAAAACAAATGCTCTGTAAGGCTACACATTTATTGTTATTGCTACTTTTTATTTCTCATCTTTCTATTCAGGCCTCTCCTATTCATATTCCAGTCTCTTATTTAAATTAATGCATGGTTGCTGGGGTAATTTGGACCCTATCAATCAGATTGCTGAAGTTACAAACTGAAGAGCTGCTGAGTAAAAAGCGAACTAACTCAAGAATCACAAATAAAAACCAATTGCAAATTGTCTCACCCTCTACATCATACTGAAAGTTATCTCAAAGTTGAACAGTCCCTTTAAGTTGGCCTATTAAAATGTATTACCATCTTTAAACAATCATAAACCATAATTTTATATATGCAATATCTACATGATAGGCCACCAATTAAACAATGAATAAATGAATTAATAAAACCAGCCCTGTGCTCAGTCATTCACTGAGCAACCAAAGTGAAGAGCTTGCTAGGAATTCCCTGTTGGAATTCAAATAGCTTTCACTTTTGGTTGCTCGCTGCCAAGTTTCTAAAGCAGTAGTAACACTTATTAACTCTTAAGAGGAGGGAACTATAGCCAAAATTGAGGTAACTATATGATGACTGGGAAGTCAATCAGAAAGACCTCGTCCTAATAGGAGACACATGAAAAGATGAATCGAGTGAGGCAAAACATGATGATATGTACCTGCTACTGATCTTGTTCACATTTAAGTATGATGGTAGGGTCCAAATTACCTTAGCAAGCATACATCGATTTAAATAAGAGACTGGAATATGAATATGGGAGAGCGTCTGATTAGAAAGATGGACAATAAAAAGTAGCAATAACAATAAATGTGTAGCCTTTTGTTTTTTTAGATGGGGTCAGTAACCCCCATCTGAAAACTCGAAAGAGTCAGAAGAATACTTTTAAAACTATTTCAAAAATAATGAAGTAAAACTGAAAAGTTTCTTCAGGTTTCCTTTGCTCCTGTTGCAAAAATACACTTACATTTCTATTTCAGCTTAGCAAGAGACATGGAGATGTGATTTCTGTTAGGTGGGCTGTAGAGAACCCTGTAGAACTGTTGTTCTGAGCTGCTGGTCACTACAAGGGAAACTGCAATAATGGGCTTATAATACACAAAAGCCATGAATATCCTTTAAATTATATCCTTATAAACAGTGAGTTCTGATGTCATCAGTTATAAACGGTGAGTTCTGATGTCATTTCTGTCACATGACTCACTGAAATGTGTGTATTATAATAAATAACGTACCCCCAGTTGAAAAATATTAGGATATTAGAAGTTACCTTGGAGTTCCATGACCTGTATAAAAACACTCGGGGGCGAATTTGACCCGTTTCGCTTCGCCAAAAATTCGCCGCCGGCGAAATGTCGCAGACGCCCATTAAAGTCTATGGGCGTGAAAAAAAATTTGTCGCGCGGCGAAATTATTTTGTCGCGCGTCTTTTTTTTTGAAGCACGTCTCCATACAAGTCTATGGGCGTCATTTTTTCGGCGAAACGAGGCAAAAAAATTCGCCCATCCCTACTCGCGTTTTTATATGGTCATGAAACTCCTCGGTAACTTATAATATCCTTATAATTTACAAGAGGGGGTACTTTATTCACTATATTATGAACATCCCATATTAAAGGGATACTGTCATGGGGAAAAATTTTTTTTTTTTTCAAAACGCATCAGTTAATAGTGCTGCTCCAGCAGAATTCTGCACGGAAATCAGTTTCTTAACAGAGCAAACAGATTATTTTATATTCAATTTTGAAATCTGACATAGGGCCAGACAGGCCCGGACTGGCAATCTGTGGGTTCTGGCAAATGCCAGAGGGGCTGCTATAAGGTGCCATAGAAAGTCAGTATTTAGTGGGCTGGTGGGGCTGATTGGGCCTCTGTGTTGGCTGAGTGGGCCTCTGTGTACCTGAAATGCCAGGGCCTATTTTAATTCTCAGTCCAGGCCTGGGGCCAGACATAGTGTCAGTTTCCCAGCTGCCCCAGTCATGTGACTTGTGCTCTGATAAACTTCAATCACTCTTTACTGCTGAACTGCAAGTTGGAGTGATATAACCCCCTCCAATCACATGACATGACCAAGCAAATGACCTGAGATGTCTGCCTACACACCAATATTACAACTAAAAAAATGCACTTGCTGGTTCAGGAATTAAATTTAATATTGTAGAGTGAATTATTTGCAGTGTAAACTACATCATAAAAATCATGACAGAATGCCTTTAAAGGACAAGGAAAGGCAAAATAATAAAATCCCATTTTTACTTTCTTTTATGAAAAAGAAACCTATCTCCAATATACTTTAATTAAAAAATGTGTACCGTTTTTATAAGAAACCTGACTGTATGCATTGAAATTCTCCCTTCATTTACTGCTGTGGATAGGAATTGTCAGACGGTCCCTAACTGCTGAGCAGGGAAACAATCATACTTATGATCAGCAGGGGGAGCCCCCGCCTTACTTCCCAGCCATGCAGAACTCAAGCAGCTTTGTTTATGATGATCCCTAAGCAGCCCAGACCACATTGAGCATGTGCAGGGTCAGGGTCAGGCAAAGATGTTTAACAAAGTTACAAGATGACAGCCCCCTGTGGCCAACTTTGAAAGCATAAATCATTTGTTTGATTAGGCTTGTGGTGCAGTAAGTTCATGCTTATGTTTAGTATACAAAATACAGCATTTCTAGCCTTATTCTATTTTACACTTTCCTTGTCCTTTAAGGCTTTAGTGGAGAGCTGTTGTAGAGCTTTCATTGTGCAAAGTTATATTGTTAGGTGTAAGGTGATGAGACGTTCCTTTGCAAAATGCCTATGAATATCCTTCTCCACACTAATCATAGGCATTAAATAGGATGTTCAGTCATCTTGCAGTTGGTATTAAAGATGGCAGTTGAGAGTTCTATTCTTCATGGACCTTGCCTACAACTGGTAAATAATCCTACAATTCCTTGTAAATGTTACAGAATTATTAGTGGCTGTACATAACAGAATGCAGAAGTTTTTCCATGTATATATGGATGTTATGTTTGGAATCTGTCAATTTCCCCTATGGATTAAAAAGATGTGGTTACATGATATGCATGTGATATGTTCTGTGGCTGAAATGTTCTACTGTTCCTCAAAGCAAAAATCCTCCTACTGGTTCCACACTGGTGTCAGGCTAACACTATGAATAGTTGACTGTAGTGCTTCTCAGCACAGTGGCACTCACATCTACCAAATGCTGGCTGCTAATGATAGAGTTAAATTCATAGTGTGAGAGTTCCAGTTTGGCAAAAAAACACAACATGGGGTTAGTCGACATCTCTGCTTTAATCAAGGCACAGTCACACATGACCTTACCTGTACTGAAACAAAATCCCGCCCTAGCAAGGCCTTTGCCTTTAATTATGGACAAGGTTTGAAAGGCAACATATGGAATGTGCTGGGGGTTAGACATAAGATCACTAGGCAGGAGAAATTGGGAATGTAGGGCAATAAAGATCCATGTATGTAATGCCTACTAATGCCAGGACTCAGATGCACTTCAAAGGACTTCATTCAAAGAAAAGGTTTCATCACTAAGGGGCTCCCAATTTGTTAGCCCACACCCCTAATGATTATAATTGCTTACCTCAGACTCCATGTTGATGCTACTCTTCTCTGAAAAATGTGCTGGCCCCGGGTAATATTTAGTGGCATTACTAGCAAATTCAATCTAGGGCCCCAAAATATTGATACGTTGGCCTATTCTACCAAGATGTATTAAAATTGCTCATTAATTAGGGCCTCACTGGGCCACTACAATCCTGGGCTCTCCTGCAACCATAAGTTCTGCTTCAGCAATGGAACTACCACTGGTGGGGCCCAGGTACAGGACATTCAGCTGGTCCCCCAACCCCGTTCAGAAGCAAGTATCTGATCCACATGCACACAAGGCTTTGGCAGGCCCAGGTGTAACTGCACCCTCCGAAGTTCTGCAACTAGTAGGGTTATTCAGAAGAATTATATATGAAAGATGCAAACACAATATATATATTCAGTAAAAGCAGCCTATGTTGTAATGATCATACCATGAATATCCTGTAAATTATATCCTTATAATACACAAAAGCCATGAATATCTTGTAAATGATATCCTTATAAATGGTGAGTTCTGAGGTCATCAGTTATAAACGGTGAGTTCTGATGTCATTTCTGTCACATGATCACTGAAAATCGTGTATTACAATAAATAAAGAATGGTCTTCAGCCTCGTGCTTTTATATGGTCATGGAACTCCTCAACCACATATATATATATATATATATATATATATATTCATTATATAACAAAGTATAACAAATGAGAGCAAAGCTGCCTTTGTATTATATGATTCAGTGTATCAAGAAACAACCCGAATGCATGGTGCATTTTCTGTAATACTTCAGCATACTCCTGAGGGTTCTAGTAGTGTCTGTATCATCTACACTTGGGTCTCATCGGGTTATTACCCACCTACATCATATCACTGCTACAGAAACCTCTCATTTGGCCTTGTTTTATCCTCTACAGTTGGGTGTTATAAAATCTTCATTGATACCTATGTTTTTATCAATCCATTTTACCCACCAAAAAATCCAAAAATGTCTAGATGTGAAATATTGTATGCACTGCAAATAATTGGAATACGAAAGTATATTTTGTTTCTTTATTTCAAGGAGTCTCAGAATCCCATCTTTACTTAGTTCCTCTACGTGAGTACTGCTAAAACCAAAGTATAGCATCTAGAAGCATGGGTATATGTATATACAGTATATCTATGTGTGTGCCATGCAAATATAATCGGATTGAAACTTTTTTTATGATAAGTAAATTATTTCAACAGTAATTATCCTACGCAAAGGCCAACCAAAGCCTACAGGCCAAATGCATAATCTTAAACATGTGAGTGCTTTATAAGAACTACTAATATTACAGTTACAGGGTGCAAGCTTACAATGCAGACACAAAGGTACCTAATGAAATCTGTTAAAAATTAACATCATAAACTAAATCAAGGTGACTCCATTTATCAACACAGTCAAGCCCAAATCTGAAATGCTCCAGGTCGGTCTCAGGAAGTAAAGGCATACAGTATTCCTAGGGGCAATTCCTAGAGTGGCAAGGAAAAGTGCAAATGTTCCATTAAATCTTGTTTACTTCATATGCCATAACACATAACTACAGTTGTTATGCACCCAGCACATTTGTTTTGTTTTTTTTTATTATTTGTTAAAAATGCACATTGAATAAAAAGAAAAATAGTCATAAATACCAGAAGAACAGGTTCAAAATGTGCTCTTTTTCAACATTCTTTCTGGTCCCAAAATTTAAAAAAAAAAAGCTACAATTTGTAGTTTACAAATTTTCTTTAAAAAGTGCTAATTAGTGAAGCAGGCTATTGCTCACAGCGTAAACCTGAAATCAATAACAAGTGTCTTTTTTCCTTTAAAGACCATTAATTGGTTCGGCATTGCCAACCACAGGTGCAAAGGTTTTGTGTAAGCTCCTGAACAATGACTTATGGAGATCACAGATGCAGAGAATGAAAATGGATTGAGTAAAAGTCTTTAGGTGGTCTTTGTCCTATAATGGAAACCACTGTGCCACTTCATGATCCCAATCTTTGCTCTTCTGTCTTTACTGGAACATTGATGCACTGAACGTTTTTATGAATGAAGGATAAATTCACCCCCTTTAAGAGTAATACATAACACAGTACATTCAAACAGTTCATAATAGACAAATATATTTATATATTTTAGACTTCACTGAACATCCCAGTGTAACATGAACAGATCCTTCCTTCACAAGCCCATTATTTAATGTCACAGCCTGAGGTCTCTTAAGCTAGGACAGTTACGTGCGTCGTCTCTAAAGCTATGTTTAGAATGTTTGGACAAGTTGTACTTTGGGTACAGTCTGCACAATCTGTATGGAGGGTGGGCCTTGCTGTACTCCCTGCACGGGGCTTTTCTGAACCAGCTCTACCGTTTGAATGGTTTGGCTTCCATTTGAAGCTGTGGGTATACTTTTATATACATTTTGCACGTTTTGAATAGCCTGGACACCCTGGTTATTTGGAACAGTCCTCAGCTGCAGATTCTGCAAAATCTGGACAGTGCCGGGATTATGGTTATTTGGAACCAGCTGTATATTCTGGCCACCTTGCAAGCTTTGGGCGTTTTCTACAACTTGAATGTTTTGGTCGCCCTGTATATTATCCACTACTTGAAGGGTCTGCTCTCCCTCAGAACTCTGTATTATAAATACTTTTTGACCGGCAGGAATGGCAGTATTGGGTTTCGTTATGGCTTGTATTTGGACATTCTGGACATCCTGCAAATTCTGAATATTTTCCACTTCTTGCACACACAGCCTGGTCTGTTCTCCATTAGCATTTTGAAGAACAATGATATTCTGTAAGCCTTCTTCAGTTTGCAAGGTCTCAATGTGGACATCATGAACATCTTCCATGGACTGCAAAGTTTCTACGCTCTCGCCAGTACTCAAGAGCTCTTCTGGGGAATTTTGCACCACAATCAAATTCTGGCTTTCTTGTATGTTGGACAGATCTGGCGTACTAGCTGCTGTCTGTACATGAACATTGGAGATAGTCTGGGTACTTGGTACAGTCTGGATCTGTAGGTTAGGAATTTCTTGAGAACTTGATATGGTTCGAATCTGAATACCGGAAACATCTTGAGGCGTGGTTGAGGTCTGAATATGAACATTAGCTATGTCTCTTGTCATAGGGGCTGGTTGTATCTGTATGTTAGAGGTCTTCTGTGAGGAAGGAATAGCATTTATCTGCAAGTTTGCCAATTGGTGAGGACCTTGATCACTAACATTCTGTAGTACAAGTACATTTTGTCCAAGTGGTAATGCCTGGGTTCTTGGAGAGCCTTGTATGGCTTGAATTTGCACATGCTGAAGAGGTTGAATACTAGGAACAACATGCCCTGTGTTAGGCATAATAACAAAATTATGATTAGGAGCAACATTACAGGGTGCCACAGGCTTTTTCTGTTTGGAGCACCTACGCCCTGGTTTGCTCTGCGAATTCCTTTGCTGTGCATTATTCTGTACTAGACTCACATTGGAATTATTTACGGCTATAGGAACCTTCTGCTGGCTTTGAAAAACGTGTGTATTTGGCAGAAGTAATAACTTTGGAGTGTTTTGTTGCATAACTTGCACCAGTACAAATGTTTGAAGATTAGAAACACTGGGTTGGTTGCTTCCATCAAATGTTAGGGGTGCAGGCATACTAGGTATAATCTGCACTCCTGGATTGTTTGGTAAAACCTGTACATTTTGGGAGTTCTGAATATTTTGTGTGGAGTTTTCCGTAGTTACCAAAGTAGCTGAACTATGGGTACGCAAATGCCGCTGAAGGTAAGATGACATGACAAAACTTTTACCGCATACTGTACATTTGAAAGGCTTGTCACTGGAGTGCGTTCGCTGGTGTAGCTGCAAGTTGGAGGAATGAGTGAAACACTTATCACATTTATCACACTTGTAAGGCCTTTCTCCTGTATGAGTTCTTTCATGTTGACGCAGATTAGAAGTCTGAGTGAAGGTTTTTCCACACATCAGACAGGTAAATGGGCGCTCACCTGTGTGTAACTGCTGATGCCTGCGTAAACATGAAGTGTTTTTGAACGATTTGCCGCAGTCAGTACAACTGTAAGGACGTTCACCTGTGTGCTGTCGAAGGTGGTACTGATAATGGGAGGACCATTTGAATGTTAGACCACATTCTGCACACTTGAAAGCTCGGACACCTGTATGTACCCGCTGATGGATGGATAAAAGTGACGATCTCTTAAAAGCTTTCCCACACTCTGAACATTTGTACGGGCGTTCTCCAGTGTGGTCTCTCATGTGATACCGGAGGCCCGATGTACCTTTGAATGCTTTACCACACTCTGTACACTTGTACTGACGGTCAACCGTTTCTGTAGCCGCCGTAGCAGTAGATGGCTGAGTGATTTCTGATGTCTGTGGACATGTGACCTCAGCCTCTGTTTGAATGAACTGTTGCTCTTCTGTGTGAGTTCTCTGATGTACCAAAAGGTTTGAGAGCTGCACAAAGGTCTTCTCACAGATGGAGCACTTGAAAGGCCTTTCGCTGGAGTGACAGTGTTGGTTGTGGCGAGAGAGACCAGAAGCATTTTTGAATGTTTTATCGCAGTTTGTGCAAGGATATATAGGCTCTTCTACATGGGTCTGTTGATGGACCAAAAGCAAATCTTCATTTTTGAAGGTCATATCACAATCGCCACATTTAAACACCATCTCTACCGTCTCCACAGCAGCTGTAGTTGTCAGATACACTTCTGTTTCAGCGTGTACAAATGCCTGCTCGATGGCATGAGACTGCAAATGTTTTTGCAAAAAAGAGTCTGAAATGAACACTTTCCCGCACAGTTCGCATTTGTGAGAAACGCCTGCAGAGTGTGTGCGTTGGTGAAGCAGGAGGTTGGAGGAGTGGGTGAAAGATTTTCCACAGTCTTCACATTTGTATGGGCGTTCGCCTGTGTGAATTCGTTGATGTTGCCGAAGGTTAGTAGACTGTGTGAAAGCCTTCCCGCAAATTGTGCATATATAGGGTCTCTCACCAGTGTGAATATTTCTGTGTCGTCTTAAACTTGATGAGTTTTTAAAGGCCTTCTCGCAGACGTTACACGGATATGGCCTCTCTCCTGTATGTTGCCTCACGTGATACTGATAATGAGAAGACCACTTAAATGCCATTCCACAAATATTGCATTTAAAGGATTTCACTCCTGTGTGTACGCTCTGATGGATCTGCAATAACGAAGAGCGTTTAAATGCTTTGCCGCATTCCAGGCACTTATATGGACGTTCTCCAGTGTGGCTCCTTTGATGATAAAGCAGAGCAGATGAGCCTTTAAAGGCTTTGGGACATTCTGTGCATTTGTATGGCCGCTCACCAGTGTGAGTCCTTTGGTGGTGAATCAGTCTAGAAGACCATTTAAACACTTTCCCACACTCGTGGCACTCGTACTGATGGTCATTGGATTCTACAGTCTGCACAGGGGGCTGTTGTTGAACAGATGTCGTCTGGACTTCAGACATTTCCAGTTGCTGCTCCCCAACCATCTTTACAGAACTAGAAAAAAAATAATGGTTAGAAAAAGTCTGTTAAGTCATTTCTGCAGTTATCCCAAATCTTCCTCTACCACAGGGAATATATACAACCTTAAATACAAATGATACCCCACTTTGCTGTAACCTCTTACCAATGGTAATGTGAACTTACCGCTTGCACATACCTCTTCAATTGTCCAGGGGGCTCAGGTGAGGTCCGGTGGCAAGCTAGAACTGAAAGCCATACCATAAAAAGGAGGAGAATGAGGAGCACTAAGGGTTGGTGGTGGCTTCTATGGTGTTATGGGACTGTAGAACATTGGACCCTCAGCAATTCTCTCATTGTACTGAGCAAATTCTATACAGAATTGTAGTTATTGAAGTTGCAATTTTATTTACTTTTTTTTTTAACAAGGCACAAACAAAGAAAAGAATGTGCAAACGTGTTCACGTGTAATAATTAAACAGCAGCTTCAACACGATCCCAACTAGGAAGTATTAATCCTTATTGGTGGGATAACAATCCCATTAGGATGTATGTAATGTTTAAATTATTTTAGCTGTATATAGTAAATATTTTTTTAATATATGTAAATATGTATATGTAATATATGTAAATATTTAATGGCAGGTCCTAAGCATTCCAAACCAGTCCCATCCCCAGCCCGCTCTCTTCCAACCTGCTGCAACCATGGCCAGCCTTCTTCCAACCTGCCCAAACCCAGCCCGTCCTCTTGCAACCAACCCTGGCCCGGAAGAGGGTTGGCCACGTTTGAAAAAGGGCTGGAGCAGGTTAGAAGAGGGCTGGCCGGGTTTGGAAGAGGGTGGGCCGAGGTTGGGACTGGTTAGACTGGTTCCAACCTGCCCGCCCTCTTCTAACCAGTCCCAACCCCAGCCCGTACTCTTCCAAACTGCTCCAACCCCGGCCCACCCTCTTCCAACACCAGCCAGCCCTCTTTCGGGCCAGGGTTGGTTGGAAGAGGGCTGGCCAGGGTTGGTTGGAAGAGGGCAGGCCAGGGTTTGCGCAGGTTGGAAGAGGGCGATCTGGGGTTGGGACTGGTTGGAAGAGGGCTGGCCAGGGTTGAGACTGTTTGGAAGAGGGTGGCCTGAGGTTGAGACTGGTTGGAAGAGGGCGGGCCAGGGTTAGGGCAGGTTGGAAGAGGGCGATCTGGGGTTGGGACTGGTTGGAAGAGGGCGTGCCAGGGTTAGGGCAGTTTGTAAGAGGGCGTTGGGGTTGGAAGGGGGCGTGCCAGAGTTAGGGCAGGTTGGAAGAGGGCGTTGGGGTTGGAAGAGGGCGTGCCAGGGTTAGAGCAGGTTGGAAGAGGGTGTTGGGGTTGGAAGAGGGCGTTGGGGTTGGAAGAGGGCGGGCCAGGGTTAGGGCAGGTTGGAAGAGGGCGATCTGGGGTTGGGACTAGTTGGAAGAGGGCGTGCCAGGGTTAGGGCAGTTTGTAAGAGGGTGTTGGGGTTGGAAGAGGGCGTGCCAGAGTTAGGGCAGGTTGGAAGAGGGCGTTGGGGTTGGAAGAGGGCGTGCCAGGGTTAGAGCAGGTTGGAAGAGGGTGTTGGGGTTGGAAGAGGGCGTTGGGGTTGGAAGAGGGCGTGCCAGGGTTAGGGCAGGTTGGAAGAGGGCATTGGGGTTGGAAGAGGGCGGGCCAGGGTTAGGGCAGGTTGGAAGAGGGCGTTGGGGTTGGAAGAGGGCGTGCCAGGGTTAGAGCAGGTTGGAAGAGGGTGTTGGGGTTGGAAGAGGGCGTTGGGGTTGGAAGAGGGCGTGCCAGGGTTAGGGCAGGTTGGAAGAGGGCATTGGGGTTGGAAGAGGGCATTGGGGTTGGAAGAGGGCGGGCCAGGGTTAGGGCAGGTTGGAAGAGGGCGGGCCGGGGTTGAGTGGAAGAGGGCGTGCCAGGTTGGGGCAGGTCAACTTTTTGTTGACATCCACCTCATTGCTCTACAGTACATAACATTTTCATTTCTCTTTACTCCAACATTGTAATACAACTAAAGTTAAATTAAAATCTGTATTCACCGCGGGTTTGGGGTGTTAAATTGCCCCCGCTGTGTCGCACTTACTCGGGTTTTTCGGCCCCAGTGTCAGGGAGCTCATTAATATGAGAGGAAGGACAGGACTGCTCGTGTAGTCAGAGTTTTAGTCCCGACAGAGCCGTATGGGGGTTTAGAGG
The DNA here is from genome assembly GCF_017654675.1 of Xenopus laevis. Classification (NCBI taxonomy): domain Eukaryota; kingdom Metazoa; phylum Chordata; class Amphibia; order Anura; family Pipidae; genus Xenopus; species Xenopus laevis. The sequence goes on along the minus strand of NC_054383.1, from coordinate 108,630,070 downwards.
AGGTGCACATCTCACCCTGTAATCCAAGTCAGTGCATACTGCCCAACAGTCCCGCACTCCCGGATCGCTACTTACGCCTCCCACAAAACGCCAAAGCTTCTTCCTCCTGTCTTACAGAAAATACGGGCGTCACAAGTCTCATCACGCGAGAGTGGCGTCACGATGCATGTAAGCGCGTAGACGCCTTGTGGGCGCATTTCCTGCTGGTCTTGTTAGAAAACAAAAACTAAGTTAGGAAACAAGGCTCCTAAAGGATATTATGTATTAAAAGACTATGTTTTTGCTGACACGGCTCTGTTTCTATAGCAGACAGTGTAGTGTGTGGTGCTAGTTGAGGAACAGTAACATTAAATATGAAAGTGTATTAAAGTAATACAAATATAATGCAGTGTTACCCTGCACTGGTAAAACTGCCGCGTTTGCTTCAGAAACACAACTATTATATATAAATAAGCTGCTGTGTAGCAATGGGGGCAGCCATTCAAAGGAGAAAAGGCTCAGGTTACACAGCAGATAGGGTTGCCACCTGTCCACAAGGGTTGCCAAGTCTAATATTCAAAACCAGCACAAAAGTTGCCAAGAGGCACTTCAAAAATAGCCCAATGTTTGCAGTGAAAAAAAGGTCTGTAAATAAATGATTATATGTCTTTTTAACACTTGCAAATTTTTCCATGAAGCAAAATGTGACAGCGTAATGTCTACACAAGTCCTATTGCATGCTGGGTATTGTAGTATATTAGACTTGGCAAATTGTTAAACTACATTACCCAACAAGCATTGGGAGTCTCAGGTTTGGCACTTAGGGCAAGAAAAACCAGCCAAAGGCCCAAAAAGTAACCCAAATCCGTACCTTGGCTAGTTTGTACTTTCAAAATCTGCCTGGGCTTTAAATTAGTAGCCCAATTTGGCTGGAAAACAGACGACCTGACCAGACAGCCCGGTTTTTTGAAGGAAAACCGGGAGGGACTTCCTAGGATTAATGTTTTAATCCTAATGGCCTAATGGCCATGACATAGCCCTGCCGCCGTGGCTCGCCCCAATAGTGCCATGGGCCCACCCCCACACATTGTGGCCCTGCCCCCCAGTTCGACCGTAAAGAAGGTAGCAACCCTAGTTGCCACCTGGCCGGTATTTCACCAGCGTAGCCGGTAAAATACCAACCAAGTTTCCGTCCCTGGCCTGCCTCAGATCTACCCCTCTCCCCTACTCACCTAATCCAAGGGCTGCAGTCCCTTCCAGGTGAAACATCATAACCCCACCTAGGGTTGCCACCTTTTCCCCCAGTAAAGACTGGACAGGGCCATGATTACGGTTGTCACCTTTTCTGGAAAAAAATACTATATATTTATCTATTTTGCCTATTAATAACATTGGGATCAGCCATAATTTTTACCGACCATGCCGGTAAAATACTGGCCAGGTGGCAACCCTGGCCATGATGTATAGGGGCGTGATCATGATATGGAGGGGTGGGCTATGATGTGGCGATTGGCTGATCTTAGTGTCAATCATGGGGAATCCTGGGCAGGAAGTTTTGACCCTTCAAATTACCAGGCTGTTCGAGTTAAAACTGGACAGGTGGCAACCCTAACCCCGCACCTGAAATGGCACAACCCTGCACCTCTCTGGCCCATCCCCCACACTATAGGTCGCAGGCCTAACTAAAAGGCGGTAAACCTAACAGCAGATAAGCTCTGTAGAACATAATGGTGTTATCTGTTATTCACTATTTAATCAGTGTCATAGTCGTTTTCCGCCATTGCTACTCAGCAGCTTGTTTATATGAACTATAGTTGTGTTTCTGCAAACACATCAGTTTTACCAGTGCAGCAACATTAAATGATATTTTCATCACTTTAAAGGGGGTCTTCAAGTTTGCGGTATCTGTTAGTATGATTTTGAGAGTGATATTCTGAGACAATTTGCAATTGGTTTCCCTTTTTTTATTATTTGTGGTCTTTGAGATATTTAGCTTTTTCTTCAGCAGCTCTCCAGTCTGCCATTTCAGCAATCTGGTTGCTAGGGTCCAAGTTACCCTGGCAACCATGCATTTATTTGAATAAGAGACTGGAATATGAATAGAAGAGGCCTGAATAGAAAGATGAGTAACACAAAGTATCAATAAATGTGTAGTCTTACAGAGCATTTGTTTTTAGATGGTGTCAGTGACCCCCATTTGAAAGCTGGAAAGAGTCAGAAGAAAAAGGCAAGTAATTAATAAACTATACAAAATAAATAATAAAGACCAATTGAAACACTGCTTAGAATTAACCATTCTAGAACATACTAAAAGTTAGTTTAAAACCATTTTAATTTTTTGGGGTTACTGAACAGAAAAATAATTTTAATTAATTTTAACACCAAGCTCATAGCCTTTGTGCATTTATCTCAGGAGTTAATTTGTTTTAACCTTTATTTAAAGAATCATGTGATGCAAATTGCCTCTACCCATAATTCCTTAAGAGTAATGCCACATGGGATGGTTTTGGGTGCTTTGACTGTTGCATTTTAAGTAGCCCTAAAACACAGCACCAAGGTATCTGAAATTACCTCCACTGAATTAGACATGAATCGCTTGCATGCACTTGCACATAATTTACTTGTAATTCCGTTGTGGTGGTTTCAGGTTTCCAGGTTTTTGGGCTACTGTAAAACATGTGATGCAAAGTGCCTAAAACAGGTGCCATTCCCCAAAGTGAGAGTCAAAAGTGTCTCTAGGTTTGTCAATTAACACTTATTTGTTCCTGATTTAAACTGCCCACACCCAGCCCCCTCCAATAAAAGGTCCATCTCCCAATGTAATTTTGCAATCAAAACCCACTACAATTACTGACTCTCATCCGAAGAAAAAACTGCATTTTTGGCTGTCTTTTTATCTGTCACCACTAGAAGGAGGCAGAACATTTTCCCAGCTGGTAATACTGCTATCTGCTGTTTATATTTTACCCTATGGCTGTTTGATGATCTTTTTTAAGCTTTAATAAACTTCAATTGTTTTAGCACTCTGTAGACCAATGCAAAACAAAAAAAATTATTTATGGTTAAGATTGAAAGATGTCTCTTTATATGTAGTTTTTTATGTAATAAAACTCTGGGCCTGATATGGACCAGGAATTACATATCATTTATATACAGTAGCATGTTCTTGCTGTGTGGGAGTTCTTCCACAGTCCCATTACATCCTGGTACCATAATCTGCATCTAAACTTAGCCAATATAAATTCATTCACCAATTTTATATTACCCCTATAAAGCTTCAGAAAATTGGCCAACAATCTGAGGCTGGGTGCCCAAGATGCCAACAACCTGAGGCATCTCTTCTACACTTGGCGAGGCAGTGCCCACCGAAGTTTTGAAAGGGTAATGAGATACTTGGCAGACAATTTGTCATTCTCCCAGGTGTGCTCCCCTGAGGTCTGTTTACTCGGACTAGTAGAATTACTGCCTCTAAATCGGGCCAGATCGCTCATGAGAACAACCTTGTATTATGCCAAGAAACTGGTAATTATGGGTTGGATGGGTAATAATCCCCCCACAGTAGCCCAATGGGTCAACTTAATTAATTAAGCCCTCCCATCCATTAAGCTTACCTACTTAGCCAGAGACAGCCCTGGAAATTTCAAAAAGAAATGGGACCCATGGCTAGACATCAATCCACTTGAGCTCCGTGAATTCTAAGGTTTATGCCAGCCAACCAGACAAACCAAACATTAAAGCACAGTGTATTGATTACATGCAAGATGTCATGTAGGATTGTAATATGTTATATTAAGTATTGATGACTATATAATCGTTATCTTTAATGTATAACGAGGCCACCAAGTGTCAATTGTTACAATTATTTGTGAACCAAGTTGTTGTATGTACTCCCCTACCCCTTCCCTTGAAAATCAAAAAATAAAAACTTTAAAACATAATCTGCATCTGGCCACTGTGGACAAAGTCTTTTTTTTTGCACTTTGCACCATTTTAATATACAAGTTCTACAGTGTTAAACCCATCCATTTGAAATCATTTGGGTATAAGTGTTCATTTACCCCATCTGTCTAGCCCTGCCTCTTCTAAAATAAATCCATCTATTTAAAAAGCCACTCGTTCTGCAATTGGACCTTAATGGAGTGGTTCCCCTATAAGTTAACATTTAATATATTAAAGAATGGCTAATTCTAAGTAACTTTTTATTTGGATTTCATTTTTACTTTTTTATTGTTTTTTAATTATTTGCCTTCAACTTCTGACTCTTTCCAGGTTTCAAATGGGGGTCAATGACCCAACTAAAAACAAATGCTCTGTACAGCAACAAACGTATTGTTATTTGTACTTTATTACTCATCTTTCTATTCAGGTGTCTCCTATTCATGTTAATTCAAATCAATGCATGGTTGCTAGGATAATTTGGACACTTACAACCAGATTGCTGAAATTGCAAACTGGAGAGCTGTGGAATAAAAAATGAAATAATAAAAACACCATGCTTAATTAAAAATAAAAACCAATAGCAAATTGTCTTAAAATATCACTCTCTACATCATACTAAAATTAATTTAAAGGTGAACAACCCCTTTAACATGAATTCGACACCCACCCATGGCGTTAATCAGATTGATTATACTGTGATTGGGACCAAGTAGATGAGAACCACATAAAGATGTTTATGGTTACGCAAAACGCTAATGGCGTTTTCATGGGGACTACACATAATTCATATAATCCCACCTTAAGGTAAACAGAGAAACATTGGTCAAACAAACAACAGGCAACAAAACAAGTGAAAGAACCATGGCCCATCCATGTAAGTTTTATTCTGGGACATTTCAGCCACCCAAAGTGAGTAGCTAAACTTGAGCAGCACTTCTCTAGTTAGTGAGAAGTCTGTCCCTCTAGTAGGCAATCTTAACTAAGTGGTAAGAGGAGGACCTGGGAGTCTAGACAAGAAGGCAGCTGGGATTTCCTGCGACATAATGGCCAAGAATGCCCGTTGTTTTCTTGGTTTCAGTTGAGCTGATATAATCTGATTATTCATACTCGTGTGTGTGGAGTTATGGTATTATATACAGTTATAACTAGTTTTTATAGTTTTTTTTTTAATATTGCTGTTGAAACAGTATCTGCGTTTCCCAGTCTATTCTCTGCCTTTTGGATCCGATTAACAATAGTATGAAGTAGCATGCAAGGCTGACTACTACTACATAATTTTCAAAGGCAGAACCAGCAGTGCATGAATGGATGTGCTTTTAACAGGAATTTACAGGTCACTTTGAAACCACTGAAACCGTTTAATGAATCTATATTGCAAAGTTCTTTGAGTTTATCTAGTAATATTTTATCACCCCCATCTCCTGCTTAACACTCCTGAGTACATGTTATTTTTCCAGTGCTATTGTGAATGAGGCTGAGGTGAACTTGAGGTTTTGGGAAGAGCTCCAGAAATGCTGGAGGTCATCGGCCATGTAGCCAGCTCTGTGGGTTAAATTTCAGGACATTAGCACCTTTTGCCTTCTTGCATAGACTTCAGAAACTGATCCTAGTGAAAAGAAAAATCTGCTGCAACAACCTGCAAAACTCCTCCGCTTCTTTCACGTAATTCAGGCATATCATTTATTTTGTAGGCAATGAAAAGCTTATTGTAGCTGCATAAAGAATGCACTTTACTTTTCATCTGTAGGGGTATTTGCTGCTTTTGAGACTTGTTTTGTATTAAGTTATGTATTGGAGAACTTTACGTGTCTCCGGTTTCTCTCTGTAGCATATAAAGTTTGCTTCTTATTGTAGACTGCCCTTAGGTGAACAATCTTTAAAGGAGAAAGAAAGTTAAAATCACTGGGAGGTGCCAAATATTAGGTACCCCCCAGTGATTGTATTCACTAGGCTGGTGCACCTGTTAGCAGAAAACTGCAATGACCTAGGGTATTTCTGGAGCACCACGGAGTGATCCATTTCTTACGCTCCTTCCTACTTCAGTGCAGGTCATAGTGATACTACCCTGTACTTACTGCCTGCCCTATGAGAACAAGGGCTGCACTGCAATTTACACCTTGTACATTCAGCTCAAGGTGCAAAGCGCAGGCTTCACTGAAAGTTTTTAATTTTGAAATTAATTTTCTAGGTATTGTCAGAAAACACTGTGTAATGCAATGAAGAATACTTTTTAGATGCAGTAAAATTTAGCACCTGCTTATCATTGAGCTAACTTAGCAGCACTCATAACAAATACTAAGGGTAGGACTCCACGAGAGATTTTGTCGCGATCCAACGAGCTGCGACAAAACGCATGTGAATTGTCGCATGCGACAAAAATAAGGTAAGAGATAGAATTGTTGCATGGTGTCGCAGGGTTGATCCGACGCGATACGACTGTCGGATGCAGATGCGTCTGCATCCAACAATCGTGTCGCGTGCAACACCACGCAACAATTCTATCTCTTACCTTATTTTTGTCGCATGCGTTTTGTCGCAGCGCGTCGGATCGCAACAAAATCGCTCGTGGAGTCCTACCCTAAAGCCTCACCCTTGTGTTCATTCTTGTTGACGTGATTACTGAGTAATTATTTGCAAAAGATCTGCTTTTTATTGTGGTCTCCAAGTTGTCTCTGCTGTTTAGCAAAGAGCTATGTAACAATGCAAAAGGTTTGCAGGTGCCAAGCTCTCTTTGATGTACTTTATATGAAGAATAGTAGCGGACAGCTCAAGAATTCAATCTGATGTTATAAACTGCAGTAACGTGGCAAATCCTGAAAGTGAGGGGTTAATGCCCAAAGCAGCAAATTGTAAAAGGAAGCAAACAAGTAGAAAACTTTTAATGGTGACACCACTTTGCCCCCTAAATAATAACGATTAACTGGATTCTCACATTATACAGTACATGCTGCCAGTTACTCATTTAATAAAGTCGATCCCTGAAGTGTCATGCTTTTCAGTAGCGAGTGTGCTTTACTTAGCTGGGAATGTTGCAAGCGCTGCAGCTGCAGAAGGCACGAGGTTAGTAACCGCTTTTATTGTGGGGGGCCTTAAGGAAAGTATGAGCATATTATACTCTGTATACAGTAAAGGGTTCCGGCTAATAGCCATTAGGGTATGCGCTGCTTATGGATTCTGGGAAGGAATGCTCTTTTGTACTTCATTAAACTATCAGTTTTCCATAAAGAAGCAATAACTGGCCCTGACCTACTTGCCACCTGTTTCATGTAAGTGATTTAAAGATTTAAACAACGTACTGGAAGGGTTTAAAACAGGGATCCCCAACCTTTTACACCCGTGAGCCACAGTCAAATGTAAGAAGAGTTGGGGAGCAACATAAGCATGAAAATAGTTCCTGAGGATGCCAACGAAGGGCTGTGATTGGCTATTTGGTAGCCCCTATGTGAACTGGCAGCCTACAGAAAGCTCTATTTGGCAATACAACTGTTTTTATGCAACCAAAAGTTTCCTCCAAGCCTGGAATTCAAGAGTAAGCACCTGCTTTGAAGCCACTGGGAGCAACATCCAAGGGGTTGGGGAGCAACATGTTGCTCACGAGCTACTGGTTGGGGATCACTGGTTTAAAATGTTAACTCATAACTTTCATGACTGAGTAGTTGGAAAATTTTCCCATTAGTGCCCCAGGGTACAGCACAGTGATATTATATGGCTACATTATACGTTATTTTATGTGAAGTCATGGAATACATTTTTTCTTCTCCTGTACACAATAAACAGGAAATTTATCAAAAGTTGAGATGCATTTTTTTTCTTTTTTGTTCTCAATTTGATTCTTTTAAATTTAGAAATATTTCTTGAGTTTTTCTTGCAGCTGTTCTTTAAACTAAAACATTTGGGAGATGCTGATATATTTTCAAACCATTGGACAAATCAATGTTTGATTAATAATTATTCTATCGTTCCTTGCTCAAGACTTGTAGAAAATCCTCCAGTTGTTTTGTCATGAAAGTCTGTGGGAATCTTTTCATGGTCATTGTAATGTTCAATAGTGAATCGGACAAACGCTAAATACCCAAGATCCGAGCACAAGCGAGAAATATTTTCAAATTTACATAAATCCCCCCCCCCCCCTTTATAGTAAATAAGCATAGACTTTTGTTTCTTTTATATAGGATACTGGAATATTGTTTACTGGCAAAGTGGAAAGAGATCTGTACAGCAGAGAGTATAAATGCAAAGCAATAAAATGTTCCATGTCTAACTTGGAGAGGCCTTCTAACATCATAGTGAACTTTTATAGGGTTTGGCACAGGTTCAAGTATTTCCTACTAGAGCTTCTGTGTTTCAGGATTTAAATGCATTTCCAGGGGAACTATAAAACATACTTCTGAAATGTGAGTGCTGCTCATTGTAATGCTGTGTTTACTTAACCTTTAGATTTAACAATGGCCATTTTGAGCCTTTACATTTGAATGGCAATTTTCCCATGAAATATATATATATAATAAACAAGAGCCGTGAATATCCTGTAAATTATATCCTTAGAAATTAGTGCTTAGTGATGTTATTGGTTATAATTGGAGCTTAGTGATGTCATTTGTCACATGACTTACTGAACCTTGTGTATTATAATACTGTAAATAATGTACCACCTGTTGCAAAATATGAGGATATTAGAAGTTACCTTAGAGTTCCATGACCTGTATAAAAAGTGGATACTTTATTCACTATATAATACACAAGAGTTTTTACACAAGAGTTTTTATATGGTCATGTATGTATATAATACACAAGGTTTTATATGGTCATGGAACTCCTCGGTAACTTATAATATCCTTATATTTTACAAGAGGAAGTACTTTATTCACTAATAATCTATACACAAGTGAATGTACATTATGGGGCCGATTCACAAAGGGTCGAATATCGAGGGTTAATTAACCCTCGGTATTCGACTGGGAATTAAAATCCTTCGACTTCGAATATCGAAGTCGAAGGATTTAGCGCAAATAATGCGATCGTACGATCGAAGGATTATTCCTTCGATCGAACGATTAATTCCTTCGAATCGAACGATTCGAAGGATTTTAATCCAACGATCGAAGGAATATCCTTCGATCAAAAAAAGTTAGCCAAGCCTATGGGGACTTTCCCCATAGGCTAACATTGAGTTCGTTAGCTTTTAGATGGCGAACTAGGGGGTCGAAGTTTTGTCTTAAAGAAACAGTACTTCGACTATCGAATGGTCGAACGATTTTTAGTTGGAATCCTTCGATTCGAAGTCGTAGTCGTAGTCAAAGGTCGTAGTAGCCCATTCGATGGTCGAAGTAGCCCAAAAAACACTTAGAAATTCGAAGTTTTTTTACTTCGAATCCTTCACTCGAAGTTAGTGAATTGGCCCCTACATGTAAGTTTTGCTTTTCCAGTAAAATAAACAGCAATATTGTTTGTTTTTTTACAAGCCTTGCTTCCCCATAAGCTTTATTTTATTTTACTGTTTTTCTCACTTGCTTCACATGCAGCAAACAACTCAGCTCAGAGCAGAAAACTAAATGTGATCTAAATATACTTCACCTTTTCTCTGAAACCAACAGATGGAAGAATACTTGCAAGTAAACAAGATGATCACAAAATCCTCAGGGATACAGAAGAGAAAAGCCTATTGGAATGGTGATGATGGAGCTGCAAAACAAGTCTAAATTTGTTACAGCCTATTCTGTATCATTGGATCTGTTCAAAGAAATCTGAGCGGTTTTCTCTTTTCCTTAGTCACAATATCATCTTTCTAGCATCTTGTATTGGGCCTTAGCATCTCGGGAGGTCAACTCCTTGAGGTCAGCAAATGTCCTGTTATCCTAAATTCATCCCCTAAATATCTACTGGGAGCAGTTAATATCTTCTGATCAAAAAAGCGGAGTATCAGTTATATCTTGTGACCAACAGAAGTTTTCCTTCATAAGGATCAGCCAGGGTTCCAGGTGGTAGTATGGTAAAAATTGTCCAAACCACCCAACCTACTCTGGTCATAGATGGGCATGTTAAGAATAAATGTACATTTTATTTGCATTTGCCATAAACCTCATCTGTTTAAGAGAAAGTGGCTCAGCTGCTTTGAACAAGAGGTATAAAATTCACAGATGCCAAGGTTATACCATTGGGATATTTAAATAGCTTCTTGTCCTCTGGATCTGGCTTCCCATCAGATGTATATATATATATATATATATATATATATATATGTATACATACATATATATATATATATATGTATATATACATATACATATACACACACACACACAGCTAGGAGGCAGAAGCCCAGATGCTGCCCCCATCTCCCGCTCTGTGCTTAAAAATTAGCGTCGGAGTGGGTCAAAGGGGGTAGCATCACTAGTGCATTGAGCACAATAGCACTGGTCTATGCCTCGTTCACGGATTATACAAAAATGGGAACCGACCTGTGGTGATCAATAGCGTCCTCATCTCCTCTAACGCCTTCTCGTCCACGGAACAAAAAGCATTATGTAAACGTAAAACATAAATGCAGGCATTTCAGATAGAGGATCAAGCACAAATCTTGTGAGGCTGCTGCTCTGTTTGTATATACAGACACATCCCCACCAAACTATAGCTCTCTATAAGACATATTGCATATCAATTTAGGCACAATTAAAAATAGTTAAAGGGCAAACATTATAGTTAAAGTATACCGTATATAACTGTGAAACAGTGATATCTCAGGGATTCATTGAGGTTTTGCCTGGTTCAGTTATGTTAGACTGGACTAAGCATTTGCCTTTTCTCATTTGCCATAACCCAAAACTTGTAGCCAGATGAACCAAGGAGGCTGTTTCTAGATAACAGAGTTCCATACTGTGCACTCCAGCCTTTAAAGTAACTGTAAAACTGCTGAAGCACATAGGTTGTTTTACATTCGCAGTAAAATCATCATCCATCAAGTCTTGTGCTAATTTATAGCATATAGAATGTCAGCAGCACAGCAGGTTACTCGCTGACTTAAAATACAGAGCACTGGCAGGTCACATAGCAATTCCTCTTTTTGACACAACACAAGAGCTTCCTTACACTCATAAAGGATTTATAGCTGTATGGCTGGACATAAATCTGCCCCCAGACGGTCTCAGTCTGCTGCTTTCCATCTGCACTCATAGGAACATCTTTTCTAGGGTCTTCTGCTTAAAACAGAAGCACTTACTGTAAGTGGTTATGAGTTGGAATGTGTAGATGACAACTGTTCTGTTCTGTTCTCTCATGGGCTGAAATATTGTCATCAGCATGTGTTATATGATTTTACTCAAATAACATGGCGATTCAAACTTGAACTGACCTTTTGTCATTCAAGGACATAGGTGGAGACACAAGAACATCAAGATTGCCAACTGCCTCTAATTTCGGGCCAGATTCAATATCCAGTGACAAAAAGTTATCTCCTGGTTTATCACGCGAAAAAACCATGGACGATAATCAATTTGAGGAGGAAAAACTTTTCTCCAAATTCAGTTCCAGTTTCTTCCCATAGACTTTAATAGTGTTTGGACGTGATAAACAGTGAGATAAATTTTTCTGAATTGAACTGCATCTCAAATTGAATCTTGTCCATGAGTTTTCATGTTTCCCACTGAACTGAATTTTTCCCATAATGCAGAGCTTTTGCCAGAGTTCAAGTTCTGAACTGTGTCTGCTGCAGTTGCACCAAATGCATCGAAGCAAACTCAATTGCATGCGCATTTGTCTGTGAATCCATGTGGGATTGTGTGGACTTGCGTCACCTCTAGCACGTGGCGTTAAAGGGGTTGTTCACCTTTAAATTCACTTTTGCTATCATGTAAACATTGATATTATAAGACTATTTGCAACTGGTATTCAGTTTTATGTTTTTTCAGTTATTTGACTTTTTGTTCAGCGGCTCTCAGCAGTTATCTGGTTGCTAGGGTCTTCTTTACCCTAGAAACTAGGCAGTGGTTTGAATAAGAGATCGGAATATGCATAGAAGAGGGCCTTCACAGATAAATAAGTAAAAAATTGTAGCCTCACAGAGCTTAGTTTTTGGCTGCCGGGGTCAGGGCCCCAGTTGAAAGCTGGAAAGAGTCAGAAGAGGAGGGCATATACTTAAAAATCAATTATAAAATAAAATAAAAGGGATGCATTGAATCCACTATTTTAGGATTTGGCAGAATCCCAAAATCCTTTGTGAAAGATTCAGCCGAATTCAAACCCTAATTTGTATATGTAATTAGGGAAACGAGGGGGAAAGAAAACATTTTTTGCTTCCTTGTTTGTGTGATGAAAATTCACATAATTTTTTTGGATTTGGATTCAGTTTGGCCAGTAACTTGGATCAGGCCGAATCCAAATCCTGCTGAAAAAGGCTGAAACTGAACTGTATCCTAGATTGAGTGCATCCCTAATAAATATTGAAAAGCAATTGCAAAGTTGCTAGAGATAGGCCATTCTATAACCTACTAAAAGCTAACTTAAAGTTAAGCTACCCCTCTAAATTCTTTTGGTGCAAATCTGCTGCGTCTGTTGCCAGAACCTGCAACGGGAACCCTAGAATTACCAGCACATTTGAAGTGGCAGAAGTTTAAAGGCATCATTTAGCTCAGTTGCACACAATTAAGATAAATGCAGTGCCACATAGTGCAAGTAACAAGTGCAAGGAGTGTGTTTGGATGAAAGCACCTCTAATGACTGGCAACATTTCCATGCATTTGATCATGAATGCACTTGCAGCTGTGTAAATAACCCTTACGTTATATATGGGGGAATGTGGTGCAGTATCCCTCAATGTGACCCCCTAACCAAGCAGCAAAGTGTAAGGACAGGACAACTTTTGAGCCACAGCCTAGACTGCATGCGACTTAGGGAGTTTTAGTTCTGCAACTACAACCTGTCCCTTGCAAAGTGTCCATTTAAATGTTGTTAAATATAGGGCACACCAGAGCCAATAATAGGAACTTGCACCCTAATCCAGCTGGACTAAACCAACAAGGTATGCACAACATGTTTAATTGCAGATTCCAATCTCAATGTTTTAATTCATGGAGTCACTTACTAACATCCAGCTTGTAAAGGCAGCCATCCAGTGGTGAGACATGATACAACCTTTTATCCTGCTCTGATAGCAGTTATAGATGGGCATAACAGGTGCCTAATGAATACTAAGAAAACATTCTAGTTTATCTACCAGGAATTTTCCAACTGTGTCATTTAAGGGGGTCACACAGGGCTGGCAACCATAGATCCTTTGTTCCAAAACAACAAGACCATGAATTTACAGTCTCCACAAGGTAAAGAAGTCTCTTTGAATTAATACTGATAGTTTAATATTGAGTCCAGACATATCTAGTTGCAAATTTCTTACACTGCAAATTAGGGACAGCTTTATTGCTAAAGATTGTCATTCAAGCCTAATTCAGTCATGTAAAATTCTATATGCTGATGCCCCTTCTCTACACTTGGATGGGGCAGAGTCAGAAGTACAGGTGAGCCTCACCTCCATCTGGCCACATCTTCTTGTTTGGGTTGAAAATGGCCAAATCTCAGCAACAGTGTTGCCTACATGGCTGAATGATATCAACCAAATACTCCTGAGTATGACTGCCCTAAATAGGATACAATTGAGAAGCTAGTCAAACTTTTTTCTTTCATAGCATGTTTTGCTGTGATAGAATCACAAGTACAGTTCTATCTCCATATAAAATACCAGTTCACACCAGAGCAGAGCACAAACAGTATTCCATGTTGTTCTAGATACAGTAGTTTGGGACCAATACCGAATCCTCCACAAAAGATTTGACTAAATGCTGAACCAAAGAAAATGGAAAGATTCAAGAAAAAAATTTAAAACCGCATTATCTGTCAACCAAACATTTTCAACTCAGTTGTCCAGACTTTAAGGGCTCTTACTGACGAGTGTTTTTACCTGCGCTCCCCAGGGTTCCGTTTTTCGGCGCCGAACGCAGGTTGAGACGCAACATGCTGCATTTTCCTGCGTTCGGCGCCAACATGCGCCTGTGTGAGTACAACCCCATTTGAAAAAATGAAATGCGTCTATTCCTGCGCTCCCCTGCGGCTCAACACCGAAAAACGGAACGCAGGGGAGTGCAGGTAAAAACGCTCATGAGTAAGAGCCCTAAGGCAGTGATCCCTAATCAGTGGCTCGCAAGCAACATGTTGCTCTCCAACCCCTTGGATGTTGCTCCCAGTCTCCTCAAAGCAGGTGCCTATATTTTAATTCCAGGCTTGGAGGCAAGTTTTGGTTTCATTTAAACCATGTGTATCAAATAGGTATTCACAGCCCTTATTTGGCACCCCAGGGACAGTTTTTTCATGCTTGTGTTGCTCCCCAACTCATTTTACATGTGAATGTTGTTCAGGGTTAAGAAAGCTTGTGGGCCCCTGCTTTAAGGGCTCAGATTTGATATGGTCACATTTGTATGGTTCAGCCAAAAACAACTCCTCCATAAAACCTGGGATTTGCCCAAATGGTTGATCCTGGATTTGGTGCATCCCTTATAAATATGACTCCCTATACAGTATTACTTATGTCCTTGTGCTGTTGTATCTTTAGAGAAGTGAGTGGCAACTAAGCACATTAATAGGTTCAGTGTCGGACTGGCCCACCGGGATACCAAGAAAACTCCCGGTGGGCCAAGGTGTCAGTGGGCCCTCCTGCTTCTAAACATTTGGCCTATTTCATGGCTATTCCCTATTTCTATGAGAATAAAGAGGCTAAATAGATGGAATAATAGGTTATAGTATGTAAAGAAAAGAGACTAGGAAAATAGAGGTTGAGCAAGGAAAGGAAGAAAATAATACTTTGAGTGGGCCCCTGGTCTCAAAGTTTTTGGGTGGGCCCCTGGTGTCCCAGTCCAACATTGAATAGGTTATATTTTCACTTTTCTCTTACACGAACTACTGAAAACTTCTTTGCCACCAGGGCTCTGTAGAATGTTATAGTAAGCTGTGAGAGGTCATGGAAACAGTGTCTGAAGGGAGGCAGAGAAAATGGTCATAAATCAGGGTCACAGCCGCTTTCTGCACCTCTCATAAAATACAGCGGCAGAGTTCAGCGAAAGAGCACCATCAAAGTGAGAGGGGTCCCAACAGTTCCAAGTAACTGCAAGCCATACGTGCCCTGTTTTTCTTCATGAATTGCAAGTTGTTCTTTTGGGCTGCTTCCATTTAAGTCTGCAAAACAACACTGACTCCACTATATGGGAAGCATTTGGCTTCATACAAGGACATGTATTAAAAATAACACTACCTATGTTGTAATACCTCTAGTAAACAAACAGGGTCCTCTCATTATTAGTGTATTACTTACTGCTAGAGACGGGCAACAAGCAGCACCCTAAGATCTTGACTTATCTTGACTTGAAGATCTTGTCTTACCTTTTGCAATTGTAACTTATTGTAGAATAGGAAAAAGCCACTGCAGATATGACTGCAAAGTGCGTTTATTTACATGTGTAAATAAACGCACTCGACTGTGGCTTTTTCCTATTCTACAATAAATTACAATTGTATTGGACATCTGGATTGGACTTGAAAGGAAAAGCTTTGCTGAAAGGTATTAGTTGTGTATGGGAAAGCATCTGTCTTAACTTTTGGTTACAATGCACAAATAATAGACATAACAAAGTGTTATAGAAACTTGTTGCAGGTGCAAAACAACCCTGTGCTTAATGTCTGTCATAAGCAGATGGCATTTTGTATGTGTTGTTTTTGCCTTTTGTACTTTTTCCTGTGTTACAAAAATAAGCCCTATAGTCATTTTGCTTATTGATGAAAGCTGAAGAATAATCGAATATACGATCTTTCTGCTGCTTGTTTCATTAAAGTGAAGATTGTGCAGTGCTTTGTAGGCATTATAGTCAATTTTGGACATGCCACTACATACATTTTTTTTTTGATTAAGAAGAAAAGTTTCAGCTCACAAAACATAGTTAAGTGTAAAAACAGACAGAGTATCATACAGAGAAAGAATAGAAAAAAAATACTAATTTGACCTACAACGACAAAAGGCTATTCAGTAGTAGCTGTTTATTGTTAACACATTTTAATCATGTAAGACACAAATTAGAGTGATGCAATGGCAGCATTTTGGGCATCACTTTGCTATCACCGCTTGCATCTTTCTCTAATTGTGTCCTCGAAGGAACCAAGTGTGAGAAACAACATCTACCTTGTTGATGTTCCAATCTCAATGTTTTATTTCATGGAGTCACTTACTAACATCCAGCTTGTAAAGGCAGCCATCCAGTGGTGAGACAATAATGTTACAATATTTTATCCTGCTCTGATAGCAGTTATAGATGGGCATAACAGGTGCCTAATGAATTTTAGGGGGTCACACAGGGCTGACAACCATAGATCCTTTGTTCCAAAACAACCCAGACAATGAATTTACAGTCTCCACAAGGCAAGGCACAATGACAGCCATGTCCCAGAACATCTGGAGAGTCATTAGGTGATTTTAATGACTGAGTTTTATACTTTATGTACTAAGCTAAGAATAAAATGAACACACAAATGTGTTCCTGGTGGTCCACACAAGGGCTGGTGCTCAGTTAAAGTGGACCTGTCACCCAGACACAAAAATCTGTATAATAAAAGTCCTTTTCAAATTCAACATGAAATCCAATTTCTATTTTTTATTAAAGCATTCATAGCTGTTGTAAGCTCATTTAAAAATCTCAGCTGCCAATCAAATATTGT
Source organism: Xenopus laevis (assembly GCF_017654675.1). Lineage (NCBI taxonomy): Eukaryota > Metazoa > Chordata > Amphibia > Anura > Pipidae > Xenopus > Xenopus laevis. Next base: position 108,613,408 of record NC_054383.1, on the reverse strand, counting down.
CTGCCACTCCTCTATGCCACGGGCATAGAGGCGGGCAGACAATTACTTTCACTTTCCATTCAGTACTTCCTACATGTCACTGCTCTCCCCACATTCCCCTGATCTCTTAACCATTTAATTGTGTAGCCAGGGCATGGGGATGGACATCAGGCCCCCCATTCTGGTGCACAAACAAGATTCTGAGATGATACAAGGCTTGTCTTAATAACAGTGTCCACAAAATGGCTGCTGCCTGCTTGCTATAATTTTGAAATCCCAGACTGATGGAAACAAGATTCAAATAATTTATATAGTGTAATTAAAGTTCATTTTGCTTGACTAATGTGATAAAATAGGATTTTGAATAATTTTTTTAGGTGATGGGTCCCCTTTAAGCATCAGTATGCTCATAAACTGTCCCTAATATGTGTATGATTATAGTAGGAACCAATGTGTTTTGTTGTGCTTTGAATGGTTGAGGTTCAAAGGAGAGGGTGACATTTCCTGTAAACTGTTCAGCATTATTTGGGGCATTACAATATTCTTTTTTAAAATCTGGTACCCTATAGGGTGTCTATGAATCCTTCCTACTGTATATATTAATATTCTACTTATCCCTGAAGAATCTCTGGCTATGTTTTGTCATGGTGGTAATCACTATAAAATTTCAAATGATCAATTTGTGCAGTAGAATGAAGGTTGAAAAATCACAGCCTTTATAACTACAAGTGCACTTAAGTGCACCTTTCTAAAAGTAGAATTTAGCAGGTCAACTTAGTGTCACTTCCAATGAACATCTCATATAGTTTTTCTAATGTACTGCCAAGCTGAGTCAGGACATTGGCATGGTTTCCATTGCAGCTAATGCAGTTCTTGGTAAGCCTCCAGGTACTGGGCTAATACCATGCAATGTCAGGCCGGACAGCAATTCTATGGTGGGTAGTAGAGTAATAAAACATTGGAATATAAACACAGGCAGACTGACACCTCCCATACGATTAGGCTAGAAATAATGTATATGATGCACATGGCCTAGATATAGCAGAGAATCTGTACCTCGAGATTTCTTAAAGGGATACTGTCATCGGAAAACATGTTTTTTTCAAAATGCATCAGTAAATAGTGATACTCCAGCAGAATTCTGCACTGAAATCCATTTCTCAAAAGAGCAAACAGATTTTTTTATATTCAATTTTGAAATCTGTTATGGGGCTAGACATTTTGTCAATTTCCCAGCTGCCCCTGGTCATGTGACTTGTGCCTGCACTTTAGGAGAGAAATGCTTTCTGGCAGGCTGCTGTTTTTCCTTCTCAATGTAACTGAATGTGTCTCAGTGAGACATGGGTTTTTACTATTGAGTGTTGTTCTTAGATCTACCAGGCAGTTGTTATCTTGTGTTAGGGAGCTGCTATCTGGTTACCTTCCCATTGTTCTTTTGTTTGGCTACTGGGGGGGGAAAAGGGAGGGGGGTGATATCACTCTAACTTGCAGCACAGCAGTAAAGAGTGATTGAAGTTTATCAGAGCACAAGTCACATGACAATAAGGGGTATATTTATCAAAGAGTGAAGTTAATAGTAAAGTTCCGCCACTAGAGTGAAATTCCACCACTCCCCATTCATTTCTATGGGATTTTTAAAGGTGTATTTATCAAAGGGTGAACTTTCACTTTCACCCATTGATAAATAGGCCTTTCAAAATCCCATAGAAATGAATTGAGAGCTGCGGAATTTCACTCTAGTGGCGGAACTTCACTCTTTGATAAATTTACCCCTATGTCTAGCCCCATGTCAGATTTCAAAATTGAATACAAAAAAATCTGTTTGCTCTTTTGAGAAATGGATTTCAGTGCAGAGTTATGCTGGAGTAGCACTATTAACTGATTCATTTTGAAAAAAACTATTTTTCCTATGACAGTATCCCTTTAATTTACTTGGAAGCAGAAAGAGAGGAACCTTTGCTTGCTAGTTTTCTTTTGATACGTTTAGAAAGAAACCCATATAAAATCTGCAGTCACATGTAGTATTTCTGAACAAATTACTTTATGAGGTCTTTATTGGGTATGGTGAAATCATAATATGGTGAGATGATGTCTGTGAAATTGATACGTATCAGCTAATAGCTATTTCAGCTGTATACCATGTACTGTAGCTCCATGAAAGTTAGGCAGTCTGACACGGAGTGTGAACTGTCTGCTGTTATGTTCTTCTTGAGCTTCTTAGAATTAGTTCTTCACTCCCAATGTTATTATTGCTGTACTACCTCTTCAACTTTTCAGTTGTTGGAGGTGTTGATCATAAAGTTTGTTATAGGAACCGGAAAATGCGGAGCAGCAGCCACTCTGGCCAGACTAGGGTTCCCTATTATTTGAGGAAAAAGTTTAGGCCCAATAATCTTGGCTTTAAAGTGGACCTGTCACCCAGACACAAAAATCTGTGTAATAAAAGTCCTTATCAAATTAAACATGAAATCCAAATTATATTTTTTATTAAAACATTCATAGCTGTTGTAAGCTCATTTAAAAATCTCAGCCGTCAATCAAATATTGTGCCTCCTGGGCATAGAGGCGGGGCAGACAATTACTTTCACTTTCCATTCACTTCCTAGATGTCACTGCTCTCCCCACATTCCCCCGTTCTCTTCACCATTTAATTGTGTAGCCAGGACATGGGGATGGATCTTAGGTCCCCCATTCTGGTGCACAAACAAGATTCTGAGATGATACAAGGCTTGTCTTAATAACAGTGTCCACAAAATGGCTCCTGCCTGCTTGCTATAATTATGAGCTCCCAGACTGAAGGAAACAAGATTCAAATCACTTGTATAGTATATAGTAATTAAAGTTCATTTTGCTTGACTAATATGATAAAATAGGATTTGAACATTCTTTTTGGTTGACGGGTCCCCTTTAAGGGATACAAGTCAACCTAAGTCCACTGCCTCTAGGAGAGAAATATATGGGAGCTGTTCTAGTTCATGGTAGATTTGTTTAACAAAAACGAGATGTAAGTTTTTCCATACTCTTCTAATACAGTCTACAGCAGGCATCTGTATAGATAATAAGCTATCTTGATTGGGTATTTTATAGTAAACTTTGATTGATCCTTTAACTGGCAATACCAACATACTTGATCTTGTTTTTGTAGACGTATAAATCCCAAGCTGCTGAGAGACAAAACCGACAACAAATGATGCCAAACCCCTGTTATTTTTAGAACCATCACTTCAGGTTAATTTAAGGTGAACCTTCTTTTCAAAATGAAGAAAATGAACCTGAGCATAGTTTGTATGTTCTTTCTTATTGTTTTACTAAATCTTGCTGCAGATTGCGAAAGTGTATCTGGCGGAACAGTTATCTTGTCAGCAAAAATTTGATCTTTCAAGCAGTATCTTTCAAGCTGCCTGGCACAGTGAAATCAAGATACAATATCTTGCCACCAGCAGCTACGGGATCTCTTGCATTACAACTTGTTAATGCTTTTCTTATGCCCATTAAGAGTAGGATGACAGCTGTTTGTAAACTGTACTATATCCCAGTAGCTGCTTTCCTTAAAATGTTCCCATGTTACACTCCCTGTCAGCCATATGCTTGATCTTTTACAAAAGGTGCTGTGAAGGCAAATGGGCACTGTTCTGTATAATATACAGGTATGGGACCTGTTATCCAGAATGCTCGGGACCTGGGGTTTTCCAGATAATGGTTCTTTCTGTAATTTTGATCTTCTATAAAAAAAAACATTTAAAAATTAAATAAACCCAATAGGCTGGTTTTGCTTCCAATAAGGATTAATTATATCTTAGTTGGGATCAAGTACAAGCTACTGTTTTATTATTACAGAGAAAAGGAAAATCATTTTTAAAAATTTGGATTATTTGGATAAAATGGAGTCTATGGGAGACAGCCTTTCTGTAATTTGGAGGTTTATGAATAACGGTTTTCCGGATAACGGATCCCATACCTGTAGTATAAATTGTCTATATTTAGATAAGAGCTGGGCGATTTTATCCAGTGATGGCAACCATGAGGTTTTATCCCTTGTAGTCTAATACTTTTGTTATAAAGATATATGATTATGTCAGACATAAAGCATAATAGCATAATGGCTGCTTTACTGAGAGAAAGGAAGGAGAAATATCCAGTGGCAGGTTAATGAGATGTGAGGCCCCTAGGCGACATTCTCAGGCTCCTTTTAAGCAACTGCTGGGTCCAGATGCATGCAGATCCACATGCACCTGTGCTCTCTGCAATGGATCAGGTTCAGCACACGCCAGTGACATCACTGGATCCGCATGCATCTGGGCACACACATGCCTATATTTTTCTTCCAGCAAATGCACCTGGCCAGACCCAGCAGCACAAATGAAAAGAAATATTAAAAAAAATAGAAATAATAATTGAAAAAAGCTATATGGGCCCCTGATCACACTGGGCCCCTTGGCTATAGTCTAGGGGAGCCTGCACATTAATCTGCCCAGGTTCAAAGGCAATGCTACAGAAATATTTTATATGAATCTCTTGTAATCATATATCATTCAATCACACAAACCCCCAGGACTGTTTGTAGTGAAGAACCTCTACTCTGGGTCTACTGCAGTTTAGCAAACGCAATGGCTTACCTGTTAAATTACAATATTAACCTGAAGGTTCCTAGATGTTGCTGGGGGAGCCTGGTACTATTTGTAGCAATGGAGCTAACTATCACTTAGGGGTTAGTTACTAAAACTAGAATGTATCTCATATTTTTATTAAACCAAGCTCGACCAAACTAGCATCCAAGATTTTATCTTATTTATCAATAAAATAACGCGAAAAAGTTGGGTCAGGAAAAACTATAAAATTGAGCGGAAAAACTTGAACCGTACAAATTTTTCAGATTTGATGTCCAAATCTCTGCTGGATCTTTTTGGCTTATTGGCTTATCACATGAAAACCCTAAATTTTCCAGATTATTGGATGAAACCCAGTGCAGATCGCAATATCTTCAAATTGAAAAAGGGACATCTTCCATTGACTTATGCAAGACCTTGACAAGTTTGAGATGGAGGATTTATAATGCATCCAAAAAAAATTGGGGTTTGCCCAAAAAACCTCCACCAGAAAAAAATCCAGTTTAGTAAATAACCCCCTAAATATATGATATAAATGCGATAAATTGTCCACAAGGGAGTTACCAACTAAGCAGGGCACAATAAAAGATATATTTATCAGATTTAAGTCCCTTTTGGTATAAATAACCCAATGGGCAACCACAATATAGCAGTGGTGTTAGTGTTTTTCTTTAAGGTCCAACTTACGTGTCTACTAGTGATGAGCGCATTTTTTCACCAGGCATGGATTTGCTGTGAAATTCTGCATTTCTTCATTTGCAAATTTTTTCGCAAAAGTACAGTGAAAATTCACAGTGGAAAAATTTGCCACAACAAAAAAGATGCCACAAGTAAAACACTTTAATGCAATTGGACAAAAAGTCACCAAGACAAAAAAGTTGCCAAGACAAAAAATCAGCACGAGAAAAAAAGGCAATTGACTTTAATGTTTTTGGAGTGAGGAAAAAAAGTTGCACTTCAAAAAAAAAATTGTCACCTATTGACTTCAATGGGTTTCGCACATTTTCAGCAGTTTCAGGAGTTTTTCGGTGAAGCAAAACAGGGCGGATTCACTTATCACTAGTGTTTACCCTAAATCTAACAGACTTTTAAGGTGCTTAGGAATATCTAGGAGAAAAAATAAACATTGTCTTAACATCTTTCCCTAAATGCCCTCCAGCTACTGCTTTGATCCCTTTTGAGAGTGGCAGTCCCATATTTTGGGAACCACTAATATTTGTGTAGGCTGTGTCCCTTTAAAATTCTTTCCTTACACTTCTGGCTGTCATCATGTTACTCATCCCATGTGCATGTACAGATGTCTTTTTTCTTGCATTCATTATTTTCCTTCCAAATCAGTTTTTCTAGGAATTTAGTCAGTGATGAAAGCAGCAATGCATAAGGATGAACAAGGTTAAGTGCAGGACATTAGAAAGCCCATATTTTCACAGCATAATGATGTTTTACAGTGGAAAGTTAACATAAATATACCTTGCAATGAAAGGAAATAAAATACTAGGTGGGTCTAATAAACATCCAGATGTCTTTGTATAATATAAAGCTATATCTTCTCTATAGTAGATAAATGTTGGATTTATTACAGCACAAAAACATGGAGAACATTCATGCAAAGTAGGTGAGAGTTGTCTTTACCTGACCTATACAAGTTCACTGAATCTTAGGTAATGTGAGAACAGCGACTGGTTTTCCTATATGGAGATGCTAAATTCTGCAAGCAAAGCTTGGCTGCATATTCAGTCCTGATCAACATCAGCGGAAAGGTGTAAGTAAGACGATCATCTCATTGGAACTAATATTCTGGAATATAAACGGATCTTTTTTTGTCCTTGAAAAATGAATCTCACCTAACATAAGGTCAACAGGTCTTAGAATGAATGGACAGTCAGCACTGGTACATCATGTCTTACCTACATCAGGACTTCTATCAAGACTGGGAGCAGGGAATCATGTTACTAAAATGTAATATCAAGTCAGATGTGGAATGGAGTCACATGAAGCATGTGATTTCACTCTTTCGACACAACAGTATGGAACTATTTCTATGCTATTTCTTTGGCACAGAAAACGACAATATTTTTGAGATCTGTAGGACAACATTTTCATAGGGGTTTTCTCGCCATGCAGTGTTTGATTGCACATCTCCATGGGTAGCAATTTGATTGTTCGCGCTTTATCCTTAAAATATAGTTTTTCCTGAATTCAGGATTAGCCTTCTTTTCAATGAAGACAGATCTTCAGGGATTCCTACATGCAGTGGAACATGCCACACTACAACCACACATAAAAGTACTACAGGTTTCATACACTAATGCAGCCAGAGGGTTGCATGTTTTCTATCGTGGAGGGTAGAGAATCAGGCTCTTTTCTTGAAACAGCCATGAACAGGCAGTTGTGATTATGTCTTAAGAAATCATCACAAAGAAAGTAGAACATGAGTGAGAAGACAAGAGGTTAAAAGCAGATAAGAGAGCTATACACACCGTGCTCTCCAGGCTTAAGGTCTTTATAGCATTGATTTTGCATATGGCTGATCTTATAGTGACATTTTTGATTATTATGGTATATAGGGGTTTGCAGTATAAAGCACATTTTAGACAAGGGGTCCCCAACCTATTTTACCTGTGAGCAACATTCAGATAGAAAAAGAGTTGGGGAACAACGCAGTCATAAAAAATGTCCCTGGGTAGGGCAAACAATTGCTGGGATTAGCCATTTGGTAGCCCCTATGTGGACTAGCAGCCTACACGAGGCAGTACTTTTTATGCAACCAAAACTTGCCTCCAAGCCTGGAAACAACATCCAAGAGGTTTGTGAGCAACAAGCCACTGGTTGAGGCTCACCGTTAGACATTAGGCCAGACTCAGTTAGATGAAAGAACATATCTCATGGTTTATCCCATGAAAACTGCACTGGAGTCTAAGGCCAAATCTCTAGCTAAGTCAGGATAAGGGAGCTGAATCCTCTTGTGTATTTGGGATAGCCCTATATCTTGACTGTCTAGTGTATAAGGAAGACTAGCAATGGCCAGAGATGATCATGATTTGATTTGTTTAGGTGATTATCCTGAAGTCTTTACAGGCAATACATAACCAACAAATCATGGCTTCCAGTACTTTTCCTTGTAGGCCAGTGATCCCCAACCAGTATCTTTGGAGCAACATGTTGCTCACCAACCCCTTGGATGTTGCTCTCAGTGGCCAAAAAGCAGGTGCTTATTTTTGAATTCCAGGCTTGGAGGAAGTTTTGGTTGCATAAAACCTGGTGTACTGCCAAACAATGCCTCAATGTAGGTTGACAATCCAGATAGGGGCTACCAAATGGCCAATCACAGCCCTTATTTGGTCCTTATTATTTGACTTGTCACGTTACTTCTTTTGCCAAGGTTTCTTTCACCACCTTAAACCTGGTGAACTGATCAGATGAAGCTACATCGTCCTCAATCTAAACGCTGGCGTTTTTTCATATTTTCAAGCGGGATTGTTTTTAAAAGTTGCAACTATATAAAAATTTTATTTAACATTTTTTTTTTTTACCATTTGAGGGGCATTCCACATTTATTTTAGGGTGGGCTCATGTCTAGGGCATTATTATTATTATAATTAACCTAAGTGCAAGTGTACTAACGAAGTTTCGCTAGGCAGAGACAATTGTTTGCGAAAGTTCGGTATGAAATGCTTGCGCTACCGAATTAATGCTAGCAAAACGTCACCAGCATTTTTCTGCAGAGACGCAACTTCGCATTGTAGTTGTATCGAATTTGCGCCTGGCAAAGTGGCGCAAAGTGTTGCGAAGCCTTCGCAGGCAAAAATTCATCCTTTAGTGATTTGCCCCATTAACTCTAGTCACTTTGGGGCAAATTCAGTAAAGTGCGAATTTTTGCCTGCGAAGGCTTTGCCACACGTCGCAGGCGAAATGCTCTACCACTACACTCATTAAAATGCGAAGTTGGGTCTCTGCAGCCAAACACTGGCAAAGTTTTGCTAGCGTTTATTCATCAGCGTGAGCATTTCATAGCAAACTTTCGCGAACATTCGTTTCTGCCTAACGAAACTTCATTAGTACACTTGCACTTAGGTCAATTTAAATAGGGCGGGTACATATAGGTCGTAAATATGAGTAACGATTGTTCGCCTAAGCAAAAGTTTGCCTGGCAATAGGGCGCAAAACTACGATAGCGACGGTCTCGTACATCTGTTAATAAATTGGTGATGTCCCTGCGGATGGGATTTCTGGTGAATTTTCGCTAGTGATGGTCACTTCACCCTTGAGTAAATCTTTCCCTTTGTAATAAAAGAATGTTTAAGGATTCTTCTGGGCAGCACCTGTGTAGTATATGACAAGTATACCGTAAAGAATGTTAGAGATGCTAGAGATTGACTGTGGCAGGATATGCTGTTGGGTCGGCTATTTCATTAGGAAAAAAGTTTTTATATCCACGAATGTATGATTAAAAAAAAAAGAAAAAACACAAAACTAGTGAATTAGCTGCTGACTTGCACAATATAATATTTATTTAATGCATTGATACAAAAAATGGCTTTTTGGGGCTTGTTATACAAATGATACAAATGATTGGTCCATAACAAACAAAGGTCACTATGATAGTTTATTTTCAAAGTAGCTGCTGACAGAATTTACAGCGAGAAACAGGAGTTGTTTTACACAAGTGCTGTTAGACTGAACACAATTAGACTGAATTCCTGTAAAGCCTGCATATCCAATCCAGCTGTTGCTGAACTGTAGTTTACGACACTACGGCAGTTATGTTTAATAACGGGCAAGATTGCCAGCTTGACATTCTGAAGTAAAATACTCCTCAGTGTTTTATAATGTCACATAAGGTTAATATCTTCAAGTTAATTATGGGTCACCCGGCCCTGTAAACTGATGCTGTCGTTCTCACATTACATTTATGTTCTGTATCATCCCTTGGATTCCAAACACTAGAGTCGGCATCAGTTTTATTATGGCTGGAAGACTGGGCTTGCTTTGTATATACTCAGTAAAGGGGCTGTAAAAAATTAAACTCAGTATCTCTTGGGTGTACTGCATGTTGTTGCTTTCACAGCTGAACAGGGAAAATGGTTCCAAATGCTATAAAATGCTGGGGTCGCATATACTTTAACATGTGGCTACACAAATTTAACAGGTATAATCTGCTTGTCTGACAAAACATCTGAGTTATATTTTCAATGAAAATGTACATTACAATGTACCTGGTGCACTAATATAAGTATATATCTTTATTTTATCATATATCAACAATAAACTATTTCCTCAAAATATAATACTTCTATTTAATGATTAGGGGAAGACTAAGCTGCTTAAAAAAATCGATAGGGAATGCCTTAGTCAAGGTGAGAAATATTGCATCTCTACTCGTGTATAAAGGTATGTTAAGGGTATTTATTCAGGCATGTAACGGGGACATGTTGTGCAGCCCTGGTGGGCCCTGAATTCCCCCCCAGTCTGACACTGACAGGCTAATTAAAGTTACTCTTATTATAACGGCTGGGTTGGCTCCTTTGCTTATTTAAAGGAAGACTGTATTCTACCATGGTTAAATACAGCGCCTTGTATTATATAGTATAGTAGCCTTTTCGATTTTTAATACTGGAACTCTTCATTCTACAAGAAGGGTGTACCAAGTAATGAAGCTTTGTGCCGTGTTGCCCCCCCAAAAAAAGGCATATGATCCAGGTACATTCCCTGTGTAATTGTAATATAACACACTGCTAAAAGCATTGGGCAGGATTGTTATTATCAATGGACACTTTCAGACTGCTGTCCAAAAGACATCAAAAACCTCCAGCAAACCAACACTTCTCAACCGCTAGGACTGTGCTTCATCCGTAACTACTGCAGTCTTTCTTGAATCTCCTGCAATCTCTCCTTATAGGCGCAGGACCTCCCAGCAGATGGGCAATGCCTCACTGGCTATCAGAATGATATAAAAACATATTATATCATATATCGTATAAACTCATCTTGCCCTCCTCCTAATATTTTTGTTGTCCAGCCTATCGCCTAAATAATTGGAATTGTCCAGCTTCCTTCCACTATCGTTTCTGTTTTTATTTTCAAGGTTAATTTTCCAGGGTGTCTTGAGACAGTTCATGACTTCGTTAGGGGTGCACCTTTTTATTGCTTCTGGGACAAGCATTTTCTTTAACATCTCTAGAGCCTCTGTAGTAAGGACTTTCCACTGCACGGGAAGCTGAAAGATCTTACTGCTTCTGTGCCACTTGGTATAAGCTGAATAATTTTTATCAGTTGGCACTGCAGAGTTCCAAGGAAAATATCCAGTCAAGATACAGAATAAGAGCACCCCAAAGGACCAAACATCAAGGCTGGTTTGCACAATCAGACTGTCAGAAGCACCCAGTTTGCACATTTCTGGTGCTGTATAAGGCAAGTTCTCAGGCAGAGATTCCACTGAGGTGCCCTTAGTACAGGTGAGTCCAAAGTCAGTCAACTTAACCTGGCGGCATTCCCGGTCAAAAATAAGGACATTTTCGGCTTTTATATCACGATGAACCAGTCCTTTTAGGTGCATATACTCCAAAGCGCTAGAAACTTGTATTGCACATCGTTTAACTGTCATCTCAGGCACTCCAATCTAAAAAAGGAAATTCAAAATATGAGGTGAATACCCTTAATGGTGATCTAGATTCCATGAGTCTGTGTTCAGGACTGGACATTTTGTACTATCTGCTATTACCTTTAAAGCGATACTGACATGTTCCTATAAAAATCATAGGAGCGTGTCAGTATCAAGTAGTTGCTGCACCTGGAATATTTTCCCTGAAAGTCCCCTCAAAGCCACCCCCAGCTCTGCATCACTTTAAGGCAGATTTTTACTTAGGTTAAAATGTACCCATATTACAGGGATACTGTCATGGAAAAACATGTTTTTTCCAAAACGCATCACTTAATAGTGCTGCTCCAGCAGAATTCGGCACTGACATCCATTTATCAAAAGAGCAAACAGATTTTTTTATACTCAATTTTGAAATTTGACATGGGGCTAGACATATTGTCAGTTTCCCAGCTGCCCCAGTCATGTGGATTTCAGTGCAGAATTCTGCTGGAGCAGACTATTAACTGATGCGTTTTGAAAAAAACATGTTTTCCCATGACAGTATCCCTTTAACAAATCAGATTTAAGGCTTTCATTAATTGACAGCCAGAGGACAATATACAATTTATGACAATATAAATGGCCCCTCCAGATCAATTCTTAAGTTTAGGGGCCCATGTATATGACCTGCCTATCAGGTTACATTCTATTACATCAGTTTAGGAATTGTAGCACCCAGAGCATGGCTACCTTAGTGGAAATATGGTCCAACTCCATGCCCCTGCAAACCGCATTGAAAACCTTAAATTATGATATGGTATCTATCCATTCCACTCTCTGCACACCAACCTGAGGTTTCATGAGGGAGAAGAGGTTGTCCACTGCCAACTCTTGGGCAAAAACATAATGGCTGTCAGTCTGAAAGGCGATGCCAAAGGTTCCAATAATGCACGGGTGAGCTGCCAGAATTAGTGAGACACAATATTCCCCAAGAAAAACACGAAGATCTGTTATGCTCTTCTGCATAAACTTCAGTGCCATTAGATTTCCTGCAACAACAACAAAATTAGCTTTTCTACAATGTTTTGACACAATTATTTCAATGGTTATTCATTATAACGGAATGGATCAACCAGATTACTGGTTTCAGGGGTCTTCACAATATATTTCAACCTTAAAAAATTCTAAATGAATGCTTTGTAAAAGGGAAAATGTACCTTATAACAAATATTACTCCTTAGCTAAGGTTAACAAGGTGCTGTGTTTCCAAGTCAGGCATGACTGATGGTGAACAGGGCAAATGCCTAAGATTGAAGGTCTACAGGGTCACACTTGGACATACTTTATGGCAAAGCAAACGGAGCACTTTGTCACAAATCCTTACAGTAACTCATGTTTACACGACTGTAGCCTTTGGGGCAGTGTTACATGGCATGTTATGATTAATGCACTCCATAGAAACCATGGCAATGAAAACTCCCCTTATCCACAAGCAGCTGCTTCACTCTGTAAAGAGCTGCCTATTATGATTGATGATGAACCATGTTGCATCAATGATATTTCTATTAGGACTACCCATTACAAAATGCCACAGGCAAAGCAGATTTGACAGATACGGTCAAACTATCTTGTATGGTTCCCCTCTACTGAGGGTGGGGTCAATAAGCATGTGGTTCTGCAATAAGCATGGGGCTCCTACTACCCTTCTCAAGCACATGCCCCAGGGCAGCTCCCCGTAATGACAGCTTTGCCCTAGGGAACACAGAAGTCCTCAAGAAGCTCTATGTGCTATTGCCTTTTAGAACCTTTAATTGTTAATTTTTTGAGATGAGAAAATTAACAAATAAGAGAGAACTTCACGGAACTCATTTATAGTGCATAAATAAAACAGGGTTGCTTATGAGATAATATTCTACCTTTCCAAGTCCAGTAAGTAGCATTATCAGGATCTTCTTACCTTGTGACTGGTTCATTGCTAGAAGCACATGACCGTAAGAGCCATTGCCCAGCTCCTTGAGAATTGTGTAGTTATCCTTCACTTCTACTTCAGGCAGGTTCTGGGCAGTCAATAGCAACATCTCCTCCAGGAGGATCTCACTCTTCCTTCTTTCATTCAGATTCATGTCTCCTACTTTTGTAGCTTCACTTTACTATGCCCAGGGAAACCTATACACACATCCATAGAAAACATCATATAAATATGTCAGTCATTTAATACTTGTGTCTTTCACGCAGGTATAGTCCTCCTGAGCTCTGTTTATCTCTCGTACAAGTATTTGGAGAACGTTGTCTCCTTCAATATGATTTTTCATTGGCTTGGTATTTTTCAGTTAGCTTTTTATTTTTTATTATGAGCTCTGTTCTTGATTATCCAATACAGGTATGGACCTGTTATCAAGAATGCTCTTTTTTTGAATAGGGGTCTTTATGTAATTTGGATCACCCTCCCTTAAATCTACTAATAAAATGTAAACATTAAATAAAACCAATAGGATTGTTTTGCCTTCAGTAAGGTTTAATTACATCTTAGTTAAAAATAATTACAAGGTACTGTTTTATTATTGCAGAGAAAAGGGAAATCCATTTTATTTGGTTAAAATAGATTATATGGGATATGGTTTTCCCTTAACTCAGACCTTTCTGTTTAACGGGTTTCTGGCTAAAAGATTCCACACCTGTATAACCTATATAATATCTAATCATTTAACAGTTTTTGAATGGCTTATTCGTGTAACCAGCTAGTGGTTGTGTTCAGTATAAACTGCTGCAATTAGATGTATTATTTAATTACTAAATCACAAAGAAGTTGATACTGTGAGCAAACCCTAAATGTGCTTCAGATACTGTAATATATTGTATTTATTAAAAAAAAGAAAGATGCTGAAATCTGCATGAAAGTGACTTTAATATAATATAGTTATATATTAAATACTATTTAAATATTATTTAAAAAGGAAAATAAAATACATAACAACAAATATAAAATGAGTTCAAATTTCATTATACTTAAAAGTGAAAAACTGGTAAGATTAAATTTGTTTTATGAATAATAGATATGCTTATTATTAAAGGAGTTTCAGGAATAATAATAATGTTATTCAAATATATACAACACACACACAGAAAGATTTTTCTGCTTGTAGACCTGGGGGATAATTCTATTGAGAAAATAAACATATTGGTAGAATATGCAGAAGAGTCTAGCAGTGCAGAACTGGAGACTCAAATTACTGTTGGTCTAATTAACAGTGAGGTTCTGCAGCAGCTAAACTGCATAGACTACCTATTGCGGCAGCTTGCTTGATTCCCATTTATTTTCTTTCTACCATTGACATATGTGAAGGAAAGTGTCCAAATCTACATAAAGCAATATAATAAAATATGAGAAATAATTCATGTTTTTTTTTAAGGCAGCATTTGCATTTTGCAGATATGACACTACTATTCAGTGCACCGATTAGTAAACTTTTCATACATTTGGTTTTTGCATGCCCGATGCTATATATTTTTTATGGTTACCAATTTCATATTGTAAGAATTGCAAATGATTTTGTACCTGATATACAGTGATGCTTTGTTGCTTTGGATACTTTCTGTTTAGGATGGGCTGGAGAAAGACCTCAGTGTTCTCCCTGTTGCCTCCGCTCTGTTGAATGCTTTGCACTTCCTGCAGTGTCGGAGACTTTTATTCTTCTAGTGAGGCTGTAACCCTTGCCCACCCTTTATTGCTGGCATGTTGCACCATGCAGACCTGGAGGAGAGTAGGCCTGTCAATCATCCGCAGAGTTCTTTCCAAAGCTTGTTTCTAAAGTTAGCCTCCAGTTCTGCCCTCTGCTCATGTTCCTCGCTGTTGTTAACAGTGTTCAGGCCAGTTCAAACCAGCACCAGTTCCCAGCCTGCAGGTTATCCATAGTTTATCGAGCACTATTTATAATTCATCTAATAGATGTTGATTCTTCAGACCTTTCAGCAGAGCACTTGGAACATGAAGCCAGCACAGAACTCTTCACTTCGCACATCCTCCTCTTTGGCAGACTCTCTGTATGCGTACTTTATCTCGTGCCTTTCCCACATGGGCACAACAAATTCTTGCTTTTATGTTGTTTCAATTGCATAATATTATCTTCCAGAGACTAAAGGGCAGATTTAAAATCCATCAGTATTTATTTGTAGTATCCGTAACCACTTTTCTGAATTCTTAATCCCCAATTAACATCAATTCGATTCATTTTGAAACAATACTCCTTTTTGGGGTTGAACAATTCAGTGAGGTGTATGAGCTCAGTGCTTCCGTTGATCTCCAATACCTTGATGTATGACTACTTAAAGCAGTTAAACATAATCTTCCTGATAAATTTATCATTTCTTTACAGGAGAAGGAAATCCATCAGCAGTGGGGGGGGGGGCAATCCCCTGGTGATTATAATCACTAACCTGGAACCCCCAGCCAAACCAACCCTTCTTCACTAAAAAATGCAGGGTAGGAGCGCCACATTAACATCTTTTTCCTCTTCTAGCCCAAGGTTCCATAGCACAGCATCATGAACCGCAAAGGATTTATAGGACATAGAAGAAGATAATGTGGCGCTCCTAAAAATGTACCCTAGTCTAGTGTTGTTTACAGCTAACAGGAGCAGGATTCCCTATAAGCAACTATAATCACTTGGCGGGTGGTCTAAATAATTAAAAGTGTGAAGTCTCTTTACTGAGTGATAACTATTGTTGTTGCTCAGTAAAAAAAAATATACAACTATAGTAAATTGTCTATGCAGACTTTTCAGTTTAAATTGCGTATGAAAGCACACCTAATTTTCCCTAGCGCTGTACATTGCACAGGTATGGGATTCATTATCCAGAAACCTGTTACCCAGAAAGCTCCAAATTATGGGCAAACCATCTCCCACATTATAAGCCCATTATACGCCCATTATACGCCCATTATAAGTCCATTATAAGCAAATAATTCTACTTTTTAAAAACAATTTACTTTTAGTCAGTAGTTATAAAACAATAGGGGTCATGTATGTCCCGGGGTTGCAAGTGAAAGAGCTGCAAGAGTGCTCCCCTTCAGGAGTATAAAAAGAGGGCGCTAGGCGCCCCACCATAAAAAATTTTGGAGGGCCCAGCATGCATAGCCACTTGCAACAGTCCGCAACACTCCATCCCAGTGTCGGACTGGGACACCCACCCAAAAACCTTAGGCCAGGGGCCCACCATAAAACATTAGACCAGGGGCCCACTCTCATTACTATTATTCTTCATCTCCTCAATCAACCTCTATTCTCCTAGTCTGTTTTCTTTATACTATAATTAATTATTCCATCTATTTAGCCTCTTTGTCCTCATAGAAATAAGGAATGGCCATGAAATAGGCCAAAAGTTTAGCAGCATGAGGGCCCACCGACACCTGGGCCCACGGGGAGTTTTCCTGGTATCCTCTATAGTTATGCCACTGATCTGCTTAGCACCACCTCTATACTGCACTTTGCACAGATCACTGAAATGCGAAATGCAAAGTGAAAAAAATGGCCAATTGCGCCCTTCTTTTACACAACCCAATTGACACACGTACAATCACTGACGCCAATTTTTTACTAAAATGGCTACCAGTAAATGGGGAAAGATCTGAAAGATGCTCCACTTTATATAAGTATATTTGGGCATAAAGGGGGGGTGGTTTTAAAAAAAAGTCCCAAGGTGTTTAGTGTGTTTAGTGTTTAAGTGTTTAAGTAACTTTGTATTGTGTGCCCTGATTGAGATGGAACTTGCCCAGACAATGTTTAAACATAAACACAGGGCCATTCTAATAAATGGGTAAAAGTTGCTTAGGGTCTGCCAGGACAAGGGGGCACACCATAAGCCTTTTATTTGTAAAATGGACTATAATTTTTGCATGAGACATCCCCCATACATTGCAGACCTCTCATTTTAATCAGCTGGATGCACTCTGCAATAAATTTCCTTTTATACTTTCATTTTCAGTTGAAACAAATGTTTATAAGTGAGATCTTTCCCCACTGAAACTGCTACAAATGCCCCTGTTAATATTTAAAGTCAAAACAAAAATCAGAGAATATGATAGGTGTAACGATCGCTGCTTCTGAATTACAAGAAAAAGCTCTTCTAAAAACTGATCATACCAACACAAAAATGAGCCACTTTAGATATCTTTATCTCTATTTATTATCCTTGGAGAAGACTACTGGACCTGTATGTGCATACAGAGAAACAAGGGCAAAGGTAAAGAAAATATGCAGTAGGTTAGGCGCCTGTGGCGATCGCTCTTTCACGCCATACTTTCTGTTAACCACAAGCAAAACTGCTTTGTGTAAACACTTGAAAACCTTTATTTCCTGGACCAGCTCCAGGTACTTGGGACATGTAACTACTGATGAAACGAAATGACAGACATGCATGAAAATATCAAAGATAAGACAAAGATAAGTCTTATTCTGACGTAAATAGGACTTCACTTGTTCCAGGAATGGTGCAGGAATAATAGTACCTGCCAAGAGTTGATTAGGTCAGTAGCAGAACTTTCACAGTCATGGTTCAGTAAGAGAATAGAAAGGTCACGCTAAACGTCTCCAAAAACAATCTCCCTTATATCCAGGGTAAAAGATCATTCTCCATATTATTATACAGTATATGCAGTTTTTTTGTGATATGAAGAACACACCCCTTAATGCTCATTTACCAGAACCCCCCGGGGTTATTGCTCTTTGCACAGAGCGTCAAATTGAAAACCCGACATTCTACATATAATCGTAAATGTAATTAAAAATCACAATAATTGATTAAAATGTCATTTTTGCGAATGTTTAGCACCCCTCGCAATGTTAAATCATTTCTTGAAGAATATTACATCTCTTTGAAAAAATTTGTGTTAACACCTGCTCTGGAGTTTCATTAAATATATAAATGCTTTGCACTTGCAAAATGTAATTACATAGACTGCAAATGTTGGCCAAAGACATTTGGCTGCAAACATTGCGAAGAAGTCGTTAAGGTCTGTAATCAAAAAGGAAGCAAACATGGTCGCCAATGTTTGCAATGATCTTTGCAAATGTTTTTTGGGCTAATGAAACATATTATATTGCCCCAGGAGGTAACTACAGGATCCCTATGTGGGCTGCACCTTCTTCAACTTGGCGGGTAGCAGGCAGGATGCCTATGTGCCTCTCACAGCAGTAGACAAAGTTCAAAAAAAATGGCTGATTGTTGTCTTTTTTGTGCACTATAAACACTGTGTGGGGTTTTCTCCATTGCAGAGGTTCCCATACTGTCGGGCCCTCCAAGTCTAGAAAATATTTGATCTTAATTAAATCAGCTTTAATAAATAAACACTTACCCAGGGCTCCCAAGACAGCGAACCTACCATCAACCATTGTATGTGCTATAACTTTTGAATGAAGCATCCCACAGAAGTGCTTTTTATAGACATGTTACATATAGCAACTAATGGTCATTTTTTGCAAAACAGTCAGGGCAGAGCTGGGCATGGCCAGGATGGAATAGGGGCATGGTGTAATTTCTCCCACATTTCAAAATTGAAATGTTGGGAGATTTGTAAGGCCTAGTATATTAATCTAGGAATATTTAGCGTTTATATACAACTCCCACACTGTGCATGTTAGCATGTGTGGTGAAGCTTTTACATAGCAGATGCCCGTGGGGGGCTGGGGAATAGGGGGACCCAGACCTGCGCTGTACCCACCCCAACACTCTCTGCACCTGCTCCATTTGATGATTGGATCTCCCCCTTGATACCGAAGTGTTGTCTGACCAACGCATACTCGTGGGGGTATTAACAACATGAAGGGTGCCCTGAAAATGGTTTTGCGAGGGAGCCCATCCAAGTCCAAGCTCAACACTTTGTACAATCTCTGGTGCTATATAAACATAGGATAATAATAATGATAATAAAAACACTAACAAACAGTAACGGGCTGCAGGGAATCTGCTGTAAACAAAAGACTAAATTGTTCTACTTTCCTAGCCAGAAAAAAGGGCAACATTAGAGAATCACTTAAAAGTTCCTCATTGAAACAAATAGCAAAAGATAAGAAGTGTACAATTATTGTGTGATATTTCCACTGTAGCAATATGGAAGACACGGGGGGGGGGGATCATTTACACAGCTGGCTAGTGTCCAGTTCACCTGTCAACACATTGTTACACGTGCAGCCTTGGTAACAGCCCCACAACAGGAGTCCGCAGTCTATTGGCTTTGCAAAAAGGTCCCGACTGATTTCTAAATGTCAAACTCTGACCACAAACATCCAGGTCAGCAAGTTGCTGATACAACAAATCCATTTTTAAAACTTTGCATGTGCCTTCTGTTCCTATTCCCTGTTATTGCTTTTGGTTCCTCCAAACTGGTTTCCCCCACCACCTGCTGTAATGCTGAGACCTGGAATAAACACACACGACCTTATATATGATTTGTTGTTTTTTACCAGTGCTAGCCGACCCTCTGTTATTCCCTCATACAAATTATCATCAGAAAAGCTGATAGAACATACTGCACTAACTCCAAAAATCGCTAGATTGTACTTTCACTGCAAATTCCTCATTACAGTGCTGTAATAGATATAATATAACCTTGAGCTTCAAGATGCATCTCATGATTTATTATAACCTGTATACCATGTAACTTCAACTGTGATGGAAGACTCCACCATATTTATTTTAAATGTGTAACATACATATAAGTAACACTAATTAGGAATAATATTCCACAGCAGTCAATCAGCAAACATCCGATAGAGTTGCTATGGGTTACTAGACCAGCTGCAAAAATAAATCTGTTTTTTATTCATCAACTGTATTTTTATTTGGGTTTGCATTAAAAAAGCAAATACAACGGTACATGTCCATGAATAAAGGAGTTAAGTAATTCTGCTCGATGCATACATGGATTTGAACCAGCAATTGTGGCAATAGACATAAACAAACAAAAACAATATATTATGTGGTACAAAGTAACATGACCCATATAAAGGCACGGGACTAACACCGCCTAGTGGTATTGTTATTGTTACATGGTCCCACTTGCGGGTCTGTGTTACAGTACCCTCCTTACCCATTCTTTCCAAAATTTCCACATGAACGAGTCTTCTTCTAATGCTAGTGAGGTGCTGTGAGATAAAGCAGTTAAATATTCCATGCGCCTCACTTGTTTTATTCTATTTATTAGGTCCCAAAAGGAATAAGGGGAACTGGGGGGTCCTTCCATCATATGGCTATTAAGCACCACTCTGCTGTAAATATGCAATTTAGTACTTTTTGGGTTCTCTTCCCAACTCCTAGGATTGATGCCCCAATAGGTGGGTCAGAGGGTCACTTTGAAGGTCTAAGCCTAGAGCTTTTGCCTCCAGGACTCTAACCATAGCAATGTTTATATACGGTGCATTACCCATTTATGTCAGTCATCTTATTTCAGATGAGTTATTATAATGAATAGGAATAAAGTTCTTAATACAGGTATGGGATCCATTATCCGGAAACCTGCTATCCAGAAAGCTCCAAATTATGGAATGGCCATCTCCCATAGACTCCTTTTTATCCAAATAATCCAAAATGTAAAAGGGTATTTGCTTTTTCGCTGTAATAATAAAACAGTAGCTTGAACTTGATCCAAACTAAGACATACTTAATCCTCACTGGAAGCAAAACCAGCCTTATGGGTTTATTAATGCTTACATGATTTTCTAGTAGACTTGAAGATCCAAGATATGAAGATCCAAATTACGGGAAGATCCGTTATCCGTAAAAAAAAACCCCAGTCCCGAGCATTCTGGATAACAGGTCCCATACCTGTGTACTGGGTACATATAACTTGTGTCCCCCAAACAGACCCCTACTACATGTGATTCAGTGTTTTGACCAGCCGGCCTGCTAAGGTTCTTGAGACCTAAGAGCTCATTTACTATCAAGTGTTAATGAATGCAATAATTGGGCGTATTTATTGTGTGCAAGCATGCTCCTCATACATTCATATAATTGCTTCCATCCAGTCAATTCTGATGAATATTGCACAAGTGCACCTATAGATGCAGCAAAGCCCAGGAGATACCATCACCCTGAATGTGGTGGTAATACCAGGGTTCACACTGCAGGCTGTATCAATAGGTATCACAAGCAAATGTTCATTACAGAGTGCCTGAGAAAATATTGATAGGGTTTTAACAAGAAAGAATATAGAAGTATGGAAGCTCATAAAGGTCCAGGCTACATGAGTGGTGTCACCGTTTCTCCAGTGTTTTTCATGTCTACATATGAGGGGTTATTTACAACCTCAAGCGCCGTTGCATTAGTGCAAATTCTGCACAGTCAGTTGTGTGCAAAACCCCAATTATTAAAGGGTACTTCTTTTAGTTGTGCTCTGCGATGCTGCCTTCCTAAATCCAGTGCTACTGTGCCTATCAGCGCTAGGGAGCTAACAAAGCCTCTGAACCAGATCCGGGTTCCCTTAGTGGCCTGTGTCAATAGCAACAGATGCAACAAAAAATAGGGTGCACATGCAGTACAATTTTCAGTTATCAGCATTGTATCCAATGCATGTTAAAGTGCGAACGCAACTGTGCTGATTTTTATGCATCGGCCACAATTGCGCCAGATGCAACTCCCCTGATGAACATACATTGTGAGTGATAGACATGGTGATTGCGTTGGAAGATTGCACTTTGCAAACTGCAGGTGTGGAAGTAAATGATCCCTATGGTCTCCATGACTAGATGATCTATAGCCAGGGATTACACTGGACTAAAGCAAAGGGCTTTTATGTTCTCTATTCTGTGCCTGGCTGCTGGTTGAGGATCTTAGCCTCCATTCTAGCAGCTCCATGTGTCTGTGTGTTGTAGTGCTCGCTGCCATGGTGAGGCATTTCTCACTGTTCCCATGGGGCCTTCATGAGAGGTAGTAAGTTCAGCACTTCTCCCACGCTTAAAATAACATCGTCCTGTAAAGTGGACTCTTCAGCTGCTGGTGTTGATTAGTGCAGTGTTGGAGATCTTGACATGCTTTAGAGGCTCTCAGTGTTAACAGAGCCAGTAACAACATATGGGGGGAATTTAGAGGCGAGTTAGGGCCGGAGTTCACTTTGAAATCTCTTACTGGAACAACTTTATTAGGCATCACTACTGATGCACCTTTCCATGATACCAGGGAATGGCTGATAATATTTACTATGCTTTTTACAACAACCAAACACATAGTACAGTCAGTTCCCAAGGCTTTTTAAACTATTAAGGCAGAGACACACCTCTCCCGGAACTGCCTTCTCCTACCTTCCCGCCAGCTAGAATGAAAATCGCTGGCGGAATGGCACTCAGACCGCTTCGTTTTCTGAAGTCGCCCGAAGTTGCCTCGCCCTTACAAATGGAATGTACTGTCTATACACCCCTGGTATAACTTGTAAGATGTGGACCTTTTTCTAAGAAAACATGGGTGATCAGACAAAACACATTTCTTTTTTATCTTCAGTGTGATTCCTATGACGATTAAGCATCATAGATTAACACCATCATTAAACAAACCATAGCAACAAGGGAAGCAACACCCATAGTTCTTAATTTTGTGTATTTGGCCTTTTAGCATCAATGGTGGCTTGAATTCTTTATTGATGGTTGTGGGTGAGATCCTTCACCATATGGATTAGAAGTTGCATTTTGACTACAAATAGGGCCATGAATACAGCATGTTTTGAGTGCCATTGGTTGTAAAAAAAGCTTGCAAGATGGAATTGTCATCTCCTTGGCTTCAATAGGAAGTGACATGGGCTGCAATGCAAAGACGTATCATCCAGAAATAGGGCCCTGTTGCTTTAACAGCAATAACTGCTTTTTCCCAGTCGCCTCTATAACATTCTTTGTTCTATAGTTCTAGGCACAGAGAAAGAAAATCTTCATTCTAATGAGCACCAAGCAATCCAGCGGTGCTAGTGATCCTATGTGCCAACTAATCCATAATGCCTACACACACTGAGGTTGGATGGAGGTCAGGACTTGATGGAGAATGAGCTGAGGGGTGGAGAGTGGGTGATTTTCCACTATGATAAATGAGGCTCTAGTTTAATATATCCAATGTTCTTTCAAAGTAATTGTTTGTATATTTATATATAAATATCAGAACAACAGGTCTTTAAGCGTGCACAATTCTTCTCTTCTTCCAGTAGAGTTACTATTTTTATGTCTTCAAATTCCATTTTAAGCCTACTCGGAAGGAAACGCCCTTCTCTGAAGCAAAACACAAGCAGATTAAGTATCTGTTATTTTAGACCCCCCCCCCCCACACACACACATTGTATTTATTGCTGCCTCCTCTAAGAGACATTCCAAACATTTATCTGCCCCACTACAATCCATTTTAAATTGGTCTGTATCTAAATTTAGGTCTTTAGTAGGAATAATCTGTGCCCTCTCTGCCTCCTCCCTATATCTGTGCCCTCTCCATCCCATATGGGCACGGAGCTTATGGGATAGAATCACACATAGAGAACACTTGTATCATTATTTTCCCATGGACTTCAATGGCTAAGATATACATATTAAACATTGATCTGCAGAGGGGGAAGGACATTGGGGTGACAGTGGCGGGCCAGAGGTGCATTGATATCCTGACTAAGCAAAAGTAGCCGGACAGCCCTCTGCAGTTCCAAGTCTTTGTCCACCACTGGTCTGTAACCAGGAATGAAAACTGTAAATTCCGAAGGTCCCTAGGGAGGGAAGTCTACCTGCAGCATCTCAGCTGTCACTCTTTTGTTAGCTTTCAGCCGTGGTGCAACCAAATGGGGGCCTGGAGAGCTCTTTTGGAGACTTTCTCCTCTGGCTCCTGCCTTTCTTCTATCATGTCATGTTATGTTGTGTCTTGCCCAAACCCATATTCCTGTTACTGTCATGAATCAATTGATACTTGAAGGGTTTCCCTTGGTTTCCTATAGAATGCAACCTACAGCCATCTTCTTGTGATTAACATTACTGAGACCAACGCAACATACACTAAAACCCTTAGGGCTATTGTACATTTTAGGGCACTTTGATGGCAGTGCCATTCCCCTATCCTGATGAAAGAAGGTTGAACCCCCCGACACGTTGATCTTTGTGATGAAACATTAATAAAAAGAGGGGCCACGTCCCCAACTGCAGATATATAGAGTGTGTGCGGACCTGTGAATTTAATGCTATTCCCCTATTGCTTCCCATTCACTTAAAGGGGTGGTTCGCCTGTAAGTTAACTTAATAGAATAGCTAATTCTAACCAACTTTTCAATTGGACTTTTTTCTTTTTTACAGTTTTTGAATTATTTGCCTTCTTCTTCTTCTGATTCTTTCCAGTTTTCAAATGGAGGTCACTGACCCTATCTTAAAACAAATGCTCTGTAAGGCTGGCTAGAAATGTATTGTTTTTGCTGCTTTTTATTACTTATCTTTCTATTCAAGCCCTCTCCTATTCTCTTATGCAAATCAATGTATGGTTGCTAGGGTAATTTGGACCTTAGCAACCAGATTGTTGAAATTGCAAACTAGACAGCTGTAGAAAAAAAGCTAAATAACTCATAACAATAATAACTAATAAAAAATGAAAACCAATAGCAAATTATGTCTCTACTCTACATCATACTAAAAGTTAACTCAAAGTTGTACAACACCTTTAAACGGGAATCAATGTGAGTCTCCCAGCTCTTGATACATCTATGCTACAGTGTTTATTTGATCACAATTCAGCTTTCTATTTGAATATTTGTTTTGTTCTATATTTTGCCTCTTCACCAACTACTATGGGACCTCTTGATACAATGCTATAGGGGTCATATGAAATGCGTGGGCAAAGAGCAATTTAGAGTGCAATAGGCATGTATTTTACCCTCAATGCAGCATTCCCTCTCTGTCTCACACTGTCCTATGTTCACTGGAACACACAAAGGTCAGTCTGTCTCTTTGTGATAATTAGGAGCAGTGACAGGCAGACAGGGGGCATTTTGACCAATGGCAATTGCCATTTCCCAATATGCCATAACAGGTATGCTACTGTTATCCAGAATGCTCTAAAAATTGGGTTTTCCAGATAAGGGATCTTTCTGTAATTTGGATCTTCATACCTTGTCTGCTAGAAAAATCATGTAAAATATTAAATAAACCCAATAGGTTGGTTTTGCTTTCAATAAGGATTAATTATATCTTAGTTTGGATCAAGCAGAGCCGGGCCAGACCCGCCAGGCAACCTGGCTGGGAGTGCGCATGCGCGAATCAACGCTAGTGAGCATGCGTGAATTGACGCTCGCACGCTCCAACGCATGCACGGAAGCATTAATTGGCAAGGAGAGAGGGGACTGGACTAGGCTTTGCGTCCCAGACACGTGCCTACTCTGCCTAACCCTAGTTCCGGCCCTGGGATCAAGTACAAGGTACTGTTTTATTATTACAGAGAAGGAAATCATTTTTAAAACTTTGGATCATTTGGATAAAATGGAGTCTGTGGGAGACGGCCTTCCCGTAATTCGGAGCTTTCTGGATAACAACTTTCCGATATGGAACCCATCTTTTCTGAAAACTAGAATCCTATCACTGGAAAGATGCCAATAGTACACTTAGGGGTTTTTTTTTATCAAAGGTCGAGTTGTTTTTTACCTGAAAAATTTGAGTTTTCAAGGTTATTTTATCTAAATTTTCGGGTTACAAAAACTAGTTTTTTGAGTTTCTTTTTAAATTTTTCAAGATTTACTACATTATAACCCAAAGCTGGAAATTGCTCGAATCCAAATATGCACCATCTAAAACTTGTTGAGGTCATGAACAAGTCAATGGCAGAGGTCCCTTGAACCATCTGAAGATGTTAATAGCCTTCATGATATTTGGGTTTTCTTCAATGGGTTTCGATCGGAAACTCAATTAATTCAAGCATTGTTTTCCGCTGAAATCTTGATCCATTGGAGTTTTCTATTTGTTAACCCCTGGATTCACTGATTCCAGTTTTTTTCCATTCGAGTTTTTTCGTAAATTAGAAACCATTCGAGTTGTGAGTTCATTGGAGGTATAAAAAAAACCTCCCAAATATCAAATTTACCCTTTGATAAATAACCTCCCAAATGTTACGTGTGCTGTGTTTTTTTTTTACAGAATGAGTTCAAATTTAGCTTATGAAATATTACAGATTGTTTTCCAGCAGAAAGAATGTGTGAGTATACTGATGGCCGTATTCCTTTGTGTGACTGTGCATTGTACTGTTTACTTGTGTGCAACATGTTGCTATGGCATTGTTTTTCCTCTTGGTTACCAAAGAGCCGGTGTGAGGACGGATATTTTTGTTACAGGAAAATGACATGTGTTTGGCTCATCCCCTGGAGCTTATACATTTGCCATTTCACCCCCCGGCTGACAGATCTTACTTGCACAGAAGATATAGTGTGGCTGCCCTGTTAGGCTTAGCCCTGTTTTAACACCGACATAATCCCAAGCCCAACTTTTCATCAGCTTGTTGTTTTTCCATTTGTAACTTTGCAAGTACCAGTGATAGAAACACAAGCCTTCAATTAAATATATAGCGTCTGTGTCTGATCCTCGCAGCACTATAAATGGCTATGTCAAAATATCATTAAAAAGTGCAATGTGTCGGAATTCTTCTGGAAGCCACTGTATCTAGCAATAGTAGGTAAGCCATAAGCAATGAAGATTTAAAATGGTCCCCTTGAAGCATGTACCAATATTGATCTCTAAGCTTACAAATCCACGGGTATTTAAACCAAATTAAAACAGCACTACTTGGCAAAACAAGTGTTCTAGTCATTCTAGCCTGTTGGACTGAATGTTTTTCATTTTACCACTTTACTGTTCACTATGAAAGATTAAAACTAACTACGGTATATCAATCTGGAAAAACGAAATGCCATTGCTATGTCTGGACCTCCCACTACATGCGCCCACCCGAACCTGACTTCCAGGTTCCGGTTTTATAGACCTGCGCCGTCCCACCGATGACGTCACATAAGGGGGGGGAGAGAAGGCGCATGTCTATAAAACCGGAAATCCGGAACCTGGCAGTGTAAGGTAGCATGCGGGAGAGAGCAGGAAGAAGAGCAAGCAGGGTGAAGCAGGGTGCAAGGTCAGCCCCAACCCAACTGACCCGCGGCTATTGGACCGGGCCGCACATCACTAGTCTGTTCCCTTAGGCTAATATCATGTCACCTATTGCTACCTTAAAGGGGTGGTTGACCTTTAAGTTAACTTTTAGTATGTTATAGAATGGCTAATTCTGAACTTTTCAGATGGACTTCATTTCTTCTTTTTTTTTATAGTTTTTGAATTATTTGCCTTCTTCTTCTGACTCATTTCATCTTTCAAATGGGGGTCACTGACCCCATCTAAACAATAAATGCTCTGCCAGGCTACAAACTTATTGTTATTGCTGCTTTTTATTACTCATCTTTCTATCCAGGTCCTCTCCTATTTATATTCCAGTCTCTTATTCAAATCAATGCATGGCTGGTAGGGTAATTTTGACCCTAGCAAGCAGATAATTGAAATTGCAGACTGGAGAGCTGCTGAATAAAAAGTTATACTAAAACTCAAAAACCACAAATAATGTAAAATGAAAACTAATCACAAATTGTCTCAGAATATCACTCTCTACATCATACTTAAAGTTAATTTAAAGGTGAACAACCGCTTCAAGGCAGAAAACAGAAAGCAGTGGCGGTCCAAACACCCCATTTACATAGTGGGGGCCCCTAGGCCCATTGCCGTTCGTCGCCCCCTGTCCCCTACCCTTTCATCATCTGGACTGGAGTATTGGGGATTGGTGTATCTCCAGCGCATTCCCAGTGTTTTTGAACCAATGTGGGTGTGGTTCGACAGCATGCTGCCCCCCTAAAATCCTGCCGCCCTAGGCCCGGGCCTAGATGGCCTTTCCACAAATCCAGGCCTGTGTTGGTGAGTAATGCTGACTCATATGAATAGGTGAGCAACCTGCTCAGTAGTCTTAAGTAGTCTTGAGTAACAATTTGCTTGGCTAGGCAGTTGGGCCCATATTATCTAAGCACCAGATACCCACTAGCGAAAATAAGGGGAAAAAAACATCAGTTGCCTTTATCTGAGAGACTGTTGTCCTGTTATTGCAGACCCACCAATCAAAAGATGTATATAATTCACCCAAACAAGCCCGGACTCATAATTTATTGCTTCACAGCAGCCAGCGTCAATACACGCAATGCACTTTTACCTTAAGATGTCACAGACATCATTTTGAATCATAGACAATCTTTAGTGCAATTCCACCGGATATGCATCAATCATCATTGCAAGCGCAATTGCATACACTGTAATGCATGCGTCTGAATAGTGCTGGGTGCAATACCTTCTTGCAGTTTTAATCATGTTGGAAAAACACTGCTTTCTGAGTGAAAAGAACATGGCAAATTCAGTCCAATACTGAATTCTATACACTGTACTTGCAGTTGTAAATGGCCCCATATCTCTCCCCATTCACTGCCTGAGCAGCCTGGGCTCTTGGGATTTGTACCTGTGCAGCAGTTAGAGTATCTCCAAAGATCAGTATCATTAATTAGTAAGAGATTCTGGGGTTTAATTATTTTACTTCTATTAATGGTGGGAACAAGGGACATAAAAGGGGGCGATGATACGGATCATACGGACACTCTAGAGCAGTGATCCCCAACCAGTGGCTCGTGAGCAAAATGTTGATCTCCCACCCCTTATATGTTGCTCTCAGAGGCATTAAAGCAGGAGTTTATTTTTTAATTCCTGACTTGGAGGCAAGTTTTAGCTGCATAAACACTTAAAGGAACAGTAACGTCAAAAAATAAAAGTGTTTTAAAGTCATGAAAATATAATGCAGTGTTACCCTGCACTGGTAAAACTGATGTGTTTGCTTCAGAAACATTACTATTGTTTATATAAATAAGCTGCTGTGTAGCCATGGGGGCAGCCATTCAAAGGAGAAAAGGCTCAGGTTACACAGCAGATAAGCTCTGTCTGTCTAATGGTGTTATCTGTTATCCATTAGTTAACCTGTGCCATATAGCCGTTTTTCAATTTCTGCCATTGCTCCACAGCAGCTTGTTTATATGAACTATAGTAGTGTTTCTGAAGCAAACAGATCAGTTTTAGCAGTGCAGGGCAACACATGATATTTTCATTACTTTAAAACACTTACATTTTTTGGTGTTACTGTTCCTTTAATGTACTGCCAAGAGTCTCCTATAGGCTGCCAGTCCACATAGGGGCTACCAATAGCCAATCACACCCATTATTTGGCACCCTTAGGAACTATTTTCATACTTGTGTTGCTCCCCAACTCTGTTTACATTTTTAGGTAAAAAAGGTTGGGGTCTCCTGCTCTAGAATTTGAAAATGAAATGAAGAGGAGCAGTTGGGTGGAATATCAGGGGTGTTGAGGGTTAATGTGATAGTACAGGTACTGTCTGGAAACCTGTTATCCGAAAAACCCATGGAATATGGCCATTTCCCATAGATTCACATTTTCTGTGTAATTATAAGCCAATACTAAATCCTGGGTTTGCTAAAATTAAAATATTTTTGTAACTCAAAGGCATGGGGCAGCATGTTTTGAAAAGACCCCAGATCCCAAGCATTCCATACTGGCATAGGGCTGATTACAGCAGATTGTAAGCAATAAGGTAAAAGTTCAGTTTGAAAGAAAAGCGTTGAATGGATGGGATTGAGGGGTGGGGGAACAAAAATATGAATGCAATAAAATAAATGAAACTGTGAGAAGTACTGTTTGCTAATTGCATGAAGTCATCTGTAAATATGTCAAAGTCCAAGAAAGCGTTAAAAACATTCACCATATTCAGAAGGGACCAATAAATGCTCAGTTTGGGGCTTGTGGGAATTCACTCAGAAGTGTATATACCCTTCTAAAGAGACAGCGACACCCAATGGAATTTTAAAGCAGGTAAGTGTCTGTGTTTTACTCACAGCAGGGTTTCCCCACCAAAAGGGCATTTGAATTTAACACAACATAGGAAAATGAACAGCAGAACAGACTGGCCCACTAGCAGCCTTAATATCATAGACACCTGCTTTTTGACAGTGCCTCAGCCATTATAAGGGCTCTTACACATGAGCGTTCCGACCTTCGCTCCCCTGCGTTCCGTTTTTTGGCGTTCAGCCGCAGGGGAGCGCAGGAATAGACGCAAGTCATTATTTGAAATGGGGCTGTACTCACACAGGCGCGTGTAGGCGCCGAACGCAGGTTCAGACGCAACATGCTGCATTTTTCCTGCGTTCGGCACCTACACGCGCCTGAGTGAGTACAGCCCCATTTCAAATAATGACTTGCGTCTATTCCTGCGCTCCCCTGCGGCTGAACGCCAAAAAACGGAACGCGGGGGAGCGCAGGTCGGAACGCTCATGTGTAAGAGCCCTTAGAGCAACTTATCCCAGGAAAAAAACAAACTAATTAACTCCCAGTCTTCTCCCCAGCTCTCTTAGCTGCACCTGCTCACTTCTTGGCTTCTACTTACTGAACAAAGAGCTCAATCACAGCCTGTACACTTTTCAAGACTTTTCTTCAATCCCAACACCTGTTCGGACTTTTCAGCCTCCATTAACGCAGCCCCTGTTATTCTCCATATTTGCTTTGTTTCATGGGGGATCTGCCTAATATTTTTGCATGATATCATCATGTCACATAAAGTAAGAACCTCTCCAGAAGTAGTCAGTGCTGATTACTCTTTCCTTATCACTTTATCATGTGGGTGTTTGTATTTAGACTGAAGCTCACTGGATATACCCAACAGGTGGCCCATTTATTAAAGTGAATCTCTTATATCTTGCACTTTATCAGATGCAAACTTCTAGACACGCTATCTGTCATTTCAATGGCAGGCCGACACCCTACACTTTACAATTAGTTTTATTTGGCAAGGGTGCCCAGGAACGAGGGCCGAGTAGCAGCCTCTTGGATTCCTTCATGACTAAACCTACATCCCATTCATTTTGTCGCTGAAAGGTCAAAGCTGTTCCTGTTGGCCTTGCTCCTAGAAAGAGCATTGTAGGTGACAAAAAGCTGATTAAGTTAGAAATTCACAACATGTACAAGAAGCACAAATCTACTGCTGCCCCTGGACATGTGAACTACTATTTCCACCCTCCTCCAACATAGACAAATGAGCATGTCCTGCAGAAGGCAACAATGAAAGGTCTGCACATTTAATAATTGTGTGCTAGGTGTCCCATTAAGTTCTAGTTTAGCCACTGGGGTAAGTTGACTTGGGTTGTGTGCCGTGCCAAAACATGGGCAATGACTGTCCTTTCCTGCTCTGTGGTCACTGGTCAGACATGCGTTTTTTCCAGTTTCTAGATGGGACAATGCACCCACGGTACAGACAATCACTGCTTCCTGCATCAACAGCTACACCTAGTGGTCAGCACAAGTGCACGTTTAGGGGTAAAAGTGTGAAATTGGTCTCTTTTTTTTTTACATGAGTTGGAAGCTTAAAATTACTTTCCGTATTTTTTAGAATGGCCCATTCTAAGCAACTTTTCAATTGGTCTTCTTTATTTATATTTTATAGTTTTTAGGTTATCTGCCTTTTTCTTTGGATTCTTCTCAGCTTTCAAACGGGAGTCACTGACCCCATGTAAAAAATAAATGCTCTGTAAATCTATAAATTTATGGTTATTGCTACTTTTTATTACTTATCTTTCTATTCAGTCCCTCTCCTATTCATATTCATATTTAAATTAGTGCATGGTTGCAAGGGTAATTTAGACCCTAGCAACCCAGACTGTTGAAACTGCAAACTGGAGAGCTGCGGAATAAAAAGCTAAATAACTCAGAAACCACAAATAATAAAAAATGAAAACCAATTAAAAATTGTCTCAGAATATCACTCTCTACATCATACTAAAAGTTAATGTGAAGGTAAACAACCCCTTTAATGCCTGTTCTGCATGGGGGATTATATTGGCTCAGTTTAAAATGGCCTAATGATGTCTAGTTTTCAGGTGCAACTTTTCCCAACCAGCAACCAAACAACCACCATATAATAATTTTAATTTATTGTAAAAGCCTACCTAATTCCTAAATATAATATATATATATTACACATATCTTTAAAGAGCACAGCAGGGCTAAATACTACAGCTAGTTAAGAGAGTCCTGGGAGTTCCAGATGGGGATATCATGTGCAGACAAGGACTGCACAATTACATTTACTGTACCCTGGGATGCAAGTGCTAGAAGATTATGCTAGCGAAATGACTAACGCTAGTGAAAATTCACCAGCGTGACGTCATTTCAGAACTTCGCCGATTTCCTAACGGGCACAGGCGTCACTTCACTAGCGAAGGAGATAGACGCTAGCATTGCTTCACAATCTAACGCCAAGCGAATTTTCACTCTGGCGAACGGACGTAACTCTGCAAATTCACTGGATTTTACTGAACGTTACCTCATTCGCCAGACTTGCCTTCGGGTCCCCCCCCCTCCATTTTCTAACATATGGAACATAAACTATACACTGGGCTCATGTGTAGGGCAATATAACAACTTTATTTTATTTATTAAGGTTTCCCTGGACTTGTGTAATGTATTAAAAAAATTTATATAGTAAAATGTAAGGACTTTTGCAGGCTATCACTATGAAAAAAGGAAAAAACACCAGCGTTTTTTGGGACGCCAGCGATTTTTTTCCCACTAAAAATATGATGCAAGTAACAGAAAATTGAGGAAGATCTATGCACTCCAGTGCACTTCACCTGGTCTGAGCTGGCGAAGGCAAGTCTGGCGAAAGAGGTAACGTTCAGTAAAATCCACATCTTAGTGAATTTGCGGAGTAAAGTCCATTCGCCAGAGCGAAAATTCGCCTGGCGATAGAGTGCGAATGACCACTAGCGTCTGTCTCTTTCTCTAGCACCGTTATGCCTGCGCCCATTAGTAAATTGTTGAAGTGCCTGAAAGCGGTAACACTGGTGAAATGTTGCCAGCGTTACTCATTTCGCCCTTTAATAAATCTGCCCCTAGTGTAAGGCAAGGAGCAGACTATTTTACATGCTAGCTTATATATTCTCCCATTTGCATAGTTCCAGGTCAAGTAGTGTGTAAATATTCTAGCTTAATACGGTGTAACATTCTCTCAATTCTTCCAATTCTAGAAATGTGTCTCACCCTTCTAAGAAACCTCTGTACCATTCAGCAGCTTCCACTGACCTTTCACTTCCTACACTTCAGTTTATTTGTGTATCCAAGGCAGAAGTGTAAGGAGAGCAGGCAGAGCATAAACCATTCCAGGGCAGTTATCACCCCATTAATGAGCCTTGCTGATGCAGTGGGCTGAAGCCTTGTGGTTGATGCTGCTTGGGCTCAAGTTCTGCTCTCGTATTCCTGTAACTGGATGAGCTCCAAAAACATACTAGATTACTTATAATGACACAATAAAATCAGTTTGCCTTATTGAGCAATGAAACGGTTCTCCACGAGAGTACAGCTGCTGTTTTAAAGGGGTGGCAACCCTAAGCATGGCCAGTTGTTAAGTATAGTATAGTATAAACCAGGTAACCTGTTGCCCTGAGCCAAGGCTTTCACCTTGCTTAATGGTAGGAGAAGCCCTGCTTGTGAACATTTAAAGGAGACATATAAGATAAATGAAAAAACCCTAATTTTGTAGGCAATTATGAGTAATATATGGTGTTGCTTTTGCACGGTGCTAAAAACTAAAATTATCTTTAAAAATAGCTCCTTTATTAGAGCTCCCTATAGATGTTCACTGGTCCCTGTTTCAAATGAGGAGTGGGCGTGTCCTAACGGTAGAAGCACAGTAGGAGGGGGACAGCCAATCACAACCTTGCAGTCACACAAGCAGACAGGTTTCAGTTCCCTATCAGGTCCTGCTAGCTGCTGATTGGTTCCTGTCCTACAGTGCATTGAGCTGAGTGACACCGGCTCCCCTGCACAGCCTGGGAATTCAGGGAGCAGGAAGTGGAAGAGAAAAGAGGGATTATTAGGGTTTTTGCAGAAATATTCAATAAATCAGCGCAATCTCCTTTAAGGGTAGGACTACATGGACATTTTCGGGGCGATCCGATGCGCTGCGACAAACCCCGGGGACAAATCGCATGCGACGGAAATAAGGTAAGATAGAAATGTCGTATGAAGTTGATCTGAACGACTGTTGGATGCAGACGCAGCATTTATAATTATATATTATTTATTTATTTATTAATAATTATATATTATTTATATAAACAATAATAGTGTTTCTGAAGCAAACACACCAATTTTAACAGTGCAGGGCCACACTGAATTATATTTTTATTACTTCAAAACTAGGATTATCACCTGTCTGGTTTTGACCCGGACATAGTGGTTTTAGGAAGGGCTGTCTGGGTCAAAACTGCCTGCCAGTTTTCCTAATTTGGAAAAACAAGCAGGATTCCCTAAGACTGACGCGGTGATCGGCCAATCGCCACATCATATCTGCGCCCACCAACTCACCATGCAGAGTCACCGCCCTGCCCCCATGACATCATTGACCCACCCCCCTGCCCAGAGATCCCAGTGGGGAAAGGTGGCAACCCTATTTAAAATACTTCCATGGTGCTCACAAAGAAGTACACCAGGCTGATGCAGTTTAAGGGCTCTTACTGACGAGCGGTTGTAGCTGCGCTCCCCTGCGTTCCGTTTTTCTGCGTTCAGCCGCATCAGCCTAGCCGGTAAAATACCTGCCAAGGCCGGGGCCGGTATTACAAATTTACCGGCAATGTAGCTGCCGGTAAATTTGTAATACGATCAAAAGGAGCCCTCAGGCTGCCCGCAATCCCCTGCAACTTACCTTTTTCTTTGCCTCTTCTAGCGTCCGCGGGTCTCTGTCGCGTGGCCCCACCCCTTTTGACATCACGCCCCACCACTTTTGACATCACGCCCGCCCCTTTTGAGGCCCCCCCCCGATAAAAAAAATTATTAAAGGTGGCAACCCTAGTAACAATAAAATATTAAACTGCCTTATAGCACCATCTACATAAAAGGGACCTATTTCTAAAAGTATCAAAGTTCAAAAATTGGTGGCATTTCAGAATTTTTTAATACTGTTAAATTTATAAATCCACAAATTAAAGGGGCATTGCATCTATAAATTAACCTTTAAAGTGATGTAGACGGATTGGCATTTCAACAGCTATCTGGTTGCTAGGCTTCCTATATAACGTAGCAACCAGGCTAAGGTTTGAATGAGAGACTGGAAGATAAATGGGACAGGTCTGAATAGAAAGATTAGCACTAAGGGCTCTTACTGACGTGCGGTTGAAGCTGAATTGCACCTCCCCCACATATTATATATTAAAACAGGTGGAACCTTTAAAACAAAAAAGGCCCACTGAAGGCTTATACCTGTAGAAACAGCAGTGACAAAACATTGACGATAATTATGTTATTCAGTCAGAACATAAATAGTATCTTAAACAGCAGGAATAGACGCATTTAGTTTTTTTCAATGGGGCTGTACTCACACAGGCGCTTGTAGGCGCCTAACGCAGGTTGAGACACAACATGCTGCATTTTTCTTGCGTTCAGCGCCTACACATGCTTGAAAAAAGCTAAATGCGTCTATTCCTGCGCTCCCCTGCGGCTGAACGCAGAAAAACGGAACGCAGGGGAGCGCAGCTTCGACCGCTCGTCAGCAATAGCCCTAAAAAAGAAAGAATATCAATAGAATTGCCTCTGCTAAAACACTCAAATCCCATAATTGCTCAAAAATGACTGCATGCATTACATGATTTCAGTGTTTTGTTTTTTTTTCAATTTGACAATTTTTATTGTTTTGCAGATAATATTCAAGAGAAAGAGAGAAGATAGAAAAGAGGAGTGGTGAGTCTCAGAAGGTGAGTAGTGAATGGAGGGGAAGGAAAAGGGGGGGGGAGGGGAGGAAGGAAGGGTACCGTTGATTGTCATCCGTAGGGAGGGATATTTAACTGCTGAAGATTATTACTTTATGCTGATTTTGAGTTGTTTTTGAGGGTCTTCGTTATCCAAGTTATGCCAGATCTGAGATTTCAGCTTCCATTGTTTCCATAGTTCGTGGGTGAGTTGGTCTGTTACCACTTGTTTAGAGGTTGTCGCGGCGAATCTTTCGTATACAAGATTGGAGTCAATTAGATTAATTAGATGTGTCTTGTTTGGAATTTCTGTGGATTTCCAATGTCGCGGTATCAATAGGCGAGCTGCTGTTAGTATGTGGAAGAATAGTTTTCTGCTTGGTGGTGCTATGTTATCCAATCTGTGATTCAGCAGTGCCATTTCTGGTTTTAAGTGTGTTGTTGTGTCAAAGATTTCCGATAGTAGCTGATTTACTTCGTGCCAGAAAGGTTTTAATGCGTGGCATGTCCACCATATGTGTAGCATATCTCCTTTGGCTGTGTTACAGCGCCAACATCTGTCAGATATGTTTGGGAACATTTTGCCGAGTACCGATGGTGTTTTATACCATCTGTAGACTATTTTCTTGTTGTTTTCTATATGGTTTGTACACTTGGTGTATTTAGAAGCTATAGTCGTTAAGCTGGTCCGTTGTGTCGTTGTGAGTTCGAAATGGAGGTCCCTTTCCCAACGTTGGATGTGTAGTGGTTTTGTTTCACTTAGGTCTGGTAGAATCATTTTGTAGACACTGGATAGGGCCTTCTTTTTTCCCGCTCTGAGGAAGCACAGTTGCTCAAAGCGCGTTTGTGGTCTCGATAGGCTACTTATATATGGATTTAGGTAGTGTCTTAATTGCAGGTATTTGTAGAAGTCTTGTTTGGGCAAATTAAATTCCATCTGCAGATCTGTAAATGATTTTAAAATATCATTGGCGAGAAGATGTGATAGTTTTGTAATTCCTGATGCTTCCCAATTTTTTAAGGAGAGGTCTGCAATTTCGGTTTCCAATATCCTGATGGGAGAGTTTCTCGCCGGGAATGCATGGATATGTCTATTGGTTTTAGCTTGGTTCCATATCTTTAGGGCTGTTTTTGTTGTATGGTATAGGGTGTTGGATTTTGTGATTTGCGGCATTGTTTTGGTCCATACTAATTGCTGAAGTGTATACGGGTATATTTGTTGTTGTTCAATTTCTAGCCACTGTTTGTGGTTTGGGGGGAGGTTCCAAAGTGTGAGTTGTTCCAGTATTGACGCCTTATAATAGTATTCTATACTTGGAACTCCGAAACCTCCTTCTTGTTGTCTGAGTTGCATTAGGCATCGTTTGATTCTCGGTCTCTTTCCCCCCCATATAAATGTGTCTAGTGTTCTTTGGGCTTGTTGGAGGAAAGATTTAGGGATTTCTATTGGGAGGGTTCGGAAGAGGTATAGTAGTTTGGGCAGTGACATCATTTTAACTGCGGCTATACGTCCCATCCAAGATAGGTATAGTGGCTTCCATTTGTCCAACTGTACTTGAATTTCTCTTAGGGTTTTTGGGAAGTTGTTGGTGTAAGTTTTTGCTATTGAGTTGCCTAGTTCCGTTCCCAAATAGGTGATTGTGTCTTTCCACCATTGGAAAGGGTAAGTTTCTCGTAGTAGTTCCTTTACGCGTTTTGGGATGTTCAGCGCTAAAGCTTGTGTTTTGGTTATACAGTGGTGTGAAAAACTATTTGCCCCCTTCCTGATTTCTTATTCTTTTGCATGTTTGTCACACTTAAATGTTTCTGCTCATCAAAAACCGTTAACTATTAGTCAAAGATAACATAATTAAACACAAAATGCAGTTTTTAAATGAAGGTTTACGTTATTAAGGGAGAAAAAAAATTTCAAATCTACATGGGCCTGTGTGAAAAAGTGATTGCCCCCCTTGTTAAAAAATAACTTAACTGTGGTTTATCACACCTGAGTTCAATTTCAAAGGTTATAAAGTCATTTCTAAAGCTTTGGGACTCCAGCGAACCACAGTGAGAGCCATTATCCACAAATGGCAAAAACATGGAACAGTGGTGAACCTTCCCAGGAGTGGCCGGCCGACCAAAATTACCCCAAGAGAGCAGAGACAACTCATCCGAGAGGCCACAAAAGACCCCAGGACAACATCTAAAGAACTGCAGGCCTCACTTGCCTCAATTAAGGTCAGTGTTCACGACTCCACCATAAGAAAGAGACTGGGCAAAAACGGCCTGCATGGCAGATTTCCAAGGCGCAAACCACTTTTAAGCAAAAAGAACATTAAGGCTCGTCTCAATTTTGCTAAAAAAACATCTCAATGATTGCCAAGACTTTTGGGAAAATACCTTGTGGACCGACGAGACAAAAGTTGAACTTTTTGGAAGGTGCGCGTCCCGTTACATCTGGCGTAAAAGTAACACAGCATTTCAGAAAAAGAACATCATACCAACAGTAAAATATGGTGGTGGTAGTGTGATGGTCTGGGGTTGTTTTGCTGCTTCAGGACCTGGAAGACTTGCTGTGATAGATGGAACCATGAATTCTACTGTCTACCAAAAAATCCTGAAGGAGAATGTCCGGCCATCTGTTCGTCAACTCAAGCTGAAGCGATCTTGGGTGCTGCAGCAGGACAATGACCCAAAACACACCAGCAAATCCACCTCTGAATGGCTGAAGAAAAACAAAATGAAGACTTTGGAGTGGCCTAGTCAAAGTCCTGACCTGAATCCTATTGAGATGTTGTGGCATGACCTTAAAATGGCGGTTCATGCTAGAAAACCCTCAAATAAAGCTGAATTACAACAATTCTGCAAACATGAGTGGGCCAAAATTCCTCCAGAGCGCTGTAAAAGGCTCGTTGCAAGTTATCGAAAACGCTTGATTGCAGTTATTGCTGCTAAGGGTGGCCCAACCAGTTATTAGGTTCAGGGTGCAATTACTTTTTCACACAGGTTTGGATTTCTTTTCTCCCTAAATAATAAAAACCCTAATTTAAAAACTGCATTTTGTGTTTACTTGTGTTATCTTTGACTAATAGTTAAATGTGTTTGATGATCAGAAACATTTTGTGTGACAAACTTGCAAAAGAATAAGAAATCAGGAAGGGGGCAAATAGTTTTTCACACCACTGTATTTAGTTTGTAGTAAGAGACTTGGCTGTAAATTGATAGGATTTGAGTCAAATGTTGAAGTGATTTTTCTGGGTTTGTGAGCGTTAGCAAGATGTCATCTGCAAATAATGCTAGTTTGTACTCCACTTTTCCAATAATAATTCCTGTGATGTCTGGTAGGTCTCTAATTGTTTTAGCTAGAGGTTCCAAAATCAGGTTGAAGATCAGTGGGGATAATGGACAGCCCTGTCTTGTTCCATTTGTGATATAGAGGCATTGCGATAGAAATCCCATATTGTTGACTTGGGCTGACGGTTTTGAGTACAATGCTATTATCGCGTGTAGAATATGTCCTTGAAAACCGAATGCTTGAAGTGTTTTTTCCATATATAACCAATGTACCCTGTCAAAGGCTTTTTCTGCATCTAATGCTAATAGCAGGGTTGGTGTTTTTTGGTGTGTGACTTTTTCTATGAGGGATAGGATTTTCCTGGTGTTGTCTGTACCTTGGCGTCCTGACGTGAAACCCGACTGATCATTGTGTATTATATGTGGTAGTATGACTTTTAGTCGGTTTGCTAACACCTTTGCATATAACTTTGTGTCACCGTTGAGTAGTGAGATCGGTCGGAAGTTGGCACATTGATTTGTAGGCTTGCCTGGTTTGGGAATGGTAGATATGGTAGCTGTCAGCATTTCTTCTGGCAGTGTACCTTGGCTGTGGATATGGTTAAATAGTTGGGTTAGTTGAGGGACCAGTATTGCCTGAAACCGTTTGTAGTAAGCAGTTGTGAGTCCGTCTGGTCCTGGTGCTTTTCCTGATGGGGTTGTGTTTATTGCTTCTTGTATTTCTTGTGCAATAATGGGTGAGTTTAGTAGATGTAGTTGTTCTGAAGTTATTTGTGGGAGCCTTGCTTTTGTTAAGAATGCATTGATACTTTGCTGAGATGGTTGTGGGGTGTCTTTGTCCCTTGCTAGATTGTACAGGGATGCATAGAATTCTGCAAATTTATCTGCTATATCTTTAGGGTTAGTTATTTTATTGTTGTTTCTATCCAGTATGTGGTCTATAGTGTGGTTCTGTTGTTTCCGTTTTAGGGTGTTAGCTAGTAGCTTTGATGCTTTGTTTCCTTTCGTGTAGTGGGATAGTTTTAGTCGTTGCAAATGATAGTTAAGTTTGATTAGGTCCAGTTCGTGCAGTTTATTTCTAGTTTCTCTGATCGTTTTAGTTATTTGTTTATTAGGTTGAATTTTGTTTCGTGTTTCTAAGTCTAGCAGCTGTTGGAGCAGTTCTTGTCTGTTTTGTTCCCTTAGTCTTTTGATCCTGGATCCATATTTTATTAGGCATCCCCGAATTACTGGTTTGTGTGCACACCAAAGAGTGGTTTCTGAGATTTCATTAGTGGCGTTGAGAGTGAAGTATTCTTGCAATGTTTGGGTACATTGCTGGATGACTTCATTGTTGAGGAGCAAAGATTCGTTAAGCCTCCAGTGTGTGGAGGGTAAAGCAGTGTTGTTTATTTTGCATTTGATAGTGACTGGTGCATGGTCAGACCAAGTTATTACCCCAATCTGCGTCTGCGTAATGTTTTGGAGAGAGTCTTTATCCGTAAACACGTAGTCTATTCTTGAGTATTTTGCATGGGGATGTGAATAATGGGTGAAATCTCTTTCTGCGGGGTGGTAAGCTCTCCAGGCATCAAATAGGTTGTGATAATTTAGAAGGTTTTTCAGATTAGTTGCGTGGGTGAGAGTCTCTTGTCTAGGTTTTTGGATTTTCTCTGCTTTGGTGTCCCAATCTTGCGACAGTGGTATATTAAAGTCTCCTGTTACAATAATGTTGCCTTGTTTGATTTTGTTTAAGGTTCTAAAAAAGGTGCGATAGAAGGAGGATTGTTTTGCCGTTGGTGCATAAACTGAGGCAATGGTGTAGGTATGGCCTTGCATTTCTATTACAGCTATAGCATATCTGCCCTGTGGATCAGTTTGTTGTTTTATTATTCGAGGGGAAATTGTGGAGTGGAACCAGATAGCAACTCCCCTTTTTTTTGTGTTGCTGCTTGCAAATATTTGTAGTGGGTACTGTTTGCAGTCAAGTTTAGTGGGGTGTCCTGCTTTAAGATGTGTTTCCTGCAGGCAGAGGATTGTAATTTTCTCTTGTTTGGCCCAAGTCAGTAATTGGGACCTTTTGTTTGGGCTATTAAGCCCATTAACATTTACAGTTGTTATTGAGACTGCCATTGTGAATTGCAGGGGGTGTGGTGCTGTCTTGTATTACTTACAGTTCGTGACTCGGTAGAGGTTGGTGTTCGCTGTGGTAGGGCTGTCCTCCTTGTTAATCTGTTGCTTTTTCCCTTGCAGTGCATCGGTGTGGACAAAGCAGCAGCAGTTGGCACCCTGTTTGGGAGAGGGGGAACGGTGGTGGGGAGAGAAGAGGTGTGAAAGATAGAGAGGAAAGGTAGAGTTATAAACATCCAATTCAAAACATTTGAACATATCAACACATTTACAGCAATGCAGCATGTAGCATTGCCTAGGGTGGCTTTACTCTGTGTGAGAAAGTTCTTCCTGGCTTGTAGGGTGGTATATTTTATAATGTTGGGCATCTCCACATATGAAGCCATGGGTGGGGGGTAGTACTGTCCATAAGAGTGTTCGTCAGGGGGGATTGATTGATGTTTGGTGTTGTTGCAGTCAGGTTTGAAGAGTTTAGCTTGACTGTTTATCAGACTCACTGGGTGAGACTTGCAGGTACATTTCAGGTATTTGCGTTTGTCTCCGTATCGTAGTCGGTTTGTAGCATGTGCCTGTTGGTGGTCCTGCGGTGGCTGGGCTTGTTCATCAGCCATTCCTGCGGTATTTTGACTGGTTTAGAGGCTGTTCGTTGTGGCAGGTCTTGTTGGGGCAATATTTGCCACTGCTTCAGTAGCTGTATACCCTGTTGCGGGGTATGCAGGACATAAGGTGTGTCCTTGTAGAAAATTCTTAGTTTTACTGGGAACAGCCATCTGTATGAGATCCCAGCTTCTCTCAGGGCTGCTGTTGTGACATTAAAGTCTTTACGCCTCTTCATGGTATGTGCCGAGAGGTCAGGTTAGCATTGTAGCATGGAGTATTTTTCGGGAATTGCTTGCTTGTCCCGGAATGCCTTTAGCGTAAGTTCTTTAATATGGAAGAAATGCATTCTCAGTATCACCTCTCTGGGAGTGTTGGGAGGGGCATTTCTGTTTTTTGGCAATCTATGGGCTCTGTCAATGAGAAGGAGGTCAGTGTTTTCTTCTGGGAAGATTTCTTGGAGCATATCATTAAGATATTGATGTAGTTCCTCCATTTTTACTTGTTCAGAGATCCCTCTCAGCCTTATATTATTTCTCCTATGCCTGTCCTCTATGTCCGCCATTTTGTCACTTATCTGTTGCAGCTCTGATTCTAATGCTGTATTTGAGTCTATAAGTTCATTGTGTGAGCTCACTTGCTCTGCCATTTTATTTTCTAGGTGATTAGTGCGGTCACCTATTTGTTGAACCTCCCTGTGGAGCTCTGCAATCGCCCCTCTCAAGTCTGCCTGGAGGTCAGTGCGGAGCGTGGTAAGTAGGCCTTTAAGAATGGGAAGCGTTATGGTTTGTGGGGAACTAGCGCTCATCTGCGTTTGTACTATTGTACTTGCCTCGTCATCTGTGCGCGTGGGGCTGCTTTCCCCATAGCCGCCGCCATCTTGGGAGGACAGGCCAGCTTCCAGCTGCGTTCCCGATTTGGGGTAGAATGCCGTAATTTTTTGCGGTGACGGTTTCTTCCGGAGTTTCCCCATGGTCAGCGGGTAGGTATCGGTAGTTCACCGGCTTTGTATGGCAGCTAATGGCGCTTAAACCTGCTTTTTAAAATTCCCCTGCACGGAGCTCTTTAGTTTGCCTCCTGTCGCATCGAGCGTTGGCTCCGCCCCCGATTTCAGTGTTTTATCAGAGCAAGATATTAAGAAATAAAAAAGGTGGAAATGTGTTTAAGATACTATTTATGTTCAGACTGAATAACATAATTATCGTCAATGTTTTGTCACTGCTGTTTCTACAGGTATAAGCCTTCAGTGGGCCTTTTTTGTTTTAAAGGTTTCACCTGTTTTAATATATAATATGTGGGGGAGGTGCAATTCCCTAATCAGCAGTGGGGAGCTGTGGGACTGATTAAAGACAAGTGTGTTCAGGTGCAGGGGTTGGGCCTTTCATTTTACCACCTGTGCCTTGTTGTAGTTTATCAGCGTTGTTTATTTCTTTGCTCGGCAGCAAAGCCATCTCCCTCTCTCTCTCTATACATTCTTGCGTTGTATGTATATAAAACTCTAAGCACAATCAGTGTTAAAATCATGAATTATTTTACAAAATAGAAATAACAGTGACAGTTTGAGGCATTCAGTACCACGTCTTGATGAAGTGTCCAGAATGCACTGCAGGCAGGATAAAGTCAGTGTAAAACTGCGAGAAGAAAAAATGAAAGGTAAAAAGAAGGAAAGAAAACAAATTCACAAACTAGCAACAGTCATGAGTGTATGTATATTGTGTATTTTGGGAGTTAAACCATATTTGTTAATTTACTGGAAAATCCATGTTTGTGATAACTATTGTAAAATTGGTACTATAGAAAATGAATAATGGTACAGTTATGGGACCTGTTATCTAGAATGATCAGCACCTGGTGTTTTGCAGATAAGGTATGGAGATCCAAATTATGGAAAGATACCTTAAGGGCCTTTACACACAGGCGATTTTACCTGCGCTCCCCTGCGTTGCTCTTTCTTCTGTTCAGCCGCAGAGAAGCACAGAAGTAGACGTACTCCATTATTGTGAAGGGGGCTGTACTCACACAGACGCATGTAATCACCGAACGCAGGTGGAATGCAACATGCTGAATCCCACCCTGCGTTTGGCGCTTACATGCGTCTGTGTGAGTACAGCCCCCTTCACAATAATTCAGTGTGTCTACTCCTGCGCTCCCCTGCACCTGAACTGAAAAAAGCACAACACAGGGGAATGCAGGAAAAACCGCCCATGTGTAAGAGCCCTAAGGCTGGTAGTACACGGGAAGATTTAGTCGCTTACGATAAATCTTCTGCGGGTGACTAATCTCCTCAAAATGTCTTCCAACCAGCAAGAATCTGAATCACCCAGGGGATGGCATAAGTGTCACTTCAGTTTTCCGAAGTCACCTCACAAGGAAACTTTGGCGACTTCGGAAAAACAAAACAATGCTTATGCCATCCCGGCAGCGATTCATATTCTTGCCGATGGGAAGACATTATCGCATGCGACTTAATCTTCCCATGTGCCACCACCCTCAGTCTATTGAAAAATAATTTAAACATGAAATAAAGTCAATCGTTTTGCCTCCAATAAGGATTAATTGTAGCTTAGATTTGGATCAAGTACAAGGTACTGTTTTATTATTACAGAGAAAATGAAAATAATTTTAAAAAATTTGAGTTATTTGATTAAAGTAGAGATGGCCTTCCTGTAATTTGTAGCTTTCTGGATAGCTGGTTTCTGGATATCAGATCCCATACCTGTAAGAACTCGAATTGCTTTCCATGAATTAACTGGTTTCCAATTATTTAGCTAGTGAGCACTATTGTTTAAAGGGCACCTTTTTGGCAAAAATAGTATCACAAACCGAAAGTGCAGGTAACAGTAGCTTTTTTAAAAAAAAAAAATTTGGCGCCTGAAATGGTAACGGGTGAGGTTATTTAGAAAAGTT
Organism: Xenopus laevis; assembly: GCF_017654675.1. Classification (NCBI taxonomy): domain Eukaryota; kingdom Metazoa; phylum Chordata; class Amphibia; order Anura; family Pipidae; genus Xenopus; species Xenopus laevis. The sequence continues at coordinate 108,568,502 of NC_054383.1, read as the reverse complement.
GCAATATCCAAGGCTGTTTTGCACCCCCACGGCCTCTGGTGTTGTCAGAAAACTAAAAAAAAAACTTAAATTTGCAAAATGCCATTCACTCTCATGTGAGCAATAAACATGCACCAACTATGCTCTTGTTCCACATGATTATCATTTAAACATTTTTTTTAAATGTTATGTAACTTAACTCATTGAAACCATGACCTGTTTGTGGGAATTATGTTTTCCACCCATTGCAGGATAAGCTGTTTGTGGCATAGTAAAGAACGTGTGCCTGTTTAAGCAGCGCATTCAGATGACAGGTCTTTTTTATTGTGGAAGTGGTGGTTAATTCCAACCTATCGCTGCACCATTAGGGCCCTTACACACGGGTGGTTTTACCTGCGCTTTCTTCCGTTCAGCCGCAGGGAAGCGCCGGAGTAGATACAGTAAATTATTGTTAAGGGGGCTGTAGTCACACAGACGCATGTAAGTGCCAAACGCAGGTTGGGACGCAGCATGTTGCATTTCACCTGCGTTCGGCACATACATGTCTGTGTGAGTACAGCCCCCTTCACAATAATTGAATGCAAGTCAATACAAAAAGGTAGGGATGTTAGTTTGTTAGGTACTTATTTCCTGAGGATCTCAGTTATTTTCTGCCGGCTCAGTTGTATCACCTCGAGGTAATGCCCTCAGTCCTGTGCGACGTCCCTTACTCCTGACGCGTTACGCTTGTTTCCCAGCTTCCTCAGAGAAGACAGAGCCCGAGGAAGCTGGGAAACTAGCGAAACGCGTCAGGAGTAAGGGACGTGGCACAGGACTGAGGGCATTACCTCGAGGTGATACAACTGAGCCGGCAGAAACACCTCTTCAAAACAGCATTTTGCCAAGTTCTTGACTATATGCGACTTATATTCAAAGTAAAATGTGAGTGTATTGTTTTTTTAAAATAAATGTTATTTTATTGAAATAGTATTACACTATCCCTGGATTTTTGTTTCCATCTGGGAGTCATAAGGCCACTGCATGCCAGAAGGGGAAGCCAGTGAGAGGACCCATACTAAATGCTGTACCAATGTCTTTGGTCTGTAAGTAGGCACTTTAGCCATTTGGTGGAGGTGTTTTGAGACCAAACACAAAAATCGTTTATTTCAGCACAACTGTAGAACTCTGAATGCAAATTTCTGTGGGATCTCCAAAGGTTAAACGTGGGCACGCTTGTAACAATCTGCTTGAACACCGGGTGGTGCCAACAAATCCAAAACCTACTATACCATATTAGTTTCTAATTTCTGTTGCCACAGGCGCTGATCTTTGTTTTTATTTTTGGATACAATAATTGAATGCGTCTACTCCTGCATTCCCCTGCAGCTGAACGGAAGAAAGCGCAACGCAGGTGAGCACAGGTAAAACCGACCGTGTGTAAGAGCCCTTAAGCTATCACTTATACGAGTCCTTGAAATAGCTGCATGTTGTTCTGAACTGTACTGAATCCCTGAGTAAAACAACTGGCTGCAGTAGCTGTGAAATAATATCACGATTGTTTGTGGCTCCTTTTTATTTTCATTTGTTCCCAAAGAGATGATAGGTTGGTACTACACTGGCAGGTATTTAATTGTTAAGAAGAGGGAAAGGTAGAATAACTGAGGGTGCCATGTTATGAACCATAGGCTAGCAGTTTCTCCTGCCTGGATATTAACCTATCAGTGCACTTTATGGGTAAACCTAATTCAGCATCTCCAACACTGGTTCACCAATCCAGCCTAAAATTAGAGTGCTTGTTCTTTCATATTCGCCTAGTCTGGGAGATAAAACCATACTGACGCAGTTTATTTTCAGAAATATTTATTTGACGGATTATAAATTATGAAAATGCACACCAAAATTAAAATCAGAAGGGAAACACACATTATTTGTATATGAACTATTAGGGAGGAACTCCACGATGCGATGGGTGAAGCGCGCTGCGTTTTCATCCGACAGTCGGATAAATGTGGTTCTTACATGCGATTCTCCACTTCCTGTTTGTTGAAAACACCCGTCGCATCGTGGAGTTCCTTCCTTAAAAGTAGCTGAATCTAAATTAGTATTCCACTACTCCAGGATTGCTCACCCTTCATAGCTACACTGCTGCCATCATATGATTCCTCTACAATAACAACAGACATGTAATAATTCACATTGATATCTTTCTGCTGTCTTGTCCTAGTTATGCTCATCTGTGCCCTGTAATGAGAAATGTCACATTATATATTATTTCACATTTTGTATTATTCCATATTATGTATTAGTTCCCGATATGCAAATCGGTTCCTGCCACAGTGGAGCTTACAATCTAAGATCCCTATCACGTTCATACTCAATAGGGCAAATTTTATCTGGAGTCAGTTACCCTGCCTGTATTGTTTAAGAGCAGGATCCCCAAACTTTTTTTTTTTTTTTTTTTTTTACCCATGATTCACATTCAAATGTCCAAAGAGTAGGGGAGCAACACAAGCATCCAAAACGGTTCTGGGGTGCCAAATAAGGGCTGTGATTGGCTATTTGGTCACCCCTATGTGGACTGGCAGACAACAGGAGGTTCTGTTTGTCAGTGCACCTGGTTTTTATACAACCAAAACTTGCCTCCAAGCCAGGAATTCAAAAATAAGCACTTGCTTTGAGGCCACTGAGAGCAACATCCAAGTGGTTGGTAAGAAACATGTTGCTCACGAGCCACTGGTTGGGGATCCCCATTTTAGAGTATGGGAGGAAACCTACACAGAGAAAACATACAGAGTCTTTGCAGATTTTAACTCTGCACTCCAATGGTGCAAGGCTACCCACTGCCCCTATGCATTAGCAGCTCCAGGAAAGCAATTCTTGAACACTGAATACACAAATGTGGCCTACAGAGCACAGAAACAAGGTGTCTTACATAAATTCTATAATGTTGTAAAATCAATCATAGGTGCTTTGCATTTTTGCCAGAATCTTAGATCATAGTTGGTGGGAGCACAAACCTTTCTCAAAACTCTAAATTACACAAAATTATCAACATTAACAAATTCCCCCAAATGCAAACGTCTATGTTGTAGAAATGAAAAACTTTTGCTGGACCCCAGCATGAATTCTTTCAAAGCTTCTAAATATTAACTAACCTGCACCTCCACTGACATTTCTAAAGGCAAAAATCGTGTGTAATGTGCCAGTGCTAGCACTTCGTGATATCACTACGCACTACAAAAAGGGGGTGACCAGACATTTTGATGCTGTATTTTAAGGCAGGGAAAAATGGGGCACATAAAATGCAGACAAAATGCTAAATCTCTCTTAAAAGTGTTTTACCTATTTTAATAACCCTACAGTGTCATATAGATATGGTTACAGAGATCTAATTATTCCGGAGTCTCTGACTCCTGGCCTTGTAGACCTCGATAAGTAGGTCCTTTACATACTGAATTTCTCTTTCTATGGAATCTGATTTTTCTTTCAGCTCTCTGTTTCTGACCTCCAGGCTCTGGCACTCTTCATCCAGTGCATCGTATTCGGCTCTTTTCCTCTGCCGATATCGCAGCGCCGCTGTCTTATTCTGATCTCTCTTCTTCTGCTTGCGGTCTCCTTTTTGATGGGGCAGAGCACTGCAGCTGGAGGTTGGACGGTCATATGGTGTAGGCCTGATCAGTCGTTCTGAGAATTCTGGCGGGTCAGTGGGGGACAGATCCTGCAGTTGGTCTCTGGGGAAATCACTAGGAACATCAGAGTAGAGATTCAGGAGCTCCAGGCACCCAGAATCCAGGGTTTCCATGCAGGCTGGAGCAGGTGGTGGTGTTTCCTCAACATATGCCTGAAACTCTACTTCACTTCCACCAAGCTGATGGTCTGGCGTGGGGAAGAGGAAATGCACTTGATGTGATGATGGAGGGGTGCAAGGGGCCACTTGATCAGGAGGCATTGGTTGTGTCGGAGACAGGGTCTCCTCCAGGAAGTAATCTTCCATCTGCTCCAACTCCTTTTTAAGGAGAGAAGCCATGATCTCCAAATCAGGGGCTGAAGGACCTGGCAAAGATGGATCCACTGATGTGGGATGGTAACAGGAGAAATCAACTCTTTCAGTCATCCAGTCTGTGAATCCATCACCTTCATGGGGAATTAAAAAAAAAAAAAAAAAAAGTTAAAATGCCAATTTTATTTATGTGCATTTTACTTTTGCCCACTGCAGTAATTCCTATTTCCTTCTTTATTTTATTGCTGTTACCCAGTTATGGTCGATCTAGCTTTCAGGAAATGAATCCCTCACAAGTAATTTAAACAGGTATTTCACCTTTAAAAGGAAAACTATACCCCTCAATGTAGGTCTCTATAAAAAATATATTGCATAACCGCTCATATGTAAAACCCTGCTTGATGTAAATAAACCATTTTCATAACAATATACTTTTTTAGTAGTATGTGCCATTGGGTAATCATAAAGAGAAAACTACCATTTTAAAAAATAAATGCCGCCCCCTGGGATCGTATGATTCACGGTGCACACAAACAAGCCAAACAAACTACACTTGTTAGGTCACATGAGCCAATTAACAGAGTTCTGTATTTTCTTCCCACACTTCTTCCTGTTACAGTTAGAGCTGTAGTATTTCTGGTCAGGTGATCTCTGAGGCAGCACACAGACCATCACGAAATGGTGGTTCAAGGCAAGAGATGTAAAAGGGCAATATTTACTTAAATATATATTCCAGTTTGGTAAGATTCTTTAATATGCTACTTAATATTATATAAAGTGTTGCTCAAGTATTCTTTTTGGGGGTATAGTTTTCCTATACCCCCAACTTTTAGTAAGTTGTAGAATATACCATTTGTAACAACTTCAATTGGTCTTAATTTTTTATATATATTCCTTCATTTGCCTCTTGCCGATTGCTTTGTGAGGCTACAATGTTTTTGTTTTAGTTATTCCTTATCACTTATATTTCTATTCCTTCCTGTTAATTTTCCAGTCCCTCCTTCAAACCTCTGCCTGGTTACCAAGATATACAGGAGCAAACTTGATTTCAAAATGGATAATTGCTAAACTAAATACAGATCAACAAAAACAAAAAAGCAACTTTTCTAAAGCCCCCCATAGACGCAAAGATTTTTCTTTGGTGAACGACCGATTTTAGTGCAATCCAACCAATCTGTCAAATTATCGTGAGGTTAGTGGGAATCATTTCAAGCGATCATTTCAAGATAAGCTTTGTCTAACGATAACAAAAAGATCTTTTAAAAATCTTTACATCTATGGCCAGCTTTAGACTGACAGTCTACATCATACTAACAGTAAATACCAAGTTGAACTACTCCTTTAAGAGCAAGAGAATTTACACTAATTTCAATCTCCTGCCATTGCCATGCTCAGAGATATTTATTCTTCTGTTCGTGGCTCACCCTGTAACATGTATTGACTATAAAACGTGCCTTTCTATGCCAATGTCAGTGTCTTTAGTTAAATGCAAAGTGTATGAAATAATTTCCCACTATGGTGCAGTAATGTTATATCTGAGCCATAAATGTGGATATCTCTCCTTTACACCTTAATGCCAATACAGACCACAGTTATCAGGTTGTACTGGAATCAGTTCCCCAGTAACATGCAAAGTCAGACATGCTGTTGGAGAACATTCTGGAGAATATACATTTCCCATGGTGGACATCATCGGGCCAATAGGCTTCCACAATTATAATCTAGCTGTGTGTTCTTCTTTAACTTAAATTCATTACCTGCCAGGCATCCAGCTTCAGCCCCGTGCACGTTCACCCCGTCACCCATGGGGAAGGAGTGATGATGTTCATAGTGATTTCCATGAGCAGGGATCTTCAGGAGATCCGCCCGCCAGTGCAATGTGCTAACTGGCAACATAGACATCTCCAGGTCGTAGTTCATGGCTGTCAGAAGAGACATTTCTACCAGAAGCTTCTATTTCCACACCAGAGAGAAGATTGGAAGCACGATTCCTGCTGGAAATAGCAGCGGAAGGCGCAGAGAGGGAGGTAAAAGGCCTAGAAAAGATAATAGAAAGTTAAATAAACAATTTTACTTGAACACACAACGTTCTTATGAGAGATTCTATGTACTAGGAATAGAATTGGTTGAGTTGCAAGATCATCATTCAGATACAAGAGAGTTCATGGAGTTTATAATACAGACACAATGGGGCTCATTTATCAACACTGGGCAAATTTGCCCATGGGCAGTAACCCATGGCAACCAATCAGATTGCTGCATTCATTGTACTGCTTGCAGCTGGCTTTAAAAAGCTAATCACTGATTGGTTGCTATAGGTAACTGCCCGTGGGCAAATTTGCCCAATGTTAATAAATGAGCCCCAATGTCAACATGTGATGATGCTCTAGACCAAAGTCTGAGTGAGACAACCATTAAACCCAATAACCCCTTGGGGTACATTTATCAAAGAGTGAAGTTAGAGATCGCCGCAGTCCTCTAGAGTGACATTCCGCCACTCTCCATTCATTTCTATGGGATTTTGAAAGGCGTATTTATCAAAGGATGAACTTTCACCCATTGATAAATACTCTTTTAAAAATCCCATAGAAATGAATGGAGAGTGGCGGAATTTCACTCTAGAGGACTGCGGGGATCTCTAACTTCACTCTTTGATAAATATACCCCTTTGAGTGCACCATTGAGAGGGCAACAGCTGGGCAACCTTATTATTTGTCCGAAGTATTTTTATTTTGCTTTGTTTTCTCTAGCTCCTATGAAAGTGTCCACCTTCCCTAAACTGCTCAGCCTGTCTGCCCACAACATTCTTTTGTCACGCGCACAGATATAACTGTCTGCTAGTGTCCCAAAGCAGTGTGTGTGGGGAAGGGAAAGAGGAAACTGGTTTGAGAATTGAGGTGAATGGACATTTAGGAAACCATAGCCGGTTGACCATTACTTTTTATTATTATTATTTATTTTTAATGTGTATCTAAGAAGGGTCTGATGAGGGACTGCACTGAGTGGGGCTCATTTTGGAACAGTGGATCTGCTGACTCACGTCCCCCCTACCCTGGGTAGACCCACCTCCCTCCTCCCCTCAGCCTGCCTGCCCCACCCCAAGCAAATGCCCGTAATTTTTTACTCACCCCATGTGCAGATTCTGGCCTCGGAGTTCACGGCATCCATCTTCTCTCTTCTGTCTTTTTCGGAAGCTTCGACGCATGTGCAGTTGGAGTACATTTCTGGTCCCAAACAACTGCGCATGCGCCGAAAGTCACGAAAATATTTCAGAAATTTTCGTGACTTTCAGCGTATGCGCAGTTGTTCAGGACCGGAAATGTACTCCAACTGCACATGGGCCGAAAATACCGTCAAGACACAAAGATTACTGGAGAAAAAGAGGATGACTGCCGTGAACTCCGAGGCCAAAATCGGCACATGGGGTGAGTAAAAAATTAGGGGCATTTGCCCAGGAGGGGGGGCGTCTACCCATGGTAGGGGGGAGGTTTTTTTTCTTATCACGGGTTGATTTCTCCTTTAGGTTAACTTTTAGTATGTTATAGACTGGCTAATTCTAAAAAAAACTTTTCAATTGGCTTTCTTTTTTTTTTCTTATAGTTTTTGAATTATTTGACTTCTTCTCCTGACTTTCAAATGGGGGTCACTGATCCCGTCTAAAAAATACAAATGCTCTGTAAGGCTACAAATGTATTGTTATTGCTACTTTTTACTACTCGTCTTTCTATTCGGGCCTCTCCTTTTCATATTCCAGTCTCTTAGTCAAATCAATGAATGGTTGCTAGGGTAATTTGGACCCTAGCAACCAGATTGTTGAAATTGCAAAGTAGAGAGCCCCTGAATAAAAAGCTAAATAACTCCACAATTAATAAAAAATGAAAACCAATTGCAACTTGTCTCAGAATATCACTCTCTACACCATACTAAAAATTAATTTAAAGGAGAACAACCCCTTTAATAAGAATAATTGTATTGGAGGCTTTCAAGAGCCTAAAGCTTATGGGAAAAAGACATCACTACAAGATGTTTCTTTGGTTAATATGAAGATTTTTTTCATCATAAATGCAGGCTGGACTAGAAACTACTGGAGTGTGGGAAAAGAATTGTATATTGGCAAGCATAGAGCCAGGAGGGCTGATGTGTCTCCCTCTCTGTACAGAAAAACAGCATGTTTGCAATATGGTGTATAAAGCTCCCTGGGGCACAGTCTGAGGCATAAGAAAAACAGGTTTGGAGCTGCCCCCTGGGAGTGTCAGAGTTGCTTCTGGAGCAGGCAACAGATGTGACCACACAAACCCAATCCAGCAACAATCACCAAGGAATCCTACACACACTTTCCCCGCACTGCAATGTGATGTGACGACCAATGAAAGACACACGTTATTAATCCAGTAAGGCCACAGTACTGAGGGTCATTTATAAACAGTGGGCAAATTTGCTCCTGGGCAGTAACCCATGGCAACCAATCAGACGATTGCTTTCAGTGCTCAACCTGCAGTTGGTCACTGATTGGTTGCTATGGGTTACTGCCCAGTGGTTACAAATGAGCCCCATGTGTGAATAAGTTAAAGGAGTGGTTCACCTTTAAGTTTTTAACTTTTAGTATTTTATACAATGGCCAATTCTAAGCAACTTTTCAATTGGTCTTAGTTATTTATTTATTTTTATAGTTTTTTTTAATTATTTGCCTTTTTCTTCTCACTCTTTCTTGCTTTCAAATGGGGGGGGGGTCACTGACCCCATCTAAAAACAAATGCTCTGTAAGGCTACAAATGTATTGTTATTGGTTCTTTCTATTACTTATCTTTTTATTCAGGCCTCTCCTATTCATTTTCCAGTCTCTTGTTTACACCAGTTCTTGGTCGCTAGGGTCATTTGGACCCTAGCGACCACATTGCTGAAATTGCAGACTGGAGAGCTGCTGAATGAAAAGCCAAAAACCATAAATAATGAAAAATGAAAACCAATTGCAAATCGTCGTCTCAGAATATCACTCTCTACATCATACTAAAAATGTATTTAAAGGTGAACAACACTTTTAACAGCAGGACAGTAAAGTGACCTCTAGGGGATGCTATATTACAATTGGCTGCATTTAGCAAACAACAGAGGTTGCTGAGGGAGGCTGGCAGCATATAAAGCGCAACAACAACTGGTAGGACCAGGTGGAATTATAAATAATTGCCCCCTCCCCAACACACACACCATTAAGAACAGGCCTGTTTGTCAAAACATTAAACATATAGACAGAGAAGCCGAGAGAGGCTCTTGTGTTTGCAGAGCAGACACACGCCATTGCAATGGAAGTTTACCGAGACTGACTACACACACGCAGCCTTTTTTCCCCTCCTGATACAGTACTCTGTCCCTCAGTCACACACACGTCTGTCTGTCTGTCTGTCACATGACGCACTGCCAGCTCCTGGAATGATGCTTTCACCATGGGATATATACGCCTTACAATTCCCACGCTACAGCTCTAACTGCTGATGCCAAAGGCCTCCTAGGGATGCTGGGAGCTGTAGTCTTCTGAATACAATTATTATCATAGTGATAATCAGTAGCAATACCACTAGGTATGGCACCTACCCCTTAAAGGAGAAGGGCACACTTTAGGCGCCAAACTCCTCCCCGCCCCGTAGGCAAATAACTATAAATAATGGAAACCAACTGAAATGTTGCTTCGAATTGGTGGTTCTATAACATAATAAAAGTTACCTTAAAGGTGAACCCCCCCTTTAAAGAAGTTTTTCAACATTAAGTTAACTTTAAGTATGTCATAGAATGGCTAATGCTAAGCAAGTTTTCAATTGGTCTTCATTTTTTATAGTTTTTGAATTATTTGCCGCCTTCTTCCGACTCTTTCCAACTTTAAAATGTGGGGTCACTGACCCGTCCAAAAACAAATGCTCTGTAAGGCTACAATTGTATTGTTATTGCTACTTTTTATTACTCATCTTTCTATTCAGGCCTCTCCTATTCATATTCCAGTCTCTTATTCAAAGCAATGTATGGTTGCTAGGGGAATTTAGACCCTAGCAACCAGATTGCTGAAATTGCACACTGGAGAGCTGCTCAATAAAAAGCTAAATAACTCAAAAACCACAAACACTAAAATATGAAAAACATTTGGAAATGGTATCAGAATATCACTCTCTACATCACACTATAAATTCATTTAAAGGTGAACAACCAAATGAAGGTGTCAAGTGAGTGCCACCTGCAGCCCTCCAGCTGTTTGTTCCTGAGCTACAATGGCCAGTATCCTCTGGGAGTTGTAGTCAAGCAAAACCTGGGGGGCACACATGGATATATATAAGACAGGGACTATAAAACACGCAGACAAACATATGCAAAACTGAAGGCGCAGTGAAGTATCGCATATACTTACACCATGGTTGCAGTGGTTGTGTCGGTGCAGCACAAGTGCAGGTTGACACTTGTTCTGTGCGTTTGCACGATTAGAGAGCCATGGTGACACATAGGAGACGGCAGAATCCTGTAAAGTTGTGACAAGTGCGCGTGTGAGACAGCTATGACTAACGCGAGGCAGAGGCAGGGCATGTAGAGCTCATCTGTGCATTGCGTCACTCAATATCCCTCCGCGGCACTTACACTGTTCCGCCCCACATAAACTTTCCCGGTATGCTGCAGCAGAGGCACAGTCTGCCTTAGGGACCTGTAAAGTTACCTCACTACAGGGAACAGCTCCAGCTGTATATTTTGTGCGTGTTCTCTCAGGCAAACATACTAGTAATATATTTCTATGCCTATCTCTGTGAAAGCTGTTCTATTATATATGCCGCTTATCCTTCAAATGTATCCGTAACAGCCACATTTAGCTACAAACCCTTACAAATTGTTCCCTGACGTGTTCTGTGAATTGGGGGGAGAGTGATGCATGTCCATTTAAATAAAGAATAATGTCAACTATATAGTGAATAAAGTACCCCCTCTTGTAAAATATATAGTGAATAAAGTACCCCCTTTTGTAAAATATAAGGATATTATAAGTTACCGAGGAGTTTCATGACCATATAAAAACACGAGGCCGAAGCCCGAGTGTTTTTATACAGGTCATGGAACTCTGAGGTAACTTCTAATTAGGGTTGCCACCTGTCCGGTTTTGAACCGGACAGCCCGGTATTTTGAAGGGCTGCCCGGTTTTCCAAATAAGGAAAACCGGGCGGGATTAGCTTGATTGACGCCGCGATCGGCCAATCGGCGATCGCGACGTCATAGCTCCGCCCACTGACGTCACGGGAACGCCCACTGACGTCATGGGAACGCCCACTGACGTCACGGGACCACCCCCTGTCCGGCTGGAGCCACAGGGAAAGGTGGCAACCCTACTTCTAATATCCTCATATTTTGCAACTGGGGGTACTTTATTTATTATAATACACAAATTTCGGTGAGTCATGTGACAGAAATGACATCAGAACTCACCGTTTATAACTGATGACATCAGTACTCACTGTTTATAAGGATATAATTTACAAGATATTCATGGCTTTTGTGTATTATATAGTGAATAAAGTACCCCCTCTTGTAAAATATAAGGATATTATAAGTTACTGAGGAGTTTATAAGGATATAATTTACAAGATATTCATGGCTTTTGTGTATTATATAGTGAATAAAGTACCCCCTCCTGTAAATTATATAGTGACTAAAGTACACCATTTATAAGGATATAATTTACAATATATTCATGGCTTTTGTGTATTATAAGGATATAAGTTACTGAGTAGTTTCACGACCATATAAAAACACGAGGCCAAAGGTGACTTCTAATATCCTCATATTTTACAACATGGGGTACTTTATATATTCTAATACACACGTTTTAGTGAGTCATGTGACAAAAATGACATCACTACTCACCGTTTATAAATTATGACATCAGTACTCACTGTTTATGAGGATATCATTTACAAGATATTCATGGCTTTTGTGTATTAAGTATATTATAAATCCCCAAAGAGTTCATAGACCCTATAAAGTTCCATGACCTCTATAAAAGCACTCGGCCTTTGGCCTCATGTTTTATATGGCCATGGAACTCCTGGGTGACTTATAATATCCTTATATTTTACAATAAGGTTTACTTTATTCACTATATATGTCAGGTGTTACCTCAGAGTTCTATGACCTGTGCAGGGAAGGTGGCAGGAATTACTGGTCTTATAGTCTATAAACAAATCTATTGCAGATAATAATTATATACATATAGGGCTGACACAATTCTAAAATAATAAAATTATACAGGGGCCATAGCATAGTATAATACATAGGGTCAACATCTTAATATAACCCAGCACACAGAGAGGACATCATTCCACCATGCACAGTTATGGATTCACAATACCTTCCTGGGCCAGTGATGGAGATGCACTTGGCATAAAGCAGAAAAGCTGGGAGCCCCAACCCGAAAGTACCAAACCAAATAAACACACACCATAAATGTGCACCCAACTCAATGTCACATAATTGTGCCTTGACATTTATAATCCATCTATATTGACATCAGGATACCAGGTGCACTATTTTATGAAAGGCCAAATTTTGGTTATATATATATATATATATACTGTATATAATACACAAGAGCCATAAATAATCTGTAAATTATATCCTTAAATGGTGCTTAGTGATGTTATCAGTTATAAATGGTGCTTAGTGATGTCATTGGTTATAATCAGAGCGTTATTAATGTACCCCCTGTTGTAAAATATGAGGATATTAGAAGTCACCTTGGAGTATAATACAAGTTTCAGTGAGTCATGTGACAGAAATGACATCACTAAGCTCCGATATAATTTACAGGATATTCATGGCGCTTGTGTATTGCCTTATTTTACCTTATTTACCAGCACCTGGGCAAATTGCTATAAAAGCTTAGGCTGTGCTCCTCCATATTTATATTTATATAGGTGATTGTCTTTATCGCTTGAGTTACAGTATGGATTTAACTCAACAGTGTTGTTATCCAGTAGGCAACAGGACACTGTAGTTACCAAAATGTTACACCTGCAGTATAATAAACCAGGGGGCTTTTTACTATAGTTTCCGGTTGCAGTTTTGTCTGTATTACTGAAGTAATCTGAAGCATCGGTGATGCTGAGAGCTATAGTGTTAAACAGCAATCCTTGTGGAGACCTTTATGTTTTTTTGCTGCATGTTCCTCGGTGCAGCTGTCAAAAATATTATAGCATATATAATATATAATACACAAAAGCCATGAATATCTTGTAAATTATATCCTTATAAACGGTTAGTTCTGATGTCATCAGTTATAAACGGTGAGTTCTGATGTCATTTCTGTCACATGACTCACTGAAATTTGTGTATTATAATAAATAAAGTACCGCCAGTTGTAAAATATGAGGATATTAGAAGTTACCTCGGAGTTCCATGACCTGTATAAAAACACTCGGCCTTCGGCCTCCTGTTTTTATATGGTCATGAAACTCCTCGGTAACTTATAATATCCTTATATTTTACAAGAGGGGGTACTTTATTCACTATATATTTTATGAATCTACTGATTAGAATGTTAATATCAGTATCAAGAACACTTAGTTATTAACACAAAATTAAATCTCTTTAGAAATATAAAATAATTAACATGATGAACACACAGAGAATCCATTGTATTATCATGCTATTATGCAATTAGATCTAAGTAATGTCTGTTGCTAAGAAAGTGGAAGACCGTCTTGCCCAAGGCCATAAAATCATTGGAGTTATCCAGGCTGTTTAAGTTGGAGTAACTCCTGAACCCCCATTTTCCATACTGTTGTTTTAAGTCTCATTAATACATATTTTTAATGTAGCCTGGCACCAGTTCTTCCTTCATTCAAGTGGGGGAGGAGGCAAATCTCTTGCACAGAGAATCTCTTTGGGACACACACTCCATAGAAACAAATGGCAGGTGCTATTAAATGCTGTGCTAATAACGTGGTGCAATGGGCCCTAAGCAAAAGCAGATATTTATGTACACACCGAGGCTGCTGTTCTCAGAAATTATGTGTTCACTCACTTTAACTGAAGTATCAAGTAAATATCTTGAGTATTTACTCTACTACACGCTAGTTATTATGTAAGTGTATTAATATATAGAATTTATTGACACATAAGTCTACTTGGGAACATGAATATTTTGCAAGCTGACAGAAACAGACTTTGGCTTGAATTATATAACCAAACACTAATCTAGAACAGAACCATTAAGGTACCTTAAAGTACCTTAAATAATAATGAATTGAGCTGAACCTCAGATGGACACCCCTGTAAACAATTTCAAACCTCTTTGATGTTGAGACAGTTATAGGGTGTGTTATATTATCAAACATCTGGCTTTCCAACATCTCATTTGAAACTTAGGATAATAATATTAAGCTGCCACCAGAACATTAGTGGACAGGATACTTAGGGGCTGATTCACTATGGGTCGAATATCGAGGGTTAATTAACCCTCGATATTCGACTAGGAATTAAAATCCTTCGACTTCGAATATCGAAGTCGAAGGATTTAGCGCAGATAGTTCGATCGAACGATCGAAGGATAATTCATTCGATCGAACGATAAAATCCTTCGAATCGTTCGATTTTAATCCAACGATCGAAGGAATATCCTTCGATCAAAAAAACGTAGGAAAGCCTATGGGGACCTTCCCCATAGGCTAACATTGACTTCGGTAGCTTTTAGATGGCGAACTAGGGGGTCGAAGTTTTTTTTAAAGAGACAGTACTTCGACTATCGAATGGTCGAATAGTCGAACAATTTTTACTTCGAATCCTTTGATTCGAAATCGTAGTCGAAGGTCGAAGTAGCCCATTCGATGGTCTGAGGTCACGGCCAGCCAAGTTCTTCCATTGCTGTGTAATTGAACCCATTCTCTACAGACCTCTCTCTTTGTGCTGAAAACACCTCCCCACACTCATGCGATAAAATAGGAAACATGGAGTTTTCTAGAATGTAGTTATACGCTGTAGCATTTAGGTTTGCCAGGGGTCCCAACCAGTCCATTTATTCTTTTTCAACCAAACCTTATGGATGCAATTACACATTCAGACAAGTAGCGTTTCTCTGGCAACTATAAACCCCAGACATAGCCATCGGACTGCCAGATTATTAAATACAATCTCTCTAAAGCAATGTTCCCAAACTGAAATGTCAAGTTGGGCTAGGTCTAAAAGCCAATTATGGTGAGAATTATGGTGAGCTTTTGGGTGAGCTCTAGTTTTCTCTCCTAGATACACCTGAAATCCAAGAGGAAATGGAGAAACATAAAAACCCAAGCATGGTAGTATCATAACCAGAACACAAGGATATCATAATTGTATGTGGGAATATTACACATGTTATGTGACAAATAATATTTATTTATAATTCTTTATATTGGGATGTAATGGGACCAGTTCTTTATTTATGCAAGGTAGATGTGGGTGCCCATGGATAAATATTTTGAGAATAGTCTTCATTTTGTTTTCATGTGAGAAAATGTCAAATAAGAAATCCTTTTATAACTCTGCACCACACCATAGATGAAATAGATACAGCACAGTTTCAGCCAGAACAAGAGGGGAATCAGATGGCACTCACGAATGCAAAATGTGCTGAATATGTTTGGCTTATTGAGATCTCCACACTACATTTCGGAGGATCTACCCCCTTTCTCACGTGTTCTCCTTCTTCTTCTGGCTGTAAATGGAACCCATGAGCAATAGAGTTTCCAGATCACCACTGAAGTCACCACACAGAATCTGGATTTTTGTAAAATTCATGTAACAGTTTGTTTATTTATTGTTTAGTTTATTGCATTTATATTATGTAGAGTCACAAAATTCATACATACAGGTATGCCATAACATGTCAGTTTATCTATAGGAGAAATTTTCTAAATGCAATGTGCAAAAATAAGCACAAATTGCATCGTTTTTTGCAGTTTGAGCCCTGCCCTCCAGGAAGAAGACTTTGCCCCATAAATGCTGCACTGTACTCATCAGGGGTGGGCAGGGAATAGCAGGTAGACATCCCCCTGCCTGTCCCATAAATTACATGATATGCAGATGTGCAAGTCAGGGAGCTTAAATGGATGCAGGCTGCAATGGAGCCTTGTAGTTAACTACTGACCTATAGCACATAGACAAGTACAGGGCTGCTGTGAGACCACCATTCTGCACCTCACACAGGATTTTTTATTTATGAAGAGGTCAGATTGCAGCCAGACCCAAGATGTGGTCTCTTTAGATGAGCACTAAGGATAATTTTTTTTCTGCCCCTTAATGCTCTTGCACTTGTTTCCAGCATCTACTTGTCTTCCAAGCAGTGATGTTCCACCATGATTGGCTTGTGCCCAGGGGTGCTTCGCCAATGAGGCGAGTTGAGGCTGTCACCTCAGGCAGCAGCGCCCCACTAGGTACCAGGGGCAGCAAAAATGCTGCTTCTGGTACTTTAAGAGCGAATTTCTGAGGGAGGGGGGGCAGCAGAAATTGCTGCTGCCTCAGGCGGTGGAGGGGCCAGGGTCGCCCCTGCTTGTGCCCCATGTAGGGTTACCACCTAGTTTCACCAGTAATACTGGTCTATAGTAAATTTATAATACCAGCACCGGCACTAGCTGGTGATTTGCTGGCTAGAAATCAGCTGGGTGGCAACTCTAGCCCCATGTTTATATTGTCCAGAGGTTCCTCTTCATCACACACTGTCGAACAGGTTGTTTGTTCAGCATTTAGTTTATTGCATTCTTTGCATCATGTATAATCAAGAAACATATAATATAAATGCAGGGTCGGACTGGGGGGCCCACCAGGGCTGTTTTCACAGAGCCCCACTCCCGGCAGTCCCTGGGGCCCCCTCCTGAACTCCAGCCACCTGCCCGCCAGCAAAAGAAGTGCAGCATAGAAGACGTGCAACGCTGCTGCGTTAACTTTCTTTTCTAGGCAGCCTCCACAAATGCGCTGTGCAGAAAATGTGCAGAAGACACGCCGCGGCATTGACTTACTTTTCTGGGGCAGCTGAGGCAGCAGTTCTGGGCCGGCGGGGGCACACCGGGTTTTTTCCCGGTGTCCCGCTGGCCCAGTCCGACCCTGTATAAGTGATATATACCTTTGGATTTTTATGCTTCAGTCGTTCTGGGGGCAGATTTATCAAAATATAAGATTATTAAAATTCACTCACATTTTTAAAAAATCTGCCTCTAAGTGTAGACATACGGAACCTTATGTTTAGTACAGAGCACCTGGGAATAGGCAAAGCATTCAAACCAATATTTCCTTGTTGCTTGGAGATGAGTAAGAAACCTGGCACAGCTGCAATTCTATACAGGTATATGATCCCTTATCCGGAAACCCGATATCCAGAAAGCTCCGAATTATGGAATGGCCGTCTCCCATAGACTCCATTTTATCCAAATAATCCAAATTTTTAAAAATGATTCCTTATCGTTGTCTGATCGAATTTTCATCCGGCTCATTTTGCCTGCTTAGTACATTTACCACCATGTCTCTTTACATGTAGAATTTGTGCAAAAGGCAGTTATTTTGTTTGTACTGGAATCAGTTATTTGAGTGAGCTCTAATACATCTGCTAGGAAAATGAAGCCCCCCCAGAAGATATATTGGATCAAACTGTCAATGAATATCTGACACCCAACTGCTGCATGAAGACAAAATTATTATTATTATTATTATTATTATTAACATGTTTTCATATTGCGCCAACATATTGTGTAGCACTGTAAAATGAAGAGAAACAGATGAGCGGGATAGTGAAGCTAAACGTATTATTATTTCAGAAATGATGCAGAATATTTAATTGATTGTATTTAGAACGTTTCTTATTTCAGTATGATTACATATATATATATATAATATATAAATATATTAAAATGTCGTTTTCACGATAGTTCCCCTTTAATCATGGAACATGCAAGACACTGTGGGAACCATAGTATTGGCTGGATGATGCTAGACACATCTCTTGCACTCAATTCTAGCCAACCTCTTTACCCTACCCCCCACATGTGTTTAAAAGTGGAAGCAGTAACATAATGTGAGTGATGAATACGTTAGGTTTCAGCATTGCATATGGCATAGAAAGCCATGTCACCTGTATAAGCTCCAGGGAGCATGTGAAGTAGAAAAGGTATTTTAATGATGCTCCTGTGACCTTCATAAATTGCCAAACCACAGAAAAATAAACAGAAACATACTAAATGTCATGTTTTAAAACAGTTTTCTATGCAAATTTTGCATACATGCTTTTCTGTAATGTAATCTACATTTGTATGCTATTTGAGTGTATCTCCAGGAATGGAGGCAGAGTGGAAACTGGAAGGTGCTTATTTGCTGATCCACACATAAACGCAGGAACCCTTTCACCCAGATTGCTATTCACAGCACAGATATTCAGTTGCATGTAGGAAAGCAAACGGTGATACATTCTCTAGCGCTGATAAACATGTACAGTAGACACTCAAAATAACACTCAGTCTCATATAAAGGGGTTATTTACGTCAGCAAATGCAGTGGGCTAAATATTCTCTTGCCAGGTGTCCAGTTGTGTTGGACTTGAGATAAGGCCGTGGCGTTGTTACGTTACGTTTTTTTACGTGCAGCCGAGTTTAAATATGCAAAATTAAGCCCTATTGAAAATAATGGAATACGCGCTATAGCAATTTCCACAGGGTGCTTGCGAGCCAACATCCGCCACGCAACGCCGGTATTTGCGTTTTACAGCAGAAACCCCAATATGCAAAGGAAACGCCATATTTCTTTTTTTTTATTAACAATTTTTAAAATTTTTACATCAATTACAGAAACAAGGGAGAGAATAAAGAAAAAGTTAAGGGTGAAGAGGAAGAGAAGGGAGAGGAGGTTGAGATCTGGCTGCTACAAAAGTTAGGTAAGTCATACACTTAAATATGCATTGCCACAGTGCTAGTATATTGCTAAGTTTCCATACAACTAATACACATGACCCATACTGAGATAATTTTTCATGCCTGATGGTAGTAGAATACTCGTTCATACAGTTGGATGCGTTCAACCTCCTTAGTTATTTCTTGGAGTGAGGGTCATACACTCTGCTTCCAATATTGTGCCAAAAGGCTCCTGCTCGTCAGGAGTATATGCATTATCATTCTTTTAAGACTCTTATCTCCATGTGGAATCTCTAAGCCCAGTAAAAACAGCGCAGATTGAAGTGTGATGAGTATGCCGTGGATTGATGGATGAGGTCTCTAATTTGTGCCAATAAGATTGTGCTAGTGAGCGGTCCCACCAGATATGCATCATAGTCCCTACGTCTCGTTGCCATCTCCAACACAAACTAGACGAGTTGGGGAAGGCTTGATGGATCTTTTCTGGGGTCATGTACCACCTATACATGAACTTAATAGTTTGTCCATGGTGGTTTAGTGCTTTGGAGAACTTAGAGGTTTGTAGAAAAAGTTGATGCCAGAGGTCTACAGTTAGAGGTGTTTGTAAGTCTGTTTGCCACTTTTCAAGAGCTGCTGGGGGCTTGCATTCAGCAGCAATAAGTTATAGATTATCGTGGAAAATGTAGCAGAGCCACTTTAATAAATGGACAAAGGGGGCATTTGGGCAAGGCCCACTAAGGCAGGAAGCAACCATTTTTGATTGAAGTAATGGAAAAACCCTTTGTTTAAAAAACATTATAATTTGCCTTTTCTTGTAAAAAGTTGCCATGTTTAGCAAGCAACCTTTCCCTACAACATGATTTTATCAATGAAAACAGTGCTATACGGCTATTAACACACAGGCTAAAGGCTCTATCTGCACTCAGCCTCCAAAAACACGCAGGGAGGATCTGCTCCCTGCTCCATTGATTTGAATCCGATCCGCCTGTGTGCGCTCACACACAGTGGAGCTGAAGCTGAGGTCAGTCCAGAGATGCCTCCTTTTGAGTATTTGGGCTGATCTCAGCTTCAGCTCCGCTGTGTGACCATAGCCTTAAGATCATTGCACTGCATTGCAGTCCATCCTTGCAGGGGCACAGGCACCAGAACATGCCACAAACTAAAATAGGCAGCCATGATTGAACTGCCCCCACCCCTTGGGCTGACAGTACCGCTGGTTAAGAGTTAGTACAGTCTTAGCATGGCACTGCATAGATATGTCTATCTCTCTGCAACAGACATACAGATCTCTGTGAAGCTGTGGGCAACATGCCCACACATATAAACCTTAATAATAATAATGAAGATGTTGATGTTCCATTCAACCCAGTGAATCCCTTTTATGCCGTGATTTTTACTCGGCATATATATGTTTATATGCAACCCTCTCCAGCATTAGCCATATAACTGTCTGTGTGTAGTATGCATGGTGAGGGCAGTACTGATGTTTAAGGAGACACGGTGCCCTGTGGCAGAATAGATTTCTTCCCTAGGCCACCTGTGCCTTAAAGAACACTTGTTATTCTGCAGGAAGAAAAAAAAACATGCGGTTGTAGCCTTTCAAAACTACCCCTTTAATGATGGTCATATGCCTTTAATAAATGAGTGCTGTTACTAAAAGATTTTTTGCCTATAAAGAGCCAAATAAGGGGAAGATCAACCTGTAGCACCAATTGGGAGCAGCTTCTTTTTACAGACAAAATGTCACCAAGCAGCTTAAGAAATATATGAGCAGAAGTATATTAGTTAGGAGCAGCCTAAGGGGTGTTGACGAGGTATGGTGGCAATGTGGCATGGTGGACTCTCACATTCACTCTTTGAAAAATTTGGACTATTAATATTCCATAGAAGAGAACTGTAAGAAAGGGAATTTGTCCCGTGTCAAGCTCTACTTCACCTTATGATAAACATACCCCATCATGCTGTTCCTTTCCAATTTCCAAAATTATGCAACTAAAGTCTACATTCCCATGTTTTTGTGTAACCAGCACAATGCGCATGATAATTGTAATTTACTTCTTTTTTCTCACTTCACTTTTATTTCCCTCTTTTTTCTCACTTCACTTTTGTTTTTTAACAGACAGAGCAAGAAAAGGGAATACCGAGTTTGCACTAAATTATAGCCAGTGCCAGAGTTAGTAGAGAGGAGGCATCATGACGGGCCCTCCTTTGTCCCTCCTGTGGCCCTCTAGCTATTGTTGAAACAACCCTCCCAGCATCTTCAGACATCCTTTATCTTCCAGTGGGGTTTAATAACAGCTGCAGTTGTATAACCCTGATATATCCCACATTTGCACCTCTGATTTAAGGAATATCCATACTGAGCCTCCCTCACTGCATCACTGTGGCTGCTGGATTTTTATAGTGCTTAGTTCTCTTCTGTGTCACTGCAGAGCATTGGGTTGGGTGACTGTGCTCATATCACACACCTTCAGTCTCTCTATGAGCTCTCCAGATAACAGTACGTCTAACAGAGCTGCTGTTCATCGTCCTATATCCAATAAACAGGGGAACTCCAATGCAGCCCATATCCTAAAGCAGAAAACCATGGAGGCTTTGTGTTAATGATTTCCCAGTTCTGTCTTAGATTTATGCACAGGTATTAAAATATAGGACTAAAATAGCATGTGTAGAAAAGATCTCTTGCACATAAATATAGGGTAATAATTAAAATAATATATATATATGTTGAGGTGCATGACACAAAATATATTAGAAGCAATGTAAACTGTGGTGGCCACGCTTACTCTGTGTCACAGTTAAAGGAGAACTAAACCCTAAAAATGAATATGGTCAAAAATACAATATTTTATAAAATGACCTTATTGCACCAGCCTAAAGTTTCAGCCTCTCAATAACAGCAATGATCCAGGACTTCAAACTTGTCACATGCGGTCACCATCTTGGAAAGTGTCTGTGACACTCACATGCTCATTGGGCTCTGAGCAGCTAATCTTAGGGGCCGTCGCAAGTTTACAAGCTAAAATTGAGTTTGGCCTGTAAAATAAGCTGATGCTACAGGGCTGATTATTAAATTCTGATAATAGTTGCACTGGTTTCTGTGTTGACATGTAGTAATTATCTGTATTAATTACTTATCAGCCTTAATTGTGACATTTCTATTCTATGTGTACTGTATATTGTGAGTGGATCCCTAAGCTCAGTAAGTGACAGCAGCACAGAGCATGTGCAGTGAATCAGTAGAAAAGAAGATGGGGAGCTACTGGGGCGTCTTTGGAGACACAGATCTTTACTGCTAAAGGGCCATGGTTGCCTTGGGCTGGTACAGAAACCCAAAGTATAATGTACAATATTTCTAGCTACTTCTTTAGTTAGGCTTTAGTTCTCCTTTAAGTCTTATTGTTTAAAACTGGCCTTCCCGTAATTCTGAACTTTCCCGATTCTTTGTTTCCAGAGATTCCATTTTTATACTATATTTTTCCAATCTGGTCATGTGGCAATCCTGTAACGGAGGAGAATGCTAATTCTCACCATAGTCAGTGTGTACCTCCAGATTAAAAGGTCATTAACTGCCTTGAAGGCAGTGTGCAAAGTGCAAAAAATGTGTGCAGTGTGCCTGTTTTTTGCACTTTGCACAGTGTCTTCCTTGTTTGCAGAATTGCTTCAGGCCTATGCATTCTGTTTCGGGGCACAAAGAACTACAGCTACCCCCCAGGGGTGTAACCAGGGCAAGATTTACATAGCGGGCGCCCATAGGCCCACTGTCGTTCATAGCCCCGTCCCCTCCCTTTTATTTGCTCAAATTTTCATCATCGGGACTGAGCAATGGGATTGATGCACAAGAAGTGTAAAAACTATTGTATCTCCTGTGTATTCCCAGTGTTTCTGAACCAATGTGGGTGTGGTTGGGCAGCATGCCGTCCCCTAAAATCCTGCCGCCCTAGGCCTGGGCCTCGGTGGCGTCTCCACAAATTCGGGCCTGGGTTTAACTTCAGAGGAAGCAGACCCTGTGGCTACAGAAGGTACAGGGGGCCCATGATGTCCTAATTCATATACAATTTCAATAAATATTGGTAAAACAGGTCGACTCGACTTATAGACATTTTGGGGGCCTGAAAAAGAATTTGCTGTGGGGCCCAGTCATTTCTAGTTATACCACTGCAGGGTGCAGACCAGAACTGTCCTTACCATGTGTCTACATGTTTCCCCCTCCTACTCCTACTGACTACAGCACTGCCAAACACAGGCAGGGAATTCTCTGAAATGTAGTGGAAATCCATTTTCTATTAACTTAGGACAGGTGTACAAATATTTGTTCGTGCCCCTGCTCAACTCTCAACCCTTCCTAAGATACAGAATTGCTGGCACACAGAAAAATGCAAAACCTGTTAACATGCACTTTTTGTCCCTTGAATTGTTCCTTGTTGCTCTCTGCTCAGTGTGGCCTCTAGGGGAACGTGGTGATCATGCACATTCCTCCTCTGAACCCATTTCACCTCCTCGATTGTTGCCTTGTGCTAATATCTCTATAAAGTCCAAGGCTGTGCCTGAACCAAAAGCAACAGGTGCAAATGAACCCATTGAACTTGGTTCCTGGATTTTTCCTACTTGCTTTTGCTTTCTCTGTACATAGGAAATGTCAGTGTAAACTGTATCCAGCCAGTAGATCTACAGTTCACATCCGAGTGCATCTACTCTACCTCTACTGGAACTGGTGAGGATTAGCACAATTTTCTTGTGCACCACAGTCCTTATAATGTGTATTACATGTTTGTATATATCTCGCACATCCGGATATATGCAAATTAAGAACAGACCAAAGACCTGGGTTTGGAGAAGAGGACTGTAAATATAAAAGCCGGCTTTACAGAAATGTCATATCACACAGATTTTCTGGGAGTCATCCAATCTTGAACCCCCTCTTTTGTCCCGCAGCAGTAACGGTCCGCTGTCCTGCTTTTTCCTCTGTACCTGAATGAAGTTAACTTTCCTAATAAATAGATCTGTAAAGTCACTGACTTCTATCTGAGATAGAGACAGCCTTGGGCAGAGCTGGAGGTGTGATCAGAGGAGTAATGAGGAGTGATTGGAGTGAAAAGCTGGCCATAGATGTAAAGATCTTTGCGTTATCGTGAGACCACGATTATCTCGAAACGCCTGTTTAAATGTACGATTTGTACATCAACTAAAAAGACCATTTCAGGTGACATTGCCAGCAAATGCTTGGCCCTGCAAACATAGATAGATTGCACTGGGGCCGATAAAGATTTTTTAACCTTTTCTGACAGATGTCAGACAAAAATCATAAGATGTACGATCGTTCGATTCCCACTAACCTCACGATAATTTAACGGATTCGCTAAAATCGATCGTTCACCAACGAAAGATCTTTGCGTCTATGGGGACCTTAACAGGCCATGGCCAAAATGCTCTTGAAAAAACTTCCTTGCAAGTTGATGTTTCTGGATTTATCAAGACCAGGGGAAGGAGCAGCATTGGAACTATTAAAGTGGACTGATGATCGTTGGCTATGAACAAAAATCACATAAAATATGTCCATGACACATTTGCCAGAGAGAGAGGATAAATTCTATGTGAGAGTGCTTATATACATGCATTGGGAGTGGCATGCAGCACTGGGATTGGATCATTACTTCTCTGCTGGTACAACTAGGCAATTAGTAACTTCAAGGATGTTTTTTTTTTCTTTTGTAACCATTGCAGTTAGGGTTGCCACCTTTTCTAGAAAAAAATACCGGCCTTCCTATATATTTTTCTTTTTTCCCTATAATAACATTGGTATCAACCAATCATCATCAATCAATCATTTTTACCGGCCAGATGACAACCCTAATTGCAGTGTTGCAATGTATTTTTCCATTCGCAGTTCAGAAAACTTCCCCTTTAAAGGAAAGCTAAACCCTTAAAAAGAATATGGCTAAAAAATACATATTTTATTGAACTGAACTTATTGCACCAGCCTAAAGTTTCTACTTCTCAATAGCAGCAATGATCAAGGACTTCAAACTTGTCACAGGGGGTCACCATCTTGGAAAGTGTCTGTGACACTCACATGCTCAGTGGGCTCTGAGCAGCTGTTGAGAAGCTAAGCTTAGGGGTCGTCACTAATTATCCAGCAGAAAATGAATTTTGGCTGTAATAAAAGCTCATGCTACAAGTCTGATTATTAAATTCTGATGCTAGTGGCTCTGGTTTCTGTGCTGCCATGTAGTAATTATCTGTATGAATTACTAATCAGCCTTATATTGTGACATTTCTATCCTATGTGTACTGTATGTTGTGAGTAGGTCTCTAAGCTCAGTAAGTGACAGCAGCACAGAGCATGTGCAGTGAATCAGCAGAAAAAAAGATGGGGAGCTACTGGGGCATCTTTGGAGACACAGATCTTTACTGCTAAAGGGCTGTGGTTGCCTCAGGCTGGTACAAAAACCCAAAACTTAGGGGCACATTTACAAAGCTCGAGTGAAGGATTAGAATTAAAAAAACTTCGAATTGTTTTTTGGGCTACTTCGACCATCGAATGGGCTACTTCGACCTTCGACTACGACTTCGACTACGAATCGAACGATTCGAACTAAAAATCGTTCCACTATTCGACCATTCGATAGTCGAAGTACTGTCTCTTTAAGAAAAACTTCGACCCCCTAGTTCGGCAGCTAAAAGCTACCGAACTCAATGTTAGCCTATGGGGAAGGTCCCCATAGGCTTGCCTGAGTTTTTTTTGATCGAAGGATATTCCTTCAATCGTTGGATTAAAATCCTTCGAATCGTTCGATTTGAAGGATTTAATCGTTCGATCGAACAAATAATCCTTCGATCGTTAGATCGTAGGATTTGTGCTAAATCGTTCGACTTCGATATTCGAACGATTTTAGTTCCTAGTCGAATATCGAGGGTTAATTAACCCTCGGTATTCGACTCTTGATGAATCGGCCCCATAATGTACAACATTTCTAGCTACTTCTTTAGTTAAGCTTAAATGTTTCTTTGACTTTAAGGGGCAGATTTATCAAGGGTCGAAGTGATTTCGAGGGAATTTTCAAGTAAAAAATTTGAAATTCAAAGTAATTTTTTGGATACTTCGACCATCAAATAGGATACTACGACTTCGACTTGAAGTAAAATCGTTCAATATTCGACCATTCGATAATCGAAGTACTGTCTCTTTAAAAAAACTTAGACTTCGCCAAATTAAACCTGCTGAAGTGCTATGTTAGCCTATGGGGACCTTCTAGAGTATTTTTCAAAGTTTTTGGTAGTCGAAGTAATATCGTTCGATTCGAAGGATTTATTCGATCAAACGATTTTACTTCAACCGCAGGATACAATGATACAATTCAATGAAAAAAACTTCGACTTCGATATTCGAAGTATTGATAAATACTTTGACCATTTTGATAAAATGGAAGACAGAGTAGCTAATGCACTATTTACATTTGATCCATTCCATCAGGCAACTTATTTAGACCATAGCATCTGGTGTGTATTCTCCTGTGTATTATGTAATGACTTCATATGTTTTAAATATTAATACAATATTCTTTTTTGCAGTTAATGTTATTCATGTGTATACTACAATGTACACCCATAAGTCCTGTAAGGTGACTTTATATCTTCAGGGGCCAACTCAGACGTCATTAGAAAGAACCTGGATAAAAGGTTGAAATGCAACAGTCTCCTGCAGCAGGACTGGGACATTAACGTTAGTGGATTTGCAAGACAAAAAGCCCTGTAATGTCTCCTTTCCACATAGTAACGAAACTCCAATTATTGGATTCCATTTCCAATGTACAGGTATGTGATCTGTTATCCTGGAAACCCGTTATCCAGAAAGCTCTCAATTACAGTATGGCTGTCTCCCATAGACTCCATTTTATCCAAATAATCCAACATTTTTCAAAATTATTTCCTTTTTCTCTGTAATAATAAAACAGTAGCTTGTACTTGATCCAAACTAAGATAGAATGAATCCTTATTGTAAGCAAAACCAGCCTATTGGGTTTACTTAATGTTTAAGTTATTTTCTGGTAAACTAAAGACATGAAGATCCAAATTATGGAAAGGTCCATTATCAGGAAAAACCCAGGTCCCGAGCATTTTGGATAACAGGCCCCATACTTGTAATTACTGTTCTCTGAAAGAAACAAAGCAGCAGGGTCGGACTGGGAGGCATGGGGCCCACCGGGGCTACTGCCCCAGGGCCCCCTCCAGCCGCCACTGCCGCTCCGGAGTGCTGCAGGGGGGCTAGTGCGCATGCGCACAAACGCGGTGCCGCGTTTGTGCGCATGCGCGCGGCGCCGCGTTTGTGCGCATGCGCAGCCATTGTATTCTACCGCGACCCCAAACAAAGTGGGGTCGCGCCGCCCCACTAAGTAGCGGATCTGGGCCGGCGGGGCCCACAAGAGCCCGGGGCCCACCGGGGTTTTTCCCGGTGTCCCGCCGGCCCAGTCCGACACTGCAAAGCAGAGAGGTGCAGGCAAAATATTTGTTTTAGTCTGTTACAAAATACATCCATGTGTCCCCTAAATGCCCTAATGGGGTGTTGTTACTAAAACGAAACTGTCCATAGCTGGTCCACTATGTCAGTCATTGTTGGTCTGTATAGTCCTGCACACACTCTCTTCTGATTCATTAAGAATTTATATCTATTGTGTTTAAGTGATCATGCTAAAATTGGCCCAAGCAGTTGCATGTGTTGATGCCATTCATTAAAGTTACTCCATTCGAACTTCTGTATAGTTGTGTTAAGTGGTATTGTGACAGCCGTTGCTCTTTTGCTGGGCATTAGTGATGTGTAGACCGACCCGGTACCCGTGTGCTCTTTTACGGGTTGCGTGTTGAGCTCTTCTTACTGCTCTCCCCACCCACGACCTTCCAAATGCCGGCTTCTGACTTTGAGTTTTTATAGATGCGTGCCTCTTGCCCCGCCCCTTTTGTGGCGTCATCAGCGGGGGGGGGGGGGGTCGGCGCGTGTCTATAAAAGAGACCCGGAAGACAGCTCGGGCAGGAGCGGGTGGTGGGAGGTCAGGTTGCGGGTAGAGTTGCCACCGGGCCTGTATTTTACCAGCCTGGTTGGTAGAAATGATGGTTGATCACAATGTTATTAATAGGCAAAAAAGACAAATATATAGGAAGGCCGGTATTTTTTTCCAGAAAAGGTGGCAACCCTAGTTGCGAGCGGTTGCTGGTCGGAAAAAGTCTGTCCCGCACATCACTACTGGGCATCCCTGTAGCTTTCACCACCCTAAGAGGCCCATTTATCAAAGTCCGAATTTATCTAATTATTTTCTGAAAACTACTCCAACCATATCCGCCAAATTCCCCTTATTTATCAAACCATTTTCCTGAAAATGTACCTGTGTGGGAAAAAAACAGCAAAAAAATTTGTGAAAAATTCCTATCGTACAAATTTTTCAGTTTTTCCGCACAAAACTCAGACTTTTTTGGATTTTTGCCCGAAAACCTCAAAATCTTTGAAACCCAGTGCAGATCAAGATATCTTCTGGACTTCTCCCATTGACTTATGGTGACTTATGTGCAACCTTGGCAGATCTGAAATGCTGGATTTTCGGATTCAGACTTTTCTATCCTTGGGGAATAATAAATCCCAAAAAGTTTTTTTTTCCACTAAAAATTTTGATTTTATAGTACAAAAACTCAAATTTTTCAAGTTTTTGGAATTCATACTGGATTCAATATATAACCCCCAGAGTGTGGCTGGGTGATGAGTTTTTGGCATTCGCACTTTAATAAATAACCCCGGGGAGGCCCATTTATCAAAGTCTGAATTTATCTCATTATTTTCTGAATACTACCCTGCAAACTACTCCTACTCTGACCAACTACTACTTCCCCTTCCTTTATCAATACATTTTCCCGAAATCTCCTGTGCTGGAAAAAATATGAAAAATTTGTGAAAAGTTTGGATTGTATGAATTTTTCGTAATTTCTGCACAAAAACTCTGACTTTTTGCCCGAAAACCACGAAATCTTTGGATTATTGCACGAATCCCAGTGCACCTCAACATATCTTCGGGATTTCTCCCATCGATTTATATGCAACCTTGGCAGTTCTGAGATTTTCATATTCAGACTTTTTACATCCTCGGGGTATAATAAATCACGAAAAATGTGTTTTTTGCACAAAAAATTGGGAATTTATAGTACAGGTATGGGCCCTGTTATCCACAATGCTCGGACCTGGGGTTTTCCGGATAACGGATCATTCTGTAATTTGGACTTCAAACTTTAATTGTAATAGAAAATCATGTAAACATTAAATAAGCTCAACAAACTGGTTTTAATTTTAATAAGCATTAATTATATCTTAGTTGGGATCAAGTACAAGCTACTGTTTTATTATTACAGAGAAAAAGGAAATATTTTTTAAAAATGAGGATTATTTTATTATAATAGAATCTATGGGAGACCACCTTTCTGTAATTCGGGGCATTCTGGATAATGGGTTTCCGGATACCTGTACATAAACACACATTTTTCGGGTTTTTGGCATTCGCACTTTAATAAACAGCCCCCTAAGTTAGAGTCCTGTGCAGGTCCATTTTTTGGAACCCGTGCCTCAGGAGCTCTTTGAATGCATCCGATGGGCTCTAGGACCACTCCTCCGTCCTATCTCCCACGTGGCTCTGCCCCTCCCACTCCTCTCACGCTGCTGCTGCTGCCGTGCTGTGTGAGTGTCCCTGCAGCCCATCTATGGAGTACTCTGTGCTGTAAGTAAGGCCCCGCAATGTGAGGGAGGTACTGAGGGCTGTCCACCTTTCATTCTCATTATATTTAGGATTGTTTATTCTTCTTGGGCTGGTCTTAACCTACCCCATAATAAAATGATTTATGCTGGCTTAATTAAGATCTATTTCTGTCTTGTTATTACAGAATAAATGAGGTATTTTTTGTTTAAATAGGATGCTGTGAAAAATGGTTCTGGATAAAGTTTTTTCTGGGAAATATCAGGAAAGGTTTATGCAAAAAACGAAGGAAGGACAGATCTTTAGGAATGGCAGCTATTATTGTTTGTGCCCTGGTGAACATTGCTTGCTTATATGTGATTCAGTGTGCTGCTCATTAATATAAAGAAAATAACACCCTCCTAATCCTTACTAATTCCTTTCTATACATCTTCAACTGTGATGCTTGGGGTGGGGACTGAATGTATGAACCTGAGGGACAGGTGTATTTCTCCTGCAAATGTTATATGAAGGGAGTGTGACTGTGGGATATCAGGTATAGTAGGGAGAGATGGTGCCTATAGTAACCCTATACCTTAATGATAAGGATATTAGAAATCACTGAGGGGTTGTTCTGTGACCATATAAAGGCACAAGGCTGCAGGCTGAGTTATACAGGGAACTCTGAGTATCACTCATATATTATAAGGGATAATGTACCCCCTACTGTAGATGATAAGGATATTAGAAGTCACTGAGGGGTTGTTCTGTGACCATATAAAGACACAAGGCTGCAGGCTGAGTTATACAGGGAACTCTGAGTATCACTCATGTATTATAAGGGATAATGTACCCCCTACTGTAAATGATAAGGATATTAGAAGTCACTGAGGGGTTCTGTGACCATATAAAGGCACAAGGCTGCAGGCTGAGTTATACAGGGAACTCTGAGTATCACTCATGTATTATAAGGGATAATGTACCCCTACTGTAAATGATAAGGATATTAGAAGTCGCTGAGGGGTTCTGTGACCATATAAAGGCACAAGGCTGCAGAATCTTTAACATATTTTTACATGAATTACACTTAAGAAAGAAAGGCAGCTTATTTGGCACATAATTTTTTGCAGTTTTACCCCAATATATGAGCTGATGTGTACAAGATCATCACATGTTTACATGTGGGCTGCTTTGATTTTTTTTTGCCCGGGCTGCTTTTTACCCCTAGTCCGGCCCTGCCCGCAACCTGCAATCCGTAACACGGACCCGCATTCTTACCCGCTTGGAACCACTACCTGACCCACAAGTACCTTATCCGCAAACCCAGACCCGCGACCCGCTGACCATCAAGAATCAGGAAGTGCTGTCATTGTAAACGGGAAGTGACATCATTGGAATTAGACGTGATCAGAAAAAAGGAGTAAAAATTGCTATTGAGAAGACCTGCGCGCTGTCCTGCAGAACCGCCGACCCAATCTATACCTGCACCCGGAACTTCTACCCGCAACCCGCAGGGTACCGCAGGTTTTTGCGGGTAACCCGCGGGTACCTGACTCGCCGCAGGACTCTACCCTAAGTGTGGCTGTAATTCCTAAGTTGCAGAAGGCTTGCATCAAGACAATCACACACTAATGTCATTTTAACACCACATGCAGAAATGGTAGCCGCAACTTGCAACAATTAATTGTGTTTGTTTTGATGCCTGAGCACAATTGCTGGTTTCTGCTATCATGCCCCCTGAAGAACATCTTCCATGCAAAATACAGGTACAAATTCTGTTTTTCATGAAAGGACTTTTAGAACTAATATTTCTTTCATCAGGCAGTTTTTTGTGAGCCTGTAGCAGTAGGAATGGGTAAGATCAGAGCAGTGAGCAGCTTGAGTTACACTATAAACTCAGTGACCTTTCTCCGGCAGTGCAGACATGAAAACAACTGCTGGTGCTTGACCGTATTTGTAATCGTCGGGGGGATATTGCATTAGCTTGTCACAACTGAGTTTGGGAGATAGGCCAAGTGGCTTTGTGCCAAGGGCAGAGCTCTAATGGCATGTGAGAGCAAGCCAAGGGGAGATTAATATGTGCTGAGTGTGCTAACCTCTCTTGAGGCCCCCGTCTACTTTACATTTCTTCTAGGTTTTCAGTTCAGGGCAACGTTTGTCATGTAGGTACAAGTTGTTGCTCTGAGCAATAGATATGGCACAGAAATATAGTATTAAACATATTACACAAGATTACTGACCATATACTTGGATACTGACATTGCAGTGAACTTGTTGCTATGGGTTCGACACCTTCAGTGAGGTCACCAGTCCTTACAGCCTCTGCATTTGCTCATACAGGTATAGGACCTGTTATCCAGAATGTTTGGGACCTGGGGTTTTCCGGATAAGGGGTCTTTCTGTCATTTGGATCTCCGTGCCTTCAGTCTACTAGAAAATAATTGAAACATGAATTAAAAAAAGAAAGGAAATCATTTTAAAACATTTGAATTATTTGATTAAAATGGAGTCTATGGGACATGGACTTCCTGTAATTCAGCTTTCTGGATAACGGGTTTCTGGATAATGGATCCCATACCTATACTGAGTTGCTGAGTGACAGACTCATTTTATTGGCATTTGGCAATGAATGCTTACCTGACAAGCATCACACTTCTGAGAGCATATCAAATAATCTCAGCGAAACACGGCAGGTGTGAAATCACTTCCAGGCGCAACAGTGAGTGGATGTAGAGGTGGAAGACACCGGCAGAACCCATCTCTTTGTATTGCAAAGGTTACTCTACACTGCACCATAACACTGGAGAAAGTGATTGTTTGATTTGGGCTCAGAAATGTGACTTATGTAAGTGTAATACGTTTTAAAACCTTTTAAAAAAAAAAATAAAGGCGAATTACACTATGAGCGCTGTCCATGCTTTTCAGAAAAAGGAATACTCTGGAGTTGATATTGACATGCTGTTTTGAAATCAGGAATCTTGTCAATTGCTAATCCCATCAGAGAGTGGAGAAGTTGCTGAGTTTTATTGTTTGAAGAAAACACCATTGCACCTTATTTTAATTAATTTTACCTATTGAAGAAAGCACTATAAGCACCTTGTTTTACTTAGTTATACTTTTATTTTTGAGATAGAACTTTGTAAAAATCACTATAGCACTTTAAAACACATAAGAAAAACCTGTAACTAGGCTTTCAATGGTTCAAGGCACACACAGATTTGTGTTGCAACACCTTGATGACTGCACTGAATATTAACATATTGCTCTAGGTTCTGTTATTTTATTTATTTAGCATTGCCGATAATCTTGAATTTTATCTTGATTTGGTGATCGAGTGGAGGAACTGCAAAAAAAAAAGATCGGCGCTGTTCCTTTAATCTTGCATATTTTTGTTTTGATTTGTGATTTTAACTTTGTTATACATTTTGTCAATCAGGTTTGGTGTGGGAATGGATTCATGGGGCCAGGCATGGTTCCTTATGGCATGTGCTGAGTATAGGGTTCCCTAATCAAGCTGAGCTCTGTTTCAAAACTGGAATTTCATGACCCATAGTGGGTTGTTTCAATAGACATGGTTGACTTGCGCCAAGCAGGGCCGCCATCAGGGGGGCACAGAGGGGAACTGTTATACCGGGCCCAGCCTAAAGGGGGCCCAGCTGTGCTGCACTTTTTGAATTAGCCTGGCAACCCTTGACAGCGCCAAATTCATGTGCCAAACTACCAAAGAGCCAAAGTCCCAGACTGCTAAAGTCCCGAAGAACCAAAGTCCTGATGCCGCAAAAAGATCCAAAGCCATGAAAAGACCCAAAGTTGAAGTCCTGAAGCCACTAAAAGACCCTAAGCCACAAAAGGAGCCTGGAGTTCCACTGAACACCAGTGTGTTTTGTTTTTATTTTATTATATCCCTGGCCACCAAAGCATTATTTTAATACTCTATAGGCCCCTGGCCACCAATGTTTTCTGTTTACCATTTTTAGCTCTGATGTCTGTGTGGCCTTTTTACTATAGTGTGGGGTTGGGCGGGATCTGGGGTGGGGCTTGGGGTAGGCAGGGACCATGGGGCCCCCAAAATTTTGTTGTGATTTCTGATGGTGGCCCTGGCACCAAGTGAATCAGATGCTGATGCCACTGGAACAAATGCCGGCCTAACACAAATAAATCAGAACTTGCAACTTGTAGAAAATATAACAAAACAGAAGCTACTTTTCATCTACACTGGTGCATTGTGTGCAAGCTAATGAATGCCTGTAGTGATGCTGGAATCCTGAGAAACATGAACATATAGCCATTAGTGACCTAATTGTCTGCAAGTGTCATACTGTTCCCTGTAATTGTACTAAAAAGCCATTCCATATGTAGACATTGATATCACCCAATGATGAGTAGTGATGGGAAAATATGTCCGGCTTCAGCAAAAAATTTGCCACATGTAGAAAATGGCAATTCCTTTTTCCAATCCGCAGTGATTGTTTTTTGCTGCAACTATTTCAAAGCACACAATATGTTGGAGTCTATTGGGGCAAAAACCTGTGAATGTCTTCCATCACTGACGATGAGCCTTTGCAATAACACCCTAGTGCCGGCAAACTAAAGGTGGCCATACACGTGCCGATAAAAGCTGCCGACAGACCGAGTCGGCAGCTTATTGGCCTGTGTATGGGGGCCCCCGACGGGCTTTCCCGATCGAGATTTGCCCGAAAGTCGGCCAGATCTCGATCGGATGGGACTAAAAATCCCGTCGGATCGTGGCCGCATCTGTTCGTTGATGCAGTCCTGTGATCCGACCGCCCGTTCGCTAGGATCCGATCGTTGGCCCTAGGGCCCACGATTGGATTAGACCGATATTGTCCACCTCAAGGTGGGCATATCGGAGAGAGATCCGCTCGTTTGGCGACATCGCTCCGTGTATGGCCACCTTAAGGAAAGAAGCAACTAACACCTTACTGTTTGTCCAACGAGCTTTCAGAACATTATTTTATATTGAATACCATTGGGATACAGTAGCTGTCAGATCTGGCCCAATGAACGGCAAGACTTTCATAAAATCACATTATTGCATTCATTGCAAAGCTTGTAGACCTACAGAAGTTAGAAAACGAGGCTATAGCAAATGTAATAAAGGTGGCATGTTGGGGGTGGCAAATGTTTAACTATGACTGGCAGCAGAACCACTAAAAACCAGCTCTTATCTGCCATGAAGCTAGCTCCATGTCTGCTGTGCCATTGTGAAGGCAAAGTCCAAGCACAAGGCGAGACGGGAATCTCAGTTCTGCCTAAAGAGAATAAAGAGCAGAGGTCCCAAACGTGACCATTACCAGACTGCAGGAGCAACTCTCTCTAGCTGCTGCCACCTCCAGGTAAGCTAGAAACCTTGTTTTATTTCTCAGGCTTTTTTTCAGCATGATATTAATGCCATGGAAGAAAGCCTCTAGCCTACACCACAACTAACTAGTCAAGAGCCCTGCACATGGGACAACTACTACTACAGTGATATGGGCAGTTTAGGCATCCTTAATCAACACCTATTTAAAACATATTAAAAACATACCTTGAAATATATATATATACACACACACAAACACACATATATATATATGTATAGATTTTGTTTTTCACTCCAGATAAGGGTCAGGGCAGACAGGCAGATTCGGGGAGATTAGTTGCCCTGGACAAATCTCTTTTTCGGGCGACTAATCTCCCGAACTGCCTCCCCTGCCTTCCCGCTGGCTAAAATGTAAATCGCCGTGCAGAATGGCACTCAGAGTGATTCGTTTTCCGAAGTTGCCTGACGAGGAAACCGAAACGTAAGTAATAAACCTTATGTTTTGGGCATTTATGGCAATTCTTTAAATCCTAGGAGTGCCAATATATATATATATATATATATATATATATATATATATATATATATATATATATATATATATATATATATTCCAATCCACGAAAGCACTCACAGCTCTTTTCCAAAGGTTGCAAAAAGATGTTTTATTATTCCACACTCACATCATATATATATATATATATATATATATATATATATATATATATATATATACATATATATATATATATACACACACACATATACACACACATAAGTATTGGATCCGTTATCCGGAAACTCGTTATCCAGAACCAGTACTTGATCCAAAATAAGATATAATTAATCCTTTAATCCTTATTGGAATCAAAACCAGCCTACTGGATATATTTAAGGTTTACATTAAGGTATGATGGTCCAAATCCTTTATCTAAAAACCCCAGGTCCTGAGCATTCTGGATAACATTCTGGATAACAGGTCTAACACCTGTATATTTAAAAGTGCCTTTTTTTCATTATGCATAGAACAGTTTTGAGTGAACATTGGCCCTTAAAGCATGATATTCCAAATTACAAGAAAAACCCTATACAGTATGAGGTCCGTTATCCAGAAAGCTCTGAATTACGGGAAGGCCATCTCCCATAGACTCCATTTTATCCAAAGAATCCAAATTTTCAAAAATAATTTCCCTTTTCTCTAAATTAATAAAACAGTACCTTGTACTTGATCCAAACTAATAATTAATCCTTATTGGAGGTGAAACCAGCCTATTGGGGTTGTTTAATGTTTACATGATTTTCTAGTGGACTTAAGGTATGAAGACCCAAATTACAGAAAGATCCATTATCCGGAAAACGCCAGGTCCCGAGCATTCTGGATAACAGGTCCCATACCTGTATCTGCAAAACCTCCCAAGCATTCCAGATAACAGATCCCACAGATCCCCACCCAACCAGTACTTGTTAGATTTGTCTATTCCATAGTTGCTAAGTTTGAGTTGTTATAGCTGGTTTGGGGTATTTTTTTAAATTTAAATACTGGAGACAATTTGATCTCATTGCTATTAACTTTCAGTTCATTTAATGTGTGTTGGCAATTGTGGGTTATAGTTCAGTGAAATAGCCTTGATAAACACAGAAACTGCAATAAAAGGATACTCTTTTTGCCCCTTTATTTTGTTTAAACCTTGTGCTAGTGAGCGCTGGTTCTTTATACAATATTAACAGAAACTGCAATGCCAGACCAGTACAGTCACAGTTAAAATGTAGCTATGATGTACATATCATCTGAAGCTGAGAGACCTTGAATTGTCAATTATTTATAAGCAGGGGACTATGTTGTACAGGATAGGAACGGATATCCAGAAGGCTTGGTGCTTAAAGGGGTGGTTCACCTTTAAGTTAACTTTTAGTATGTTATAGAATGGCTAATTCTAAGCAACTTTTCAATTGGCCTTTATTTTTGATAGTTATTGAATTATTAGCCTTTTTCTTCTGACACTTTATAGCTTTTCAACGGGAGTCACTTCATGTAAAGCTACAAATGTATTGTTATTGCTACTTTCTATAGCTAATCTTTCTGTTTTGACCTCTCCTATTCATATTCCAGTCTCTTATTCAACTCCCTTCATGGTTGCTAGGGTAATTCAGACCTTAGCAACCAGACTGCTGAAATTGCAAACTGGAGAGATGCTGAATAAAAAGCTAAATAGCTCAAAAACCACAAATGAAAACCAACTGCAAATTGTCTCAGAATATCACTCTCTACATCATACTAGGGGGCACATTTACTTAGGGTCGAATATCGAGGGCTAATTAATTAATTAACCCTCGATATTCAACTGTCGAAGTTAAATCCTTCGAAGGAAGGATTTAGCACAATTCGTTCGATCGAAGAAATCGAACGAATTGGCTTTCTAGCCAATTTGTGATTGAAGGGATAATCGTTCGACCGAACAATTAAATCCTTTGAATCAGACGATTCAAAAGATTTTAATCCATCGATCGATATTCCTTCAATCACAAATTGGCTAGAAAGCCCATGGGGACCTTCCCCATAGGCTAACATTGAGGTTCGGTAGGTTTTAGGTGGTGAAGTAGGGGGTCGAAGGTTTTTTTAAAGAGACAGTACTTTGACTATCGAATGGTCGAATAGTCGAACGGTTTTTAGTTTGAATCGTTCGATTCGAAGTCGAAGGTCGAAGTAGCCAATTCGATGGTCAAAGAAGCCAAAAAAATACTTCGAAATTCGAAGTATTTTTTATTCTATTCCTTCACTCGAGCTAAGTAAATGTGCCCCCATAAGTGAATTTAAAGGTGAACAACCCCTTTTAAGTGTTTTTAGATACAGGGCTTGTTTGCAAAGCTACTTTCAATACAAACTGTAATGCTATAAAAAGGGCTTCCTTCATTATTACAGAGCAGGAATGAAACATGATTTATATAATACACAATGGGTTAGGGCTTTGGCAGGTTTCAGAGCATTTCGGATAATGGGTTTATAGATAACAGAACCTGTAGATCATGTATTTGTAAGGGCAAACACAACAGCTGTGTAAACATGTTGCTATGTATATAGCATAATAAATAAATAGCTGTGCTTGGAGTTACCAAATATAAGGTCAGAGTTGCAGCCTCTATAACAGTAAGGGGCCGATTCACTAAATTCGAAGGTAAAAAACTTCGAATTTGGAAGTTTTTTTTGGGCTACTTCGACCATCGAATGGGCTACTTCGACCTTCGACTACGAATCAAAGGATTCATAGTAAAAATCGTTCGACTATTCGACCATTCGATAGTCGAAGTACTGTCTCTTTAAAAAAAACTTCGACCCCCTAGTTCGCCATCTAAAAGCTACCGAAGTCAATGTTAGCCTATGGGGAAGGTCCCCATAGGCTTGGCTAACTTTTTTTGATCGAAGGATAATTCCTTCGATCGTTGGATGTAAATCCTTCGAATCGTTCGATTCGAAGGATTTAATCGTTCGATCGAAGGAATTATCCTTCGATCGTTCGATCGAATTATCTGCGCTAAATCCTTTGACTTCGATATTCGAAGTCGAAGGATTTTAATTCCTAGTCGAATACCGAGGGTTAATTAACCCTCGATATTCGACCCTTAGTGAATCGGCCCCTAACAGTGCTGCCTTAGATACCAGGGATGCACCGAATCCAGGATTCGGTTCTGTATTCGGCCAGGATTCGGCCATTTTCACGTGACTTTTCGTCACAAAACAAGGACTTTGCGCGCGCCTCTCTTTTTCCCTCCCCCTCGATGATTTGCCTATGCAAATTAGGGTTCGGATTCAGTTCGGTATTCGCCAAATCTTTCACAATGGATTCGAGGGTTCGGCTGAATCCAAGAAAGTGTTTAGTGCATCCCTACTAGATACCAGCACAAATACCCTCTTTACTGACAGGAGACAATGCCAATCTGACCAATCCTTTTTGAAGCTGCAGTTTTTTTAAAAATATTGTGTTCCCAGATATTAAAAATTCAGAATTTGCATTAAAAGTATATTATTATGAAAATGGTTTGTTTACATGAAGCAGGGTTTTACATATGAGCTGTTTTATGCAATATCTTTTTATAGAGACCTACATTGTTTGGGGAGTATAGTTTTAATAGAATAAATCTGCCCCTATGTGTGCAAAGCAGTTCCCAATCATCATTTGATTTT
Organism: Xenopus laevis; assembly: GCF_017654675.1. Classification (NCBI taxonomy): domain Eukaryota; kingdom Metazoa; phylum Chordata; class Amphibia; order Anura; family Pipidae; genus Xenopus; species Xenopus laevis. The sequence continues at coordinate 108,529,447 of NC_054383.1, read as the reverse complement.
GCTTCTTTATAATTATAATAGATAAATGATGTTATGCTGTTAAATTGTCTCCATCCTGGATTGTGTGTGTAGTCCTCCAAGCATTACCAGACCTGATGATTTTACTATTTATGTAGAAGTAAATGAAGTACTGGTATTGGACCAGTATTCTCTGGATACAAGGCTTGCTGGATAAGGAGTTTTATCAATATTCAGCCAATAACATATGGGTTAGGGCCAAAAAACAACTTAGCATGCTACTAAGGATGGGTAAGTAAGGCAAGTAAAATGACAGTCCAGTAGAACAGACAGTATGATTAAAACTGTTTCAATTCACTGCAATCTACTCCAAGAACTAAAATGTATTTTCACAAATCAGAGAATTCACAAAATGCTCATAAATGTAATAAATCATTGAAACAAAAAAATAAATAAAATGTGTGTGTTTTCCTTACGGGGTGCACTGCTTCTAAAATCAGCACATATAGTAGAAAATGATCATTCACCTGCATGAACAAAGGGATAGGGTGGGGGCTACATATCTGATGATAAGCAACTGTCTCACAATGATGTATATGTTCATGGACATTTCTTTCCTATTCCCAGACTGGTGTATCTGCTCCACAGAATATTGCAGGTGCAAAACAAAGCATGTATATAGTTACATAGTTAAATTGGGTTGAAAAAAGACAAAGTCCATCAAGTCCAACCCCTCCAAATGAAAACCCAGCATCCATACACACACCCCTCCCTACTTTTAATTAAATTCTATATACCCATACCTATACTAACTATAGAGCTTAGTATCACAATAGCCTTTGATATTATGTCTGTCCAAGAAATCATCCAAGTCATTCTTAAAGGCATTAACTGAATCAGCATCACAACATCACCCGGCAGTGCATTCCACAACCTCACTGTCCTGACTGTGAAGAACCCTCTACGTTGCTTCAAATGAAAGTTCTTTTCTTCTAGTCTAAAGGGGTGGCCTCTGGTACGGTGATCCACTTTATGGGTAAAAAGGTCCCCTGCCATTTGTCTATAATGTCCTCTAATGTACTTGTAAAGTGTAATCATGTCCCCTCGCAAGCGCCTTTTTTCCAGAGAAAACAACCCCAACCATGACAGTCTCCCCTCATAATTTAAGTCTTCCGTCCCTCTAACCAATTTAGTTGCACTTAGTCTCTGCACTCTCTCCAGCTCATTTATATCCCTCTTAAGGACTGGAGTCCAAAACTGCACTGCATACTCCAGATGAGGCCTCACCAGGGACCTATAAAGAGGCATAATTATGTTTTCATCCCTTGAGTTAATGCCCTTTTTTATGCAAGACAGAACTTTATTTGCTTTAGTAGCCACAGAATGACACTGCCCAGAATTAGACAATGTGTTATCTACAAAAAAAACCCAAGATCCTTCTCATTTAAGGAAACTCCCAACACACTGCCATTTAGGGGCAGATTCATTAAGGGTCGAATTTCGAAGTTAAAAATACTTCGAAATTCGACCCTCGAATTGAAATCCTTCGACTTCGAATATCGAAGTCGAAGGATTTAGCGCTAAATGTTCGATCGAACGATCGAAGGATTTTTCGTTCGATCGAACGATTAAATCCTTCGAATCGAACGATTCGAAGGATTTTAATCCAACGATCGAAGGAAAATCCTTCGATCAAAAAAAGGTTAGCAAACCTATGGGGACCTTCCCCATAGGCTAACATTGACTTCGGTAGGTTTTATCTGCCGAAGTAGGGGGTCGAAGTATTTTTTAAAGGGAAAGTACTTCGACTATCGAATGGTCGAATAGTCGAACGATTTTTACTTCGATTCGTTCGATTTCGTTCGAATTCGAACGAATTTAACCAATTCGATGGTCGAAGTACCCAAAAAATACTTCGAAATTCGAATTTTTTTCATTCGAATCCTTCACTCCAGCTTAGTGAATCTGCCCCTTAGTGTATAACTTGCATTTATATTATTTTTGCCAAAGTACATAACCTGCATTTATCAACATTGAATCTCATTTTCCAGTTTGCTGCCCAGTTTTCCAACTTAGACAAATCACACTGTAGTAGTAGTGTGTAGTAGTAGTAGTAGTAGTGTTGGCACTGTAGGTAGAAACCGGAGTAGAAGATTTGTAATTCATCCATCCATTCATGTACATCCAGGTATTCTGACTGGTAGGACACAGCAATTGCAGTGTCTTTATAACGTTTACAGTGTAAACACCATAGTCACGGGTTGTTATTAACTCTAGTGCACAAGGGACACAGCACCTCTCAGTCTATTTCTATAAAGCGTAGATGGGTAACAACTGACAACACAATGATCTGTAGTTACAATGGCATGTGCTTCCTTTAATACAGACTGAGGGCTCAATGTACTTCTTCCATGGGCGCATTCCCTTAAAGTGGTGGTTCATCTTTAAGTTAAAGGGATACTGTCACGGGGAAAAAAAATTATATTTCTAAACACATCAGTTAATAGTGCTGCTCCAGCAGAATTCATCAAAACTACATCATAAAGATCATGACAGAATCCCTTTAACTTTTAGTATGTTATCATATAGCCAACTTTTCAATTTGTCATTAGTTTTTTAAATAATGTGCCATCTAAAAAACAAATGCTCTGTAAAACTACAAATGTATTGTTATTGCTAAATTTTATTACTTGTCTTTCTATTCAGGCCCTCTCCTATTCATATTCCAGTCTCTTATTCAAATCAGTGCATGGTTGCTAGGGTAATTTGGACCCTAGCAACCAGAGTGCTGAAATTGCAAACTGGAGAGCTGTCGAATAAAGATCTATATAACTCAAAAACCACAAATGATAATAAATGAAAACCAATTGCAAATTATCTCAGAATATCACTCTCTACAACATCATACTAAAAGTTAACCCAAGCACACTAGCATTGTCACAGGCAAAGCTCGTTTGAGCTTACAATGAGATGGCATTTATATGGAGACATCAGTGTAATGGGTAAGCTAGCCATAAATGGTGAGAACTGATTCTTGCCAACACGGTCTGAAGTAGCCAGTTGGCAGCTTTTATTGCCTCTTATCTGGCCAGCTTTATCCCTGCTAGTGTCCCATGAGTATTCTCTTCCTAACCAGCAGCTGGCTGAAAAAAAGTCAATCAGTGATTTGTTGAAATGGGTTACTGCCCACGGGCAAATTTGCCCTATGTTTATAAATGGGTCCCATACACCATAAGATTCCCTCCTTTGGTGAGGTCTCCAAAAGAGCAGATCTTTACCCGATATGCCCACTAAAAGCCGGGTGCTATCGGGTTAATCGGAATGTGCGGCCCTAGGGACAAACTATGAGAACGGGCGCCAACGGGTGGTAAGACCGCATCAACTAGCCGATGCACTCCTCGATCGCAGGAAAAATCAAACCTGCCTGATCGATATCAGGACGATTTTTGGCCTGATATAGATCTGGGGGAGCAGTCGGAAGCCGGCACACACAGGCAGATAAGCGGCTGAATCTGTCTAAAGGACCGATATTGGCAGCTTTCATCTGCTGATGTATAGCCACCTTAAAGGAGAACTAAACCCCCTTGCTTATAAAAACCCCTACCCTCTATAGTCCCCCTCCCTGCTCTCCCAACGCAGCTGTTAACATCTGTAAATGCCCCTAAGCCTGTAATTACCCCTCGTTGCAGAGTAAGAGCAGCGGAACTCACAGGCGACATCTTCCGGCGCTTCTGTAATTTCGGCACTTTCGGCGCACGCACAGTTAACACGAAGCGGAAGACTGCTCCAACTGCACATGCACCGATACGGCACTTACTTAACGAAGATTACCGAAGCGATGAAGATGGCTACATGAGCTCCGCTGACTCTGCTACGAGGGGATATTACAGGCTTAGGGGCATTTACAGATGTTAACACCTGTGCGGGGGTGGGACTATGAAGGGTAGGGGTTTTTATTAGAAAGGGGGTTTAGTTCTCCTTTAAATTTGTCCAGTAGCAGTAACTCATTGCAACAATCAGCAGGTACCATTCACCTGTTTAAAAGCAAACGTGATCTTATTGGTTGCTGTGGGTAACTGCTACTGGGCAAAATTAGTGTATTTTAATACACGGGGGATTGTCTTGTGTACCCCTGAACCTAAAAGACAATCACCATTATGGCTATGTAGTCGCACATCTTTAACTGTTAAGAGCCAGTAATGACCCTGTTCTGTGCCCTATATCAGTTATATAAATTGGAACTGTAGGCAGTTATATCATACAGACAGTATCTCACACAGGCACTTCCATGAGGCCATTTCTTGCACCATCACTGCCAGATCAGCCTACACTCACCATGTTATTTCAAATAATAAAAAGACACAGGGGCAGATTTACTAAAGGGCGAAGTGGCTAACACTAGCGGCAATTCACTAGCGTTACCGCCCGCAGGGACATCGCTGATTTACCAACAGGCACATGTACCAATTCGCTAGAGAAAGAGACAGGTGCTAGTGGCCATTCGCACTCTATCGCCAGGCGACTTTTCACTCTGGCGAACGGTTGTTACTCCGCAAATTCACTAAAGTGCTGATTTTACTCAACGTTACCTCTTTTGCCACCTCAGACCATGGCGAAGTGCATTAAAGTAGCTAGAACTTCCTCAATCTTCTGTCACTTACATTATATTCTGTGAGACGAAAATGCATTAAGTTATTGTAGAGCCTGATTGGCTGCAAAAGACCTAACTAACTTTTTTTGGGGAACCCTTTTTCCCCATACATTTGCAAACATATGGAACATTAACTTTACAGTGGGCTCATGTGTAGGGCATTATAATAACTCTATTGTCTTTTTTAAGGTTCCCTGGACATGTGTTTTAAAAAGTGTAATTTAAAAGTATATGCACCAACATTTAACAAAAAGACGTCCATACAACTTTAAATTTCCTGCCCTATGCAAATTGACCTGAGCACAAGATCCCTAGCGAAGTTTCTCTAGGCAGAAATGAACATCCATGTAAAAAAACTTTCATTTTCTTCCCTTATTGGTCACAGGATTTCAAGTCCTGGTAAAGCTGCATGGTGATTGGATGAGTTGAAGGAGAAGTTCAAACCTCAGCTATCCAATCTCTGAGCAGCTCAGCTGGGACTTAAACTCTGTGACCAATAAAGGAAAGCAATGTGGCCCTGCCTTCCCGAAGTCAGCAGCTCTCAGAAAGCAGGGGGGCCAGCTAAATAAGAAAGTGCGGCGTGGCCGAGGCCCCCCCCCTACCCTCGGGGCCCCTACAACTCTCCCCCCTGATGGCTGCCCTGGCAATGGGAGCGAAGCAGCTGCTGGCGACAATTTGCCCTTTAGTAAATCTGCCCCACAGTTACATGAGAAGGGGTGGCTAAAGTTTAGATATAAGCACATACACAGCACTAGTAGCATACACACTGATGGAGGAATATAATGCCAGAGGGACCTTACACACCACAAAAGAGAAAGTGCCCACACACTGGCTACTGGAGAGGTGAAATCATGTGCTTATTGGTACTGAGCCGTCAAACCTCTCACAGACTAGCCAATCAAAGCGTGACTCGGGCAACCAATCACAAGGCTACGCTCGTGGCACTTTTGACAGGGTCTGTTATTTTACGGCGCTCGCACCACCTCCCGCTTGGCTGATGCAAATTTGTGCAATCTTAGCTCAACCACCTCTGTCTCCTTCCGACAACATAGTGCCGTGGTACCATATTCCCCTGGAAGTGCCGATAATATTTCAGCAACCAAAAGTGGCGTTTTAATCTCACTAGCAGACCGTGGCTCCTTTGGAGGCACACAAGGCACGTTTTTGTTGCGGTGGATCAGCGCGAGCGCCGCGGAGTGATATAGAGCGAGGCAAAGTACGGATGAGGTGTAGATGCCCATCCTCTGTCCTGTACCAGTCATACCTCTCTCACACGCCTTCTAGTTACTGTCACGGGATTGTGCCTTCTCCTATGTGTCACCATGGCTTTATAACCGTGCATACAAACAGAGCAAGTGTAAACCAGCCCTTGTGCTGCACCGACACAACCACTGCAAACATGTTGTGAGTATATGCGGCTTTCATTGCGCCTTCAGTTTTGCATATGTTTGTGACGTGTAGTTGAACAGACTATAGACTGCTGCTTTCTCACCGCTGCTGTCACACTGTTCCCTCCAGGAAGGGTCGGACTTTTAGTTGTGTTACCTGCTAATTCTAAGCAACCTTTCAATTGGCCTTCATTATTTCTTTTTTTTTTTATCTTTTAATTATTTGCCTTCTGACTTTCCAGCTTTCAAATGGGGGTCACTGACCCCATCTAAAAACAAATGTTCTATAAGGCTACAAATGTATTGTTATTGCTGCTTTTTATTACTCATATTTCTATTCAGTTCCTTTCCTATTCATATTCCAGTCTCTTATTTAAATGGTGCATGGTTGCTAGGGGAATTTGGACCCTAGCAACCAGATTGCTGAAATTACAAACGACAAACTGGTGGTTCTCTCATGGGAGCACATTCAGAGCTGTTTTTCTAAGTCTTTTGAGTGTGTTTTCTCTAGGGAGATCCTTGGGTAACAGATGGTGCCCTGCACTCCTAAAATACCTGAATTTATGGCAGATATACAGGTGTATCCAGAAAGCTCCGAATTACAGAAAGGCTGTCTCCCATAGGCTCCATTTTATCCAAATTTTTAAGAATAATTCTCTGTAATAATAAAACAGTAGCTTGTACTTGATCCCAACTAAAATATAATTAATCCTTATTGGAAGCAAATCCAGCCTATTGGGTTCATTTAATGTTTACATGAATTTCTAGTAGACTTAAGGTATGAAGATCCAAATTACAGAAAGATCCATTATCCGGAAGACCCCAGGTCCCGAGCATTCTGGATAACAGGTCCCATACCTGTGTGTATTTGTGTATATATATATATATATATATATATATATATATATATATATATATATATATATATATATATATTTATTTATTTATTTATATATTGAAACCTCAATTTTACATTTCCTGATTTTAAGTTTTTAATGTATTTTAATGGGTGCTTTTCCATAATTTTTTACACAATGTTTAACTGAAATTTACATAATTCTTTTTTCCTAACGTTCCCAAAGTGCTCTATGAATGTTATTATTATTATTAGTGAAATAAAAAGGCTTAAAATACTAACCAGATGTATACTTTGCTATGGTTCTGCCTGTAAATAGTCAGTTCCAATGAGTCTGCCCCTTATACAGTCCTGCACCAATCACTTATTGCTTTAGGTTGTGTATGTGACTGACAGAGACCCTTGCACATGCCCCCCATAGTGTAACATTAACACTGCACTCATTAACTCTTGTTATTAACACAGTAAATATTGTACAGGTATGGGATCCATTATCCGGAAACCAGTTATCCCCAAAACTTTCAAATTACGTGAAGGCCGTCTCTCATAGACTCTGTTTTATCCAAATAATCCAAAATGTAAAAAATGATTTCCTTTTTCTCTGTAATAATAAAACTGTATCTTGTACTTAATCCCAACTGAGATACTAGTAATAAAAGTTTGCCCAAGAGCAGTAGCTCATAGCAACCAATAAGATGTTTGCTTTTAAATAGGTGATCAGTAAATGCTACCTGCTGATTGGTTGTTATAGGTTACTGCTCCTGGGCAAACTTGGTGCCTTTTATTTCATAACCCCCAAGGAATCCTTATTGGAAGCAAAACCAGCCTATTTAACATACTGTATACATGATTTTTATTAGACATGATGATCCAAATTACAGAAAGATCTGTAATCCGGAAAACCCCAGATCCTGAGCATACCTGTATTTCTAATTAAAATAGACTCCTATGCTTATAAGCTTTGAGTTTGGAGAATAAGTTGTTTTAACACATTTCCCTGACTTGACATTTTTATGTATTTTACATTATTTTTTCCTGGTCTCCTGAAAAACATAAAAGGGGGGGGGGGGGTTCTGCTGTATTCATATGTTATATTTAGTAGATTACATATAGGATTGCCATCTAGCTGCTATTTATAAACAGCCTGGCCTGTAACTAATGCCATATGGAGAAGAAGTTGCCAATGTCTGTGGCTTTATGTGAAATATTCCCATTGATCCCTATGACCTGCCTGGGGAAAGAGTCGGTGAGATGATATCATCTCACTGGAAGGAATTTTACCCCCTCTAAAGGAAAATTGGAGAGGCTTCAAATTGGGTTTTTTGCCTTCCTCTGGATCAACTGGCAGTTAGGCAGAGTTATTAGGTTGAACTTGGACTTGTGTCTTTTTTCAACCTAACTTACTATGTGGTGTATGGCAGTTGTGTATGGCAGTTGTGTATGGCAGTTGTGTATGGCAGTTGTGTATGGCAGTTGTGGTGCATAGAACTCCTTAGCCGTGTTCTGATCAGTCATTTCATGTGCAGCCTGTCGTCTAACTAAGGCCCCTCCAGTGCAGCAAACCTATACAGGGATAGGACCTGTTATCCAGACAGCTCAGAATTATGGGAAGGCCATCTCCCATAGACTCTGTTTTAATCAAATAATTAAAATTGGATTTACTTTGTACTAATAGAACAGTAGCGAGTGCTTGATCCAAACGAAGATATAACCAGCCTATTGGGTTTATTTAATGTTTCAATTAATTAGACTTTATGGTGATCCAAATTACAGAAAGACCCCTTATCCAGAAGACTCCAGGTCCCAAGCATTCTGGATTATAAGTCTCTTACCTGTATTCAGATATGACTCAGTAATTAGACTTTATGGTGATCCAAATTACAGAAAGACCCCTTATCCAGAAAACTCCAGGTCCCAAGCATTCTGGATTATAAATTTCTTACCTGTATTCAGTATGGGAGACATTAATATGGATCCCAGCCTCAGCCAAACTGCACAAAGGTCTGACATTATACGTTACAGGGCCAGTACATTTCTCTGTGACATTACTTTTCTACGTGACATGATATAAGTATCCTGAGTGGGTAACCTGAGCTACCAAACTCCAGTTTTCCAGCAATCCAGTCCCAAGCTCATCATTTCTGCTGGAATCCAGTGTTAGGAATAAAATCCTTATATTACAGACCTAAACCTTTACATTGCATAAAGCAACAAATAATGCTTCCAATACATCTTAGTGGTGAGCACAGGGCTTTGTCTATTTTAATGCAACCCCCCCACCCTGCAGTTATAATGGTTGTGTCTCACACAGACGTTGGCCAGACGCAGCCACAATGTGTTTCATTATTTGTACTTTAAAGGGGTGGTTCACCTTTAAGGCAACTTTTAGTATGTTATACTAAATATTATTTGTTTTTTATAGTTTATATTGCTCTTTGCAGCTTTTAAATGGGCTTCACTGTCTCCCTTCTAAAAAAACAAATGCTCTGTAAGGCTACAAGTGTATTGTTATTGCTACTTTTTATTACTG